>NW_004955416.1:21706105-21783133 GCF_000276665.1 Chinchilla lanigera
ATTTAGGTAGGTATGCTCTGTGGGCTAGAATGTGGTCTATTTTAGAGAAAGTCCCATGTTCAGCTGAGAAAAATGTGTATTCTGATGTTATGAGGTGGAACACTCTGTATACACCTATTAAGCCCATTTGTTCACAGGTTTGTTTCATAAATGTTATTTCTGTGCTGATTTTTTATCTAGTTCACCTCTTTGTGTCAAAGGATTGTTGAGGTTCCCTATTACAATAGTGTTATTAATTATTGGGTTTTTTATGTCTGTTAAGATTTGTCTTATATAATTGTTGCTTCCATATTTGTTGCATACATGTTTATGATAGTTATCTCTTCCTTTTGCAGTTTTCCCTTAACAAGTATGTATTGATCTTCTTTATCTCTTTTGACTGTTGTCAGTTTGAAGTTTACATTGTCTGCAAACATAATAGCTACCCCTGATTTTTTCTGGATTCCTGTTGCATGGAGAATTGTTTTCCATCCTTTGACTTTCAATCTATGTATTTCCTTCTGAGTAAAATGTGTTTCCTGTATACAGCATATTGTTGAATTTTACATCTTAATCCACTCTGCCAGTCTGTTTCTTTTGACTGGTGAATTGAGATCATTTACATTAATAGTTATAACTGATATGAGTTGGCTTATCATTGCCATGTTATTTACTTGCTGTTGGTTGTCTGCTTTTTCTACCTGTTTAATTGTTGCTCTGCTTGAGAGTTCCTTTCTATCATTGTTCTTGAAATTGTGGTCATTTTTTTCTCTGTCTAGAATATCTTTTAGTGCTCTTTCTAAGGATGGTTTGGCACTCGTGAAGTTCTTCAGTTGTCCTTTGTCATGGAAATATTTTACTTCTCCGTTGAATTTGCAGGATAGTTTTGCAGGATACATCAGTCTTGGTTGGAAGCTGTTTTATCTCAGGACCCGTCATACTTCACTCCAAGATCTTCTCGACTGCATGGTTTGTGCTGAGAAGTCTGCCGTGATTCTGATGGGCTTTCCTTTATAGGTGATCTGTTTCTTTTCTCTAGCAGCTTTTATTATTCTGTTCTTTTGCTGGATATCTGGGATCTTGATTATTATATTTCTGGTGTAATTTTATTTTGGTTATTGCTGTTTGGAGTTCTATCTGCCTCATATACCTGTACATCAGATTCTTTTTCCATACTTGCATAATTTTCTGCTATTATTGCTGCAAATATTCTTTTTACGTCATTTGTGTTACCTCCTGCTGTTTCATTGACTTCTATTAGTCTTACATTATTTCTCTTTGCCTTGTCTTGCAGCTGGTGAATTGATTTTTCCTGATTCCTTGTTGATTTTAAGAGATCCTTTCTTTCATGATCACTAGTTGCTATGCTGTCTTCAAGATCTGAAATTTTATCTTTGGCTTCATTCAAGCAGTTTTGCCAGCTTTTAGTGGAAGTTTTAATTCCCTGGATATCTCTTTGAATATGTTTCATGCATTCTATTTCCTTCTTATATTGTTCATTTAACGTTTTCATTAGTTTCCTATGCTCATGTTTTTTAAAAATATACGTCTTCTTTAGACGTGCTGAGCAATTCTTTCATTATTGTTGTCATTTCATTTTTTAACCTGAGAGATTTTTTCTGATCTGATGTCTTCTATGGCCTGATGGGGTTGTTTCTTTTCTTCCATTGCAATCATTTCAGCAATTTCAGGAGTGTGTTTACCAAGTTCTCCTCTGTTGATGTCTCCTGGGCTTGCTTTGAATGAGGCGGAGTTCTGAAATTGTGTTTTAGTCCTTTGTCTTGTCATGTTTGATATTGGGGGTAGGGCGCTCATCTCTTTCCTCCCTGTTAGCTCAGCAAAGTTTGCTAGTGTCCCTAGTTTTCCTGATGGTTAGACTTGCCCCTCAGTGGTCACTGAGGTGTGCTGCTTAGTCTGGGTTTTTCCAGCAGTTCGTTAAGTTTCCTATTTCTCCCAGGTCTTAGACGTGAACCATGATGTTGTCAGATCATGGACAACCTGATCCAGTGTCTCCTGACAGCTCAGAGCATGAGTATGAACCAGAAGTGGTCTGCACTGGTGGCGTAATCACAGACCACTTGGTCCTGTGACCCCAGGCAGTTCAGGGTGAAGGTAGAGCCCAGACATGAACAGTAGGGTCTGCAATTTGTGGACCGCCTGATTCTGTGTCTGCTGGCCACTCACAGCTTGCACAGGAGCCAGGTGTGGGCTGCACTAGCATTGATCATGGACCTCCTGTTTCCTTTGTGCCCAGCCCACAGGCAAACCGCAGAGCCCAGACGTGAAACGCGGTTTCAGCAGTTTGTGGACTGCCTGCTCTGGAGCCTCATGTGTCACAGGGCATGCACAGCGAGGGCCACAATGCAAACTCTGGTGTTAGCAGTTTTGTTGATCTCTTGAGACAGAATCTCCTGCCTGCCCTGGGTGCATGGAGGGCAGAAATACAGACAGCAGTGGCAGTAGCATTCTGGGTTGCCTACTCTGTTCCTGGGAAGTAGATGGGGACTACCTGGTTCTCTTGGCGTTCAGCTATGTGAACCATGGTGTCAGCAGAATGTGGACTGCTTGATTCTGTGTCTGCCGGCCGCTTGCAGCATGTGCAGGAGCCACACGTGAACTGCACTGGCGGTGATCACAGACTGCCTGTTTCTGCATGCCTGGCCCACGCATGAACCTAGTGTGCCATTTTTGATAACAAAAAAGGTGTTCATTTTATATTAAATTAACCTCTCATGCTCCAAACAGTGTGTATAAAATGGACCCATGTAAAAATATATAAATTATATTTATAAATGGATAGAAAATATGTGAAAGAAATATGTAGTAAATATTAGTAATAGTTATTTTCTGGGTAGTAGAATTTTTAAAAGTCTTCCTATTTCTCTAGATTTTAAAATCATTTTCAGAATAAATATGTCATGATTGTATTATTTAAAAATAGAAGTTTGGTCTTATCATTGAAATGGTCCTTGAAAAAAATGGGAAAGAGTGGAGAGCTAAATATAGTCACAGGGGATAAGACTCTAATTTTGACAAGAAAAGGTTCAGAGTGGGTGATAAATTTGTAGTTTTTAAATCTTTGAAGAACTGTCACAATAAAGAGGAATTAAACTTGCAATGTGATTCTCTCAAAGGCAACATTCAGAACAAGAACACAAATTACAGGGAAGGGCCTTTCAGCTTGATTTACTAGAGAATTTCTTGCAACAGATTTTGTTCAAAAATGGCAGGGGCCACCCATCACAAACACTATAGAGGGGTTTGTGTGAAGGGAGGGTTCTTCAAGGTGACACCATATCTATTTTGCCAAGTGCATCCTAGCGTTCTAATTATGCACTGTAACAGAGGAGGATGCCTTGCTGAAATTGACCGCCAAGTGGAAAATACACTCGTCTAGTTGAAAGCGAGTTAGTCTGATAGCACACAGTCAGTGTGAATGCTTTCTCCTTGTCCTTCCTCTGAAAGGGCCATGTGCTTCTTTGACTCTTTCCTGCTACTAGTGTTGAGATCTCATCTTCATTTTTGAGGTAATGCAGGGTGGCAAAACCTTCATGTTCTTTCTTTCCTTCTCCCCATGGTGAAAGAGTGATAAATAAACACATAAATAAAACATTCCTTATTCTATCACTAGGTCCCTGTCCTGCACCAATCTTGATCCTTTTGGCAACTTGATGAGGAGTCTGCTCAGTGTTCAACAGTTTTAAGGAGCATAAGAAGGCACCATGAATTTCAGAGGCATGAGAGAGAGGCAGAATGGTGGGATTGACTGGAAAGGACATCCCAGGAGGACAAGAGCTGTGGGTTCCGGGGCCCTGCTGTAGCTCATGTCTGCCCTGAGTTATCTACCAAAGCCTCTCCCCAGCCAAGCTTCTGGTAGCTGTTCCAGGATAGGAGGCCTTCAGCAGATGCTAGGGGAAGTAGTGAGTAAGTACAAGAGTCCAGGCCCATCTAGACCGACAGAGTGCTTTAAAATCTCTTGTAAAGAGAGCTAAAGACTCTCAGTGAGAAATTTGGGTTCAGTACTTTGCACAGACCAACATCATATAAACCCATGCAGCAGGGACCCAGCTTTGGAAAGGAATTCTGCATAGAAAATCAGATATTTTGATGGATCTCAAATAGGACTTTAACAACTCAACCTTGTAGAGTTTTCCATTTTGTACCTGAACCATTTAAATCAACTCCTTTGAGAGTGAGGCAAAGCCAAGTTCATATTTCAGCATCAGTGCAATGAACCACAGGCCTCTGTTATTACAGAACATGAAAGGGGCTTTGAACGTACAGATTTTGCCTGTATCAAATACAAATATTGAGTGTTACTTTAAGAACACATGGACCTTAAAATCCTTTAATTCTCAAAATGAGCAAGGTCTCCTCTTTCTGTCTGCTGGGAGCTTCCGGGGATAAAGCTAGCACCGAGCTCATGGATGAGAAACCCACAGGGAAAATGGGCTTTTGCTGTTCCTTCAGTTCTCACGGAATCTGACTGTGTTTCTTCCTGTGGTGTCATGGGTTTTATCCTTTTTTTGGGTTGTTGTTGTTTTTGTGCAGATCTTAAAAACTTTTTATTGACATATAGTACAACCAGCCAACTTGTGCAAAGTGGATTTTTCCTTGTAATTTTCAGTCTGTCCAAGAGAAAGAACTTAACCTGGATGAGGATGATTCCAGGGGTCCCTCTGCTTGCAGTTCCTTCCCCATCACATACTGGCTTTGAACTCTAGATCACTGGAACTGTGCAGTGTGTGCTATTTTGTATCCTTCCTCTTTTGCTCTTCATTGCACCTTTGAGGTTTATTTAAGCAAGATTGTTCAGCTGGCTTTATGGAAATCCATTGTGTCAGCGCACCATAGTTTATCTGACACCATCCTATTGCAGTACTTTGGATTGTTTCTGATTTTGGCTAGCATCAGTAAAGCAGCCATGAACATTTTTGTCCTTGTCCTTAAAGCAACTGTCTGTGCATTTCTGTTGAGTATATTCCTAGGAGTGGAATTGCAGTGTCCTAAGCTTTATTCAGTTTGAATTTTTTGTGCTGAGTGTTTTCCGCAGTAGTTGAACTAATCTGCCTTCCCATCAGTAGTGTGTGAAATTCCTGTTGCCTCATAGAACTTTCAACCTTGTGTATAATGTCTCTTTATCAGATGTGAATAAAGTGGTACTACCTGTAGTTTTAACTTGTTTCCATGGTGATTAATAAACTTCAGCCTCTTTCATTGGCCTTTTGGAGATCATCTCTTATGAAGTTCCTTTTCAACTCCTTTCTCATTTTCTTCTACAGGTTATCTGTGCTTTTTAATATTTTCTATATATGTCTAGTCTGAGAGATATATGCTTTCTGATATATGGATATATCTAATACCTATGAGTACATGCATTTTAGTTATTCTCACCTGCTCAGTGTATGACTTTTTATTTTCTTCATAATGTTTAGTTTTGGACATAAATCCTTAATCCAATTTATCTCTTTTTTATTTATGATGAGAGTTTATGTAGGCTTAGAAGTGTCTTCTTATTCTTAGGTGATAAGTATATTTTCCTATGCTTTTCTGTTAAAAGTTTCATTGCTTATTGTTTTCACATGTAACTATCTAATCTACCTGGCATTGACTGTAGTATCCAGTATTAGGTGGAATTAAGATTCACTTCATCCTATTGGACTACCAACATCTAGTACCATGCATGGAGGAGGCCACTCCTTTGAACTAAGTTAAGTGGCCATGTCCACCCTTGCTGGTGATCCTGCAGACTTCTCTAACTCTTCTTGTCTTCTGGTCCACAGCAGTGGAAATAATATTTGTCACAATTGAAGGAATTAATGAAGCCTAGGGGAATATATTTAAGACCAAAAAAGGATTCAAATATAAGAACTCCTTATCAAAATTAGCTGTTGCTTCTTCTACCCTGCTTTATTTTTCTGCAGAGTGTTTATTGCTACTGAGATATATATACATTTTAGTATATTTCTTTGTATTTCTTGAGAAGGGCAGGGATGTTATTTACTATCGGAGCCTGTTGGCACGCAGTAGGCATTCAACACAAATTTATAGGAGGAATGAATTGAAGGCGGTTTTTATTACTATGTTTTTTTCTTTAGAACAAACTGAACTATTGTCATTGTCTAACTTTTACATTGAGAACCTCAACTCTTGTTTCTCAAAGTCTAATACATACATTTCTTGCTTCATTGGGTTGCTGGATTCCCTAATTTCTACACACGTTCCATAAACTTCAAGCTGATGTCTCAAGATTCTTTAGCTTCTCCTTGTCTTGTGATGTCAGCAGCTCTGAGACATTTTTTTTTCAGCATTAGGCAATTGCACAGGAACAAAAACTACACTGCTTATCTCATCATGGCCCACTACCCGCCTACGTGAAGAGCCTGATTGGAGAATTAAATATGGCACCCTTAACATTTAACTGCACAAGGACAGCACTGTTATCTGTTGGTTTGAGTGCAGATGTTTATTATTTCTTCTGTTTCCAGTACCGTATTTATCAGTTCCAAGCCATTTCCAATTCTAGGCTTTCACTGATTTGCAGTATCTTTTGCTGGCTCAGTAACCTTTTTGATAATTACAGAAAATGTTATCAAGCGCTGCAGCCAATGGCCTTTTTAATCACCACTATAATTCTTCTATCGAGCACTACTTAGAAAAAATTTTATCTTTTATCTACAAAGGACTGCAACTTCATAAATATTTACCCTCTTGGAACAATTTTCCAAGCTAAATAAGATAAGGTGGTATGTTCATAAACCTACGGTGAAATCAGCGTCAATACAGTCTTTGAGAGGAAAAAATTAAATAAACACATAAAATTGCCATTAAAGTCAGAATAATTCACTTCTCCTCAAGCACAAGATGACATTTTCTACCTCATAATATTGCCTTGGTTCATTATTTGATGAAGCAGTTCCCTGAATCTCTAAATGCTCTTTTCCCTTAGCATATGAAAGACTATCTACTGGACCTTGATATTTTAATGCACATACCACCTCTTCCATCAGATTTTCTCCAATATTTGAAATGAAATTATTCCCCTTTCCAACATAGTTCTACTAATATTTTTAAAAATGCCTTTCATTAAGTAGTGTTTTCTAAGCAAGAATATATAGGAAATTCACAGTGGCTATGTGGGTCATACATTTCAACTGCAGCATCATGAGTTTGAAAGGAACTCACAATGGCAGTGCCCAGATTATCAAATCATGAAACACTTTGAGATGACTGTGGAGATTTGCTTGTGAGGCAGATTTCTGATCATGGGGTGACTATATAGTGCTTTTGTTTCCTATTTTTTTCCTATCAATCTCAGAATGTTGCTGGACTGGAGCTATAGCATGCTGGAGCTTTGCTAACTCCTGAGGTGTAAATTTTAGTTAACTGTATTCTTTAGTTGGCTAGTTGTATAATGGAGTTAGATGTTATGTCATACCATATGCCCTCTCAGTGTAAGAACTTCATAAGTTCTCTGTGCTGTACAGCCATGACCTCATTAACAAGCCAAGGTCATAAAAGCCCGTATTATCAGTAACATAACACTGATGGACACAGGTGTATGCAGACTATTGCAAATGGATACTTCACAGGTGCAAAAAAATAAAGTTTGACACCTGTCATTAGGTTCTTTATGCTCACCCGAGGCCTTTCATGTAGTTCCTCTCTCTCAATGCTGAAGTGGAGACTTTCAAATTGTCCTTTGGTTGTGTTTCCTGTCTATGTTAGATTGTTACCTACTTTTCACCTCTTTCTTGTTATAGAAATCACACAGCCACTCTTTGTCTCAAAGCATTATGGTACCTCTCACTAAAGGTTCTTGCTCCACTGATGTTGATTTTTTTCATGGCACTTGTTCTGGCTTATGTAGCACTCCTAGGTTTGATGCAAGTAATTCATCATGCTTGCGTGGCTTGTCTTGTCCTTTCATTCTTAAGAAATGCCACGAGAAAACCTGCCAACTCTTCCAGTGTGAGCCCAGGTACCCACACCCAGAGTCCACGCTTGGCCCTATTAAGGTGAGCCAAACTTTTGCCACCCTGTATACCAGTGAGCATGAAAACCAATATTTCAGTTTTAAGTCACTGAGACTTTGAGATTAATCATTATGCGATGACATATTGACAAATACATCTCCCTACTGGCCCCCTGCACACACCATTCACTAGCCTGTCCATGCACAGAAGCTGTAGAGCAGGGGCTCAGTGTCCCAGCCTCTATTTTCTCTGCATCCTTCGGCTTCTTTTCAGTTCCTTATGCTCTACACCTTTCTTCCTACAACTTGTGAATTTCTGCCTTATTTTTGCATATCTACTGTATTTACCCAGAACATCGTTTCTACTCAGCTTTTCCTCATTCATTTTTCATTCTCTTGTTCTTAGCTTAAGAGTCAATTACTCAAAATTTTTTTTCCTCCCATAAAAGTAAAATGCATTTGTTGTGGGTGCTCATAGTTGCAAGCACCCCTCCTCTCTAGAATTGTTCTGGTGCTGCAATCTGTATGACTGCTTAATTAGTGAGCTTCTCCTTCATTAATCTGTTGCTTACTGAGGACAAAAGCTAGTTTTGTTCACTCTTTATCTCTAGTTGTGGACATGGTGTCAGGCAGGGACAAAGAGCTCAGTTAAAATTTGCCAAATGGGTCAAATTGTGGGGTTATGCTCCCTGGTAGGCATCCTGTCTCACTCATGTCTGTGCTCAGCTTCATTGTGGGGATAAGGTCAAGAACTGATTTGACACTGGACATTTTCGACATTGGAAGGTCTTGCTATGTATTTCAGGCGAGCCTTGAACCCACTATGTAGCCCAGGCTGGCCTCAAACTTGTGGCGATCCTCCTGCCTCAATCTCCCAAGTGCTGTAATTGCAGGTGTGCACCACCATGCCCGGCGACATTAGAGATTTTGAATACTTGTAAGTTTTTCCTACCTGCTGATTCCAAATGCCCAGTTTATCACCACTCATCAAATTATTTAAATCTAGTGAGTAATTGCCCCTTAAGTGACTATGAATAGCTTTTAAAGTACTATGAGAAGTAAAAGAAATTAGATCCAGACTATCTATCTTTTAAAGCCCACTCTTCTTTTAGTTAGCCAAGAAAACTTTAGGCAAGCTATTAAGTTCTCCAAAGTTTGGTTTTCACATCTGTGAACAAAAGACCAAGGCAGTCTACATCTCAAGACTATCGGTAGTGGTTAGTGGGATGAAACGCAAATGGAAAAACTGACAGTGAGCTGTGGAATGCAGTCCAGTGTGAGCAACTGGAAATAGTCTAGGGTATTCTGGTGCAAGGATAGCCTTTCTCTAATTTTATAAGTCCATTTCCAGTGCATTTTTAGAATGGCTGAGCCTTATTTTTGACAACTGTCTTGTTTTCTTGAAAACAAAAACAAGCAGACCTAGCATCACCAGTTGAAAAAAGATGATTTCAGAGAAGAGACTGAGAGAATGGGTCTGATTACCCTGTCTGGGAAGGTGCAGGAATGGAGAGCAAGCAGGCATCCCGAGGAGCTGCTCTCTGGTTCCCAAGACTGAGCGGTACCCATGGGAGGCTGCAGCTTGAGTTTCCCCAGTAGGCTTCTGAAGAACTTTTCTCATCCTCTCTTGGACTCAGTATCCAGGGCAAAAGTTGCCACCGAAGTCACTGAAGATTATTTTCCTCTGTGACTTGGAATAAAGCAGAGAACTCCAAGTTTAATTATCTCTTTGGCAGCTAATCCACAAGCTTCCCCATTAATGAATCTTTAATGTCATTAATTGGCTGCCCAGGCAATGACAAGGAGAAGAGGTAAACACAGTTTACAAATCAATTGCATTCTCAACTGAGCCATCATTTAGCCTTCAGGGTAGATAAAGACAATCGCAAGGATTGTACTGGCTGGACTTGAGCTGCCCAGTTGATAAGATTATTAAATCAAAAAGTTACTCAAACAACAACCTCTGCTTGCACATCTGCATGTCGTCACTGGTGTCCCTTTGAATTTGCCTGATTGGTTCGGTGTGGGTCAGGGATGAGATCAGAAACCCAAAGTTAGAGGGTCCCAGTTTGCCCCCATCCATTTATTTGTGTTCCTGTTGATCTTACCTCCATGGTCTATTTAGACCGAAATCTCTAGTAGTTGACATTGGGTCATGGTTTTCAAAACTCCTATCCCAAACAGACTCAATGAGGAGCTATTTGGTTGTTGCTAGTTGCTGTGCCTTCATCCATGGTGGGGACTTGGGGAGAGACTATTGGTCCATGAAGTGGGAACACAGGACAGGCAGGGTCAGAACACCCAGAAATCTCATTAGGAAAGGAAATCCTTAGGCCCAGCCTTAAATCACTGACTCAGAGACTCCAGAGATGGGGACCAGGCTGTGGGTTTTAAGGAACTTTCTAGAGGATTTTTATGTGGGCTAACGTTTGGGGCCCACTGTTGTTGGTCAAGGTTGGGTCCATTTATTTTAATTTTAATTTTGAAGAGAAAAAAATAATACAAAATTTCAACCCAAGATAATAGGAGAGTAACAATGGTTAATATTTGTGTATTGTTATCTTTAAATTGGTTACTCAGAGTACAAGATGTTGTTTGACATTTAATTGTCAAACAATATTAGCACAAACCTTTCTTTTCAATGAATGAAGAGAAATTCTTAGTACAACTGTCTTAACTGTCATCTATCTATATCTATCTATGTCTATATCTGTATATCTATATCTATATCATCTATCTATATCTATATATTTTGCTTTTACCTTTCTTATTTTCTCCTCTTCCCTGTACTAGTTTCTCTCACTTTTAGAAGTTTCTTCCCCTTTTACAATATCTATTATACATTTTGGATCTTATTTACTCTTTTAGCTTCTCACACTAGGGAGACGATATGATGTTTACATTTGTGCATCTGGTTTATTTCACTTATGAGTATGGTCTTGAGTTGCATCCATTTACCTGTAAAAGTCTCCACTTTATCCTTTTTTATGGCTGAGTAGTACTTCACTATATAAAAAGACCACATCTTTTTTATCCATTTCTCAGTTGATTGACATTTGGGTAGTTTCCAAGATTTAACTATTACAAATTATGTTGCTATAAACATGGGTGCACATATGAGTGTGGTATGATGTTTTTAATTCTTCTGGGAAGATACCCAGAAGTAGAACAGCTGGGTTGAATGAGACCTTGAATCCTACGTTTTTGGGGAATTTCCACACTGGTTGCATCCATCTATACTCCCAGTAGAGAGAAATGTTCCTTTTCCCCACAGCCCTTCTAGCTTTTGTTATTGGTTGATTTCTTGATAACCATTCTTTCTGGGGTGACATGGAATCTCAGTGTTGCTTTAATTTGTATCTCTTGAATGACCAGTGATGTTGAACATTTTTTCATATATTTATTTGCCATTTGCGTGTCTTCATCTGAGAAGTGTGTATTCATCTCAGATGCCCATTTTTGTACTGGGTTTTTAAATTTGGGAGGTCTGATTTTTTTTTTTTTTTGAGCTCTTTGTATGTTCTTGGTAGCAATCCTTTGTCTGAAGAATAGCTGGCCGACATTTTTTCCACATTGTGGGTTGTCTAGTCAATCTGTTGGTAGTTTCCTTTGCTATGTGAAAGCTTTTTAATAAGATGAGATGTGGGTTGTTGACACTTTGTGATAGTTCCTGTGAGATCAGGGTTTTATTCGTAAAGTCTTTGCCCACACTAATGTCTTCTAGAGTTTTACCTATTCTACCTTCCAGCAGATTTAATGTTTCTGATTTAATATTTAGATCTTTGATCCATTTCTAATTTAGTTTACTGCATGGTGAAAGGTATGGGTCCAGTTTTAATCTTAGGCATGTGCAGAGCCAGTTTCTCTAGCACCATTTATTAAAGACTCTTTCTCCCAGTGAATGTATTTGCCACTTTTGTCAAAGATAAGGGGGCTGAGTATGTCTGGAGTTGTTTCTGCATCTTCTAATCTTTTCCATTGATCTTGAGGTCTGTTTTTTGCCAGTACCATGCTGTTTTTAATCTCCATAGCTTTATAGTATAATTTCAAGTCAATAATTGTGATGTCCCTTGCCTTGCCTTTGTTGCTCAGAATTGCCTTTGCTAGTTTAGGTCTCTTCTGATTTCAAATGAATTTTAGGATTGTTTTACCTAATTCTGTGATATATGCTGTTGAAATTTTGATGGGAATTGCATTGAATCTGTATAACAATTGTGGAAGTATGGTCATTTTCACTATATTGGTTCTTCCTATCCTAAAGCAAGGGATTTCTTTCCATTTTCTGATATCCTCTTCAATCTCCTTTTTCAGATTACTGTAGTTTTCAAGTTAGAGGTCTTTTCTATCCTTTGTTAGACTGAGTTTTAGGTATTTGATTTCTTTGGATACTAATGTGAAAGGTGTTGTTTCCCTAATTTTTCTCTCAGTGAATTGTTATTGGTGTACAGAAAGGCCATTGGATTTTTTTTTTTTTTTTTTTTTGGTTAGGAATCGAACTCAGGACGTCACACTTGCCAGGCAAGCCCTGTGACATTGTCCTAAATCTCCTTCCCTAAGGGTATTGATTTTTGAGTGTTGACTTTGTATCCACCTACACTACTGAATTTGCTTCTTAGATCTAGCAGTTTTTTAGAGGAGTTTTTGGGGTCTTCTAAGTAGACTATCATGTCATTTGCAAATAATGATAATTTAACTTCTTTCTTTCCTATCTTTATTCTTTTTATTTCTTTCCCTTGTTTAATTGCTCTGGCTAAAATTTCCAGGACTATGTTGAATAAGAGTGAAGACAGTGGACATCCTTGTCTTGTTCCTGATTTTAGAGAGAAGGCTTTTAGTTTTTTTTGATTGTTTGTGATGTTGGCTGTTGGTTTGTTATAGATGGCTTTTACCAGATTGAGATAAAGACCAATTTTCTCTAGGGTTTTATCATGAATGGATGTTGGACTTTGTCAGAAGCTTTTTCTGCATCTATTGATATGGTCATGTGATATTTGGTTTTGGCTCTGTTAATATAGCATATTACATTTATTGATTTAACCATCCCTGCATCACTGGGATGAATCCCACTTGGTCATGATGTCTAATTTTCTTGATGATTTACTGCATTCTGTTTGCCAGTATCTTACTGAAGATTTTTGCATCTGTGTTCATTAGGGACATTGACCTGTAATTCTCTTTCTTAGTTAGGCCCTTCTCTGATTTTGGTATCGGGGTAACACTTACTTCCAGGAGGGAATTTGGGAGTATTATTTCCCTTTGAATTTTACTAAAGAGTTTGAGAAGTAGTTGTATTAGCTCTTCTCTAAATTTCTTGTAGAATTCAGCAGTGAATCCCTCATGGCCTGGGTTTTTCTTTGTTGGTAGATTTTTAATCATGTCTTGGTTTTCACTGATTGATACTGGTTTACTTGGGATTTTTATATCTTCTTGATTCAGCATTGGTAATTCCTTTATTTCTAGGAATCTGTCCATTCCTTCTGCATTTTCCATCTTATTAGAATACAACTTTTTAAAGTAAGTATAGATGATCTTCTGGATTTCTGCAGGATCTGTCATTATTCCACCCTTTTCATTCCTCATGTGGGTTTGAGTCTTTTCTTTCCTTTTTTTGATAAAGTTGGATAAGGATTTGTAGATTTTATATAATCTTTCAAAGAACCAAGTCTTCAATTCAGTGATTCTTTGTATTGCTTTTTTATTCTCTGGTGCATTAATTTTTGCTCTGATCTTTATAATTTCTTCCCTTATATGAGCTTGTGGCTCTTCTTTTTCTAGAAGTTTGAGATTTACCATTAAGTTGTTTATTTGTGCTTGTTCTGTTTTCTCGATATGGGTATTCACAGCTATCAATTTCCCTCCTAGGACTGTATTCATTGTGTCCCATAAATCCTGGTATGTTGTATTGTCATCATCATTTAATTATAGAAACTACCTAGTTTCTTCTTTAATTTCATCTGTGATCCATTTGTTGTTCAGGATTTAATTTCTATGTGTTTATGAAGTTCTTGTAGTTTCTCTTGCTATTGATACCCAATTTCATTGTGCTATGGTCTGATAATATGCATGGGACAATTTCCATTCCTTTGCATTTAGTTAAGCATGTTCTATGAGTTAGTATGTGGTGTATTTTGGAGAATGTCCTATGTGCAGCTGAGAAGAATGTATATTCTGATGTTGTGGGGTGGAACATTCTGCAGACATCTACTAAGCCGATTTGTTCAAAATTTGTGGGTCCATTTAATATGAGAAGTTTTCTTCATTGAGTGGATCAGCTCAATCAGGAAAAGTGTAAGAGGTGACTTGCTTTAAGGGGGTGACTCCACTTGACTTTGTGATAAAATGTTATTAGAAGTAAATTGCTTTTTCTGGGCCTCACATGCCCCTGTAACATTGCCCTCTAGCAGCTTCTGACCTTTGGCAATAGAAATGGTCACTTCAATTTCTTCAATTTCTGATGTCATTCCTAGTTTACAGAGGTAAATAACTAGGGTCAGGCCGGCTAGTCTCTAAGGAAGGAGGAAGCAGAGGGCAAGCTGCACCATGTGAATGAGATAATTCTCTAGGATAGAAAATGGTGCTTTGCTGAGGAAAGGGAAGGAGTTAATGTCACTCTTGGGCAAGTGTGATATCTTCAGGTCCATGAGAAATGCCACAAAAATGCTGTGAATATTGCTTTGCTGACTCACAGCAGAGAACAGAAAGGAATGGAGGTAACACTCCCTGGCCCACAAGTCTGAACACCTGCATTTTCCTCTCTGTGGTCCCCATGCAAACTGGCTGGTCCTTCTGAAAGGAAGCAGATAGAAACCCCAAGAGAGCCAACTCTTCCTTCAGGTAGAGAAATCCAAGACTCATTTTACCTCTGTGTTCTGATAGTTTCCTCTTAAATCCTGTTCCAGGCTTGTTAAGTGTCTTAACATTGGAATCTTGGAATATATCCCAGGACTCAAAGCCAATGTCACATTTGCAGTCAGAGAGCAGCAATTCTTGACCAGCTTTGACCCAGACTCATGTTTCAGGTAAAGGCCCCAAATAGCAGGGACGGGAGCCACATAGTTCTCTTTATTAGATGTTGATGGAGGAGATTGAGCACAGGAATTAATTTCTGTATTTGTTCCTGGTTAATTATTTTTAATTCTGGGACCCACAACTGCTGGAGGTGGAGTGTTTGGGGTTCCATGACAAATGGTTGAATGGGATAAGCTGGTAGAAAGTGAGACTAGGTTATTCTTTTTATATGCTACTTAATTTAGAATCTTGAAAGTTTCTTTCTTATGCTCCCTCTAATCCCACCTTCCCTCAATTCTCTCACCTTTCTTTCTCCTCTTTCTATTTATTGCTCCTATAAGTACAAAATCTTTGCATGGATATGATTGGATACAGATGAGGCCTCTTCTTACATTTTCAATGAAATATATTGCTCTTCTCTTATATTTGCATAACATAAATATTTCTTAATAGAGCATGAGAGATCATTTTTGAGCATAAATCAGTGGGAGATTCTTTCATTACAGAGAAAGGATAAAACATTTGCTTTATAATATATATAATTTTTTATAAAATATGTTTTATAAATATATATATTTGTTATATATATTTGTTATATATAATATATTACAATATAATATATATGATATAATATATAATAATATATATTGTTTTATATATAATATATAAAATATAAATATATATTTGTTTTATAATATATAATATATAATGTAAGATATATACAATGTAATATATAATATATATAATATAATATATAATATATAATGTTATATATATAATGTAATATATAAATATCATATCATAACTGTGTCCTTGCTATGAATTGTCTCATGGTAGTTGATGGTAGCTCTGTTGTGGTTGTGCCTAACTGTTCCCCTGAGGCCTCATGTGGTTATATGTGGCGCTTTTCAGAGGTAGCTGGATCTAGGGTGTGCAATGCTGAGGTTAAGTGTGGGTGATTACTAAATTAGTCCACTGATTGGTTTGGCCTAGTTCTGGGTGTGGATAATAGGAAGGTCCTCTGTGGGTGTGAGTGGTACCACCCAATGGGTGGGTAGCCTAGAAGGAATATAAGGGAAAGACAGGCTGCTGCTCAGGCAGCTGCTTCAATACTTGGGCTGTTTTGCTACCTTCTGCCTGCCCTGCCAGGCTATGGACTGTTTTTCCTCTGCAATGCCTTTCTGCCATGCCATTCTGTCTTGGAACCATCCAATTTTGGACTGAAACCCTTACAAACTGTGAGCCAAAATAAACCTTTCCTCCTTTAACTTTGGGTGTCAGGTAACCTGTCTCAGCAGTGATACAATTAACCAAGGCAAGCTCTGAATTTTGGGTGAGCCTTCAAGTAATCTTTGTATCTTGACATTGACCAATTGTGGGCTAAAGCCTACACAAAACTGTGAGGAGAAAGCTCCATCTATCTGATAGAAATTGTTAGAGAATTTATAGCTGAGATATCAACAGCTTGGAGAAGGAATAACTCAGTAGAAATGGGGGCTGAGGGTGCTGTACTCTGGATTCAGCTGCGCTCTACTCCTGTTTCCTGGATCATCTGCTGTATGGAAGTTCATCCTTTTCAGAAGCAGCTCCTATAGGATTCTGATTGGTTTCCTTTCATTTATAAATGAAATTTATATTACAGCCCTGTAATATATAGCAATTTATAATATAAAATAATTATAAATTCCTATATATGTAATTATATATTCCTATAATATATTATATATAATATAATACAGTTATAATTATATATTCCTGTAATATATAGGACTTTATAAATGAAAGGGGGATATTTATAAAGAGAAGGTAGTGGAACAAATACCTTGCTGCCGCAATTGTTACTGAGACCAAACCTGGCACTACTAAACTACCTCCTTTTTGACTCACTGTTCTCTCTTCAGATCCTGGTAGAATCTCTCTATGTGAGATACCTGACAAGTGACCCGGACTTGTCCCCTGAGGAACTGACCCCTTATCCCCTGAGTCACCCTGGCCCTTGTGGGCCATGAATATTTCTCTTGCTTATTAACTGTCAAAGTCAGATAAAGGCATATTGAAAAGCTTCACTGGGTCACACAGTTCTCTGGGATACTTTTTTCCCACTGAGTAGTGATAGCCCTCATTGGTTTGGTGTAGACAGATGAGATCATAAAATCACTATCATAATTCTCCCATTGACCACATTCACTTATTTCTATTCAAATTGATTTTGCCTGTACATCTACGGCCATACCACCCTGAACACACCAGATCTCATCTGATTTTTGCCTGTACAGTTATTTTGATAAAAATCTCTATGTGATGGCATCTGATCCTAAATGTGATTCAGATATGATTTAAACTCTGATCCCAAATGGGATGAAGATTGGGGTCCAGTGTGTATTCCAGCATGGCGAACTTCCCTTCCCAGGGCCTTGACACAGGAACTTGGAGTGACAGACCAGCATCCAGAGCTGAAAGTTTAATTAGGGCTCTTGCTGCAGTTCTAGCTAAAAGCATCCCCTCCTTGGGAATCAGAACTTCTGTACATTTGTGTGGACAGTGGGAGAAACAAACCCCGAAGTCCATCACTGGAGGTGAGGATACAGTGAGTCATTTCCACTTCTCATCCTTAGTTTCAGACACACGCATTCTGCCTCTTGGGGCACAGATCACACAAGGAACTGAGGGTGTACACTATGGGTTGGTGGAAGCACCCCCTCCTTGCAGGTAACATCTCCAAGCCATTGGCTCAGATGTGCCTTCAAGAGGTTGTCCTGTGGTTCTATTATGCCAGCAATGCATGGCAGTGAGTAAAAGGTGGTGTACTAGTCAGGTTTTCCATTTCCAGGACCAAACACACAACACTCACAACAAGAGATGAGTTTTATTTGGTTTATGGTTTTAGAGGGTTTAGTTCATGATAAGCTAGTTCCAAGGCTGAAACATCATCGTAGAAGGGTGTAAGACACCAAAACTGCTCAGATTTTGATAACCAGGAAGAAGAGCAGTGAAATGACAGAGAGGACGGGCCAAGGGACTATGTGTAGTAACCAAAGTCAGGCCTCCATGGCCCACCCAGACACACTCAAAGGGCACTCTACTAACATTCCTAATCCAGTCAGGTTGACATATCATGCTTAATGGTTCCAGAAGAACAGACCAATGGTGATGTGTTAACTCCCTTACCTCCTTTTCTATACCTGACCTAAAGAAACACTGTTGACCTTGGTAGGTCAAACATTTTATGAACCCTTATATTTTGGTACTGCTGAGACCTTGCAATCAGAAATGGCAAACCCACTCTCAGAATACAGGTCAACACCACAGTCCATTCATGTGTGTCTTAACAGGCCTCCTTGTCCCTGCAGGCTCCTAACCAACTGGTTGTGAACTTTGCCACTTGCCTCCTAGTGCGGAGTACTCCTAGTGCGGGGTACCTTGCATGGTTTCTTTCCTCCATCAGGATCCTGAGCTTAGTTTAACCAGTTTTGCAGTTAAGTTTCAACTTTCTCTAGAGCTCTATTATAATTATAATTAATTCTGGCCCAAACCTCAGATTTTCCTGGCTTATGGCTACAGCAGATGAGTACCTCTTCATTTTCTGCCAACGGGGACTCTTTGGGTTCTATGCTTTGTTGGAAATTAGTAATTAATCACCATCAGCTTTTCCTTGTTTTTCTTGGATGCAGCAAGGGAAAAATCCTAAAATTCCATTTTTCTTGTAACTACTATCTCTCTCTAGAAGTCCTCAAATAGTTAGCACGTTGCACCTGCCCACACACACCCTCCTCTGTGTCCTGCCATCTGGTCCCACCAAATGCAGGCACTCACAGTCATCCTATTGCACACATAGGGATTGTCAGTTCCACCCCAGCTGTTACAGAAGTGGTCTCTGCACATCAGCAAGCAATGTAACCCAAAATCCCATCCTAAATTCTGCTTCTTAGGGCCACTCTTCTCACAAATGTCATATACTGACTTCCTTGGGAAAGAGACCTTGACTCTGCCACTCTGACCTGGACAGTTATGCATGATTGTTTTAATGGTGGCTCGTCTTGGAAATGAGGGAGGGAGGCAAGATTGAGCAAGAAGAGAGGTAGAACTCTAACGTAGGCATGACAGACAGTAATCCACAAGGAACATGGGAGCTGTGTTCTCCCAAAGAAAGAATAGTTGCTACTCACTGAGGCCAACAAATGTCAAATATCATATCTTCCCTAAGAAACACATTGCTTCTATTTTCTTGAGGACATTTTTATATAGATTAGAAATTATGGATATGAATTTGATGTCAGATCGTCTATATTTCTGGTAAATTCTTCTTATGGCCACATTTAACAGCTACTGTGTCTACTCTTATCTATGGGAGACATGTTGGAAGACCCCCTTATTGATGCCTAAATCTGTAAATAGCACCTAACCCTATACTATGCTCTTTCTATGCATATGCTACAGTTTAATTTATAAAGCAGGTACAATAAGACATTAACAACTTTATAATAATAATAATGAAATAAGATCCTTAAAACAGTATACTATAATTTCAGTGACTTAAATCTTATATTATTTTGGAATTTTCTAGTTGTTGTTCTCAGACCAGGAGTGAACATGGGTATCTAAAAGTAAAGAATGGAAATGATAGAGGGAAGATTATTGCATGTTATGTATGTGCTTCCATTTTTTCTTCTTAATATTTGTGTAAATATCAATCTACCCTTTGGATTTCCATGGAAGTTAACAACTTTGAATGGGAATTTTTCTATTTACTTTTTTCTGCTTGTAGGAAAAGCCTCTCTAAGTTAATTATGCTTGTCTTTCCAAGAGAATAAGATGCTCTCAGTCTGGGATAATTAGGCAGTCTAATTAACCTTTAAAAAAACAAAACATAGCTTTACAGTGGCTATATTCCCTTCATTAGGTTACTTTGGTGCCTCTTAACTTGCATAGTTAATATTGCTGATTTGCATATCTTTCCCCATGGTATTTAGCGCTATAACTTGTAATGAAAACACATTTTAGAGTACACTGGAGATTGAATTAATGGAATTGGCTATATCACAAGCAGAGATTCTTTCTATGGGCTATAGGCTTATCTTCATATTTACTGCAAGGCACTTAAAGGTACAATTTAAAGTGGGAAAAGCTTTTTGAGTAATCATTTTTTAATAATTAGCCTAGGAATAATTTAGAGAGTATCACTCGCAGCGCATCAGTAATGTAAAGTAACCTATTTCTGGAAATGTTAATGGAAAGCGAACTCCTCGGAGACTGCAGAGTTAAAAGATCGGTGAGAATGGCTGTTAATTATGGCCCAAAGCCCTCTCTCTGTTATGAGGCAACACAGTCATGAAGCAAGATAATGCTCCATCCAGATTTCAGAGCACTACTCCCATCAGACACGGGGATCCCAGCACAGAATGCAAGCACTGGTAAAAGCAGGCAGCTCACAGCTGAAAAGACTTTACCTACACATCTACCATACCTGTAAGTAATTTCCTGTGTCTTAATGAAGGGATATGGAACAAATACCTAGAATTACATTCATGACACGCCATCGTCAAACATTTTAGTGTTAAAGCAACTAAAATAGTTATATTTTTCAACACTCATCTCTTTTTTTCTGCTATTTAACAAAGAAAAGCATGTTCCATGATATCTGTGCAGAATTCATAGACTGAGATCTATACTACTGTTTTGATGTGCACCTGCTTACTGGTGACAGGACTGAGGGGTTCTCTGATTCAGCCCTCCTCCTCTTTGACACCCCTCCCATTCCCTCCATTGAACCTTTGAATTCTTTCCCCTGGAGCTCTGCATTTGAGATGCATTGTTAAGTGTGCATGACAGGTATTCTTTTTTGCAATGTGTTTCCTTCATGTCCAAACTTGTGATGAGATACCAGTTCCCACAAAGCTGATAGTTCATCAGGCCTAGGTTATTTTCTGTTTTTTTGTTTGCTTTCCTGGGGGCAGAAATCTACTCTCCTTTGTGACTGGGTGTTTCTGACCTTGAACTTTCTGCCTTTTGGCTCTGATATGTCATCAGATTCACAGATGATAAATAACAGGGGACTTTTTATACAGCATTTCCTGTCCTAAGTGGGTCTTGCCTGCATCAGAAAAATGCACCAAGTATTCATCTGGAGGTTTAATCCTGTAAAGAAGCATGTATTATGGCTTAATATTCAGCCTGCAACAAACCAGAGTTTCTTATTAGCCATGGAGCTAGAAAGGGTCAGCCTATTCTACTTTACTTCTCCACCTATTATAAAGACAAAACTGTGACTACTCCTCTGTATACACTTCTACATGATATTCACCTTTGTAAAGGGTAAGCTTTCCAAGAGAGCTCCTTTGGAGTCAACTAGTATTTGTACTTCCCTTCTACTACTTAGTTCCACCAAAAATATGTTGTAAACTAATTAGAGCTTTGTTATTTGAAAAAGTTATAATGTGTAAGCAATGTATTGTCTCACTAGTGTAAGAACCCGAAAGAGTGAATAAAAATTAGGAGGTGTGATAGACATTGTGAAATGAAAGGAAAATGCTCAAAAGGAAAGAGCAACTGGGGTGAGGGAAAAGAGAAAACAAAGAAGGGAAAATTATGTATGTATGTATACACAGGATAGTTAACGCAGTTGTACTACTGACTTCTATCGCTTTACTGAAAGGAACAGTTAGTGATTACTTATTTGATCAATCTTGCATGTCTCTATTTGTCCTCCTGGGAAACCACTTTGAAGATATCAATACATAATACAACAACCATTGTTAATTTCCCACCACTTTGTCTGTAATTCAGTATTGCTTGTATTGTTCTTGTCTTATTTTGTAAATGGATGTCTGTTAATATGTTTTCCTTCTTTTATTTTTAAAATAAATTTTAAAAAAAGTTATAATGAATTTGCCAGCAAGGGCATTGCCTAATCTCATGAAATGGCTGCACATGTGTGAAATTAAGTTGATTGGGTTATGCCTGCCCACCTGCCTATTTCTATCTTTGGACCACATATCTTATCCTATGATACATTAATGGCTACTATCAAGGGCTTACCATAATATATGTGAAGCTGTCAGCATCCCTTTCATGCTTCTTCAAATGCTCTGTTAGCAGGGATCAGAAAGTCAGATTTAATAGCCTGCAAGATTGATGCTAAGCAAGTGAATTCTGACTGAAGAAAAATTCTAATCTTATCTGAAAAGAATGGATGTGCTGTGGCTGGACACAGATTTTTCCAGCAGAAAATCTTTAGCACACCACACTGAGTGCTCTTATAGTACCTGCCCCAAGAACCCATATGAACGTACAGTCTGTTATGGAAGGAGGAGTGGTTCAGGACAGAGGTGAACGGTGAGAACACCTGTCCATCAATTGCCATCAAAAAACAGGGTATTTGAAGGCTCCCCTAAACCATCATTTTTCATTATTTGAAAACCAAATACATTTCACCTGGATGGTGTTTGAATAAAGAAGAAAACACTAGGGTAGAAAAACTACCTTAAGTCTATGCTATCGAGATAATAGATGCGTGTTTCCCATCCCTCTACACATATATTTAAAATCTGCATCTTCCACGTGCTACAGCCTTCATAAGAAGACAGCCAGGGACTGAAGATGGGGTTCAGTGGTAAAGTGTGGGCCTACTATGTGTGCAGTCCTGGGACTGATCCCAGTACCACAACAAAAGATAGCCAGAGGTCTGCCTTCAAGGAGTTTAGAGTCTACTGAGGAAAAAGAATAATACAATACAAACCTAACCATACATGTACATATATGAGTAAGATAATTTATAGCTTCTAATAGGTGTCAGTGTTAACTCAAAGAACATAGATGGTAAATGCTACAAAAATAAGGTGATATGATAAGGGAAAACTGAGACTAAAGTAGGGAAACCGACGTCACTGGTCATATGACTATTTCTTCAGAACAGGGAGCTTCCATTAAGGTATCTTTTAGTCATTTCATGTGCATTGATGTGGTGAAAAAGATAAAATAAAAAATAGGGGAAAGGCTTATATTGCTAAAGTGCCCTAGGATAGTTGTTAGTTTTTCAAAGACCAAGAACTTTCCTTTAAGACATGTCTCCTTTATTTCTTTAGGTAGGGTGGAAAACTGCAAGAAATTTCATTAAATGTATGCATGTGTAATGAGTTCTCCCATGAATATAGTGTGGTCTTTTCTTCTGGAAGTGAAGATAGCTATGCAAAGATATAGCACCAAATAATGAGAGTCACCAGAAGAGATTCAAGATGAATTGATCACACAAAAAATTGCAACTCTGGCACTAGGTTAACTTGTAAGAAAGAAATCACAACTATTTGCGCGATTTCGTAAATGCTCACTGTGCCTTACTCATAATCAGATACGTTAATGTGGAAGTTTAACTTGTCAGATGATATTTACAGCTTATCACAGTCAATAGCGTCCCGATGTGTTTATTGATTTTCTCAGGGCAAAAAGGACTGGCTTGGACTTCTCCAGGAGGATAATTCTCTGGGAGGAGTTGGTGTAGCATGATGTCTGGGTACCAAGATGCAGGCTTGCCCTGACCACTTGGGACAGGAGTACAAATGGAGCTCCACAGTTCATATGTCTAAGTATAAAAAGTGATACAGCACACTAACAAGTGTGACCAGCATGCTTCATTATGGGGAAATAGGTGTACAACTCTGTTTTTATTTAACCCAGAGCTGACAGACTTTTAAATACAACTAAACTAAATTATAGCACACAGTTAGACATTGTTGTAATGGGCCAGTGATGTTTGCACAAGTAATTGTTTTATTTTGCAAAATGTCCCTTAGCTAATGTGTGTAACTTAAGGGACTACCGCATTTATTTGTTTAGAAGCCTCTGAAATAGAGAAAGAAAACCAAAGGGAAGCAAGACACCAGATTCTTAGCATCATCAGGAAACTGTAGCTCATTATGCAAGAAACCACTGGATTTATATCTGAGAAGACAGATGAGACAAGTTAATTATTGTGTCTTTCTTCTTACCCAATCCTCCTGCCTGTCAAATCTTCATACTGTAAAACAGTCCATCTCCAACTTCAGGTGGGATGCAACCAGAGACTTTCACACCATTTATGGAATTCTTTTTGTTGAGTACGTAGGACAAGAGATGTAGAGAAGCATTTTTCTGGGGCCTGAATGCATAAGTCATGCATGAGTAGATCTCTTAGAGTTATGCATCAATTTCTGCAAATTTTGAGCGTTAAATCCAAAGTGGCAGAGTGAGTATATTTCTAATAAATTGGAATTTTGGATTGCGTTTGTAATATATGGGTCCCTTTAAAGAACAGAGGCCCCTCTACATGATCTAAGGAGGTACTGTCTGGTACTGTGGTATTGTGTATAATTATAAAATATACTTTTATTATACCCTACTATAATTATTAAGAAAATTGAGAAAAATCAGCATTACTACAATAAGGAATCTACTGAATATTCATGTATAACCTAACTATGGAGAAATACATATTGAGAAGTATCCAGTTCTCCTTGCATCCTTCCAGATAAGCAATAATCTAGTTCACAGGAGCAGGGCTGAGGTGTCCGTGGGAAGGTCAAGGAATGAGCTGTGGGATGTTTCTTCAGGGCGAAGCAGAACTTAGCTAGCTGCGACATGCTTAGGAGAATATTCCTGGCCTAGTGGAAAGAACATACAAAACACAGAGGTAGCTGGATGGCGTGTCCATGTGTGTGGTGGTATTTCAGTATGGTTGGATGGAGGAGAGGGGCTAGAGAGAAGGATAAAAGTTAATGTCATCATGCAAGGGAGAGTTGATGGATCTTGAACTATGACAGAAGTGAGGAAATGCAGCAGTAGAGACAGCAGTAGAGACAGACTGGGAGGTGTGAGGCAGAAGGAGCCCTGGGTTTTGGTTGGAAAATTTTCCTATGCACCATGCTCTGGCCTCTGGTGAAAGCCGTATGGGCTTCGCAAAACGATAGTTCACAGATGTGTAGGTGCATGAAGTGTGACCTTGCTCTAAGGCCTTGCATAAGGTCCAGTGGATTCAGCCTGTTAATCAAGAGAATGTGTAGTCCATTCACAGGACAGACCCAAAGCATGAATGGAATTTTTCAAAAGCAGCAAAACTGTCCACTAAGCAGCGTTCATGTACTGCTTCTGGAATGAAAAATTAATAACCCCTGGAAACATTCATTATGAGAATTGAATAAAGAAAAGATAATTAGATCTCTAAGCGATGGCCTTGCTGATTCTTATGATTCAGAGTGATTAAAATCAGCTGGCCAAGGACATAGGAAGGGCTACCATCTCCCCAGAGGCAAGCTCTACTCTGCCCTACCTGCCTGCATGCTCAGTGTTGGGTGCTTTTCAGGGGATGTGCGGGGGACAGCCACACTTGGAGCCTGGTCAGTGGGGATGTTTTGACCATCACGTTGCCTAGTGGCTTGCAACCTGGGATCCCTGCAGCGCAGGTGGCTGGGCTCTCCCTTTAGAGTTTTGAAAAACTCATTCTCTCGTTCATTTCTCATTCACCATGTCTCATTTGACTGATTTTCTACGCTTTTTAAACATCTGAAGTGTAACCTAGGCAAGTTGAGATCTCATGGCTATGGCTCAAGATATAAAAATAGGAAAGGCAAGGAAGTAGCCGAATGGCAAAAGCAGGACTATTCAAAAGAATCACTCCTTAAAACTTGATGTCCTCCTTCTGGTATCTTTCCTGTCTACCCCAAGGATTTCTGTAAGGATTTAAACAGCCTACCTTTCTTTTCTGTAAATCTCAACGAGATTGTTCACTTGGAAGAGCAGAAAGGTCCTTTGTGTACTTGACTGTAAAGAAGGAAGGAGAAACAACGTTTACTGGGAAGTTATTCTCACTGTCTCTTTGGGAAATGCGTAGGTACAGAAGAGGGAAAGAGCATTCCTGTCCTTTTTTTCCCAGAGACCCTCTTTATTATTTCAATAAGATGAATCTGCTGAAGCCGCTAGCAGACCTGACTCCTCTCACTTTTCCCAGCAATTCCTTTAGGGCTGGATACATGGTGTAAAGACATCCTCCTTGTCCTGGAGAAGCTCAGAAGAAAGTCCTAAGTCAGTGCAGTGGGCACTTTCTAAGAAACTGACGAGGGCTTTCATTGCCGTGTGGCCTTCGGAGAGTGTATTAACACAAATCCAGACAGTACAGCCTGCTATACACTCAGGTGCTGTAGTGTATTAGAGTCTGTTGCTCCTGGGGTCATGCTGAGCCCAGGAACAAACTTAAGGTTAATCAAGAACAAGAGAAAATGGCGCAATCAAAAGACATATTAAACATGAGATCCATGAGGCTCGTGCCAGCATTACAAGGCTGATTGTTTTACTTTAAAAAGTTAAGTAGGTAAACTTTTAATTTTACAAGCAGGATTACATTCTATAAAAATAACAACAGAAAGTGTAGCATAGTACATTAGCCAGTGACATGGTCATTTGTTGTCATTCTCAGGTGCTGTGTGCTCTACGTCATTGTCTGTGCTACACTCACCCTTGACTGTAATGCAGTAGGTTTCTTTATACCAGCATCATTGCAGACGGGTGAGTAATGTGTTCCCCTACACACTGATGATGACTGTGATAATACTGGTGACCATTAAGCTATAGAAAGCTTTCATTTCCATCACAGTCTTATGAGACCAGCATCCCATAGATTGCCTGCTGTCAACTGGAATGCTCTTCTATGGCACACGACTACACGTTAGTTTGGTAGAGCAACCATAACAAAGCATCACAGACTGGTAGCTTCAGTGATCCATCTGTTTTTCACAGTCCTGGAGGCTAGAAGTCCAAGGCTTGTGTCCAGCCCAGGTTTGCCTGTTAGCTGGATGTGTGACTTAAGATGGTTCTCTTTGCTTTAGTGGTTCCCAGTCTCCTTACCTATAAAATAGAATTAATACTGCTTGCTTTGTCCAATTTGTTTGGAGTCTGAAAATCTCTGCAAATTAAAGAGGATTAATACAACCCTCAGTTTAAAAAATATATTGATGATTAAAATAACTGCCACAATATGCACGGGTAAAGGGAAAGGGCCGAAAGGGAAATACTAAATTAGTATCCCAAGAAATTCTTCATTTGCAAGAAACAAGCTTTAAGAATTACCAGGGCAGACAGATTTAATCAGAGTCCCTACAAAAGCAATCAAGATCAAATGAACTGTAATTATAGTAATCAGTTCGTGAACTTTAATGTCATGTTCCTAATTTCAAATATTATGAAGTCCTGTATAGTGAATCAATCTGTCATTACAAAGGTAATAAAATTTTCATGTCTGATGGGATGTGGTCTGTTTGATTGAAAATTTGTCATTCTTTTTTCATCAGAAGTCTCATTAGGACCACCATTTTTAATTTTAATTAAAGTGAATAAAACTCATGAATCTACTTTTAAATAATGGATTTAATATAATGGGTGGTGCAACTCCCCCTCAGATTTCTCCAGAAAGGCAACTTCCTCCAAGCAGTCCTTCTCAGCCCCAGATTAAATCAGATTCTCTGGTTATGAAGACCAGGAATGTGCCCTGTTTTCCTCTGCAGCATGCCTCAGTCTATAACTGTGTTTCCTTCTCCAATGATTTGCTTAGTGTTTGTCCCACAGCCTAGATGCAGGAAGGCAGAGTGTGTGTGATCCAGAGGGCCAGCATGGTGCCCAGAACCGGGCCCGCTGTCCTCTCTGTGGCCTCTGAGTGCTGTGTGGACGGCCCTGTTTGCCACGGCAACCCTCTCTCCGTGCCTGAAAACCTGCTGCATGTTTCCACTTCTGGATCATTCTACTTGATGTTTTCTCTGCCTGGAGTGCTTCCTCCAGATTTTGCCTGGCCTGCTTCCACACAAAATGTCATCCAAATGTCACTGGCTCAGCAAGTCTTTCTCTGATCGATCATTTCGAAATTAGTCTCCCTCTTCCCAGGCATTCATCATCTTGTTTATCACTTGTATTTCCCTTAAACCATGTGTCACTTTATGCATTACCTTTCTTACGCACATGTCTATGTTCTTACATGTGTATGCCTCTGCATATTTACTATGATGTTCTCTTTAAAATATCATATCTTTGCATAGGGGGCTCTATATTATTTGGCGTGTTTATGTCTGTATCATCAAGAAGTAAAATGATACATGACATCAGTAAGCATTCCATCAATACCTAATTATATAAATTCACAAATATTAAGTACATGTTTAAAGGTATATTCTGCATTTCATACGAGTGAAACAATTAATCAATAAATTAATTTTATTTTAACAAGTTCTTTGGGAAGAAAACATTTTGCCTTTCATTTACAACCTCATGTTTCAATACTGCATAACATAAAGGTCTTCAAGAAACCAGTTTTCCCCTGGATGTTGACTTTCAAAAGCAAGGACGACTTCTTGAGAAGATGTACAGTCCACTGGGAAGTGGTGAAGGACCGATACCATCGAGCCAGGTGTTCTTCACCTCTTTTTGCCTCCTGCCCATATGTAAGGTTGGCAGGGCTCCTGATTTGCTGATTTAAATTGGTCTTCAGAAATTTTGTCCTAGAGAAGAGTCCACTCTAACCGACTGTCTGTAGGACGTAGCTCATGCAGGAGGGGAAATGGAGATTAAAACCTTTACCTTTAGTGCCGTGCAGTTATTGCAAATGGGATCCATATGAGTGTACATCTTATATTTAGACTAAACCACAACCTCTGAATTCCTCTATCTTGATACTTGGAGTCTCTCGGTCCTTGTTGACAAATGTCCTGCCTAGACTCTGGAGAAAATCTCCATAATGTTTAGAGATTTATAGAGCTCTTATTTAGGGTTAGATTTTCCATTAGTATTTTCTAAACTTTGATGTTAAGTCTGGTGATGGTGTCTACAATGGTTTCATTACTTTGTCGTGAGGAATTGGGATCACGTTGAAGCATTCTTGATAGTAATAGATTTGTCTCTAAAAATGTGGGGTCCTTTTAGTGTTTGTAGCTGCATATGCATGGAGTTGCTTCTGACCAAACATTAGATTAATTTGTTCTATTTAGATATAAATCTTAATTTTCTTCAGTAGAAATGAATTAGCATTTGAAAAAAATTTGAAAGGTGAAATTATCTTTTTTAAGTGAAAGCCAAATTGTTGGCTTGATTGTATCTTTCATAGAGCTTAGAATTATTAGGATTAATTTTAATTCTTTTTCTTTGCTAGTGTTTCAAAACTTTAACCCAAAATATGCCATAGAAAATAGTCTCTTCACTAACCTAAATCTGATAGCATTTTGTTTCATGAGGACTACAGAGAAGTAAGTGTTCTTGAGGGTTTACAAATGCGAGTGGCCTCCCTGAAGTATATTTGTCTTATACACATTTAGGCACAGTTATGAATTGAGAAATTGGCTGCTTTATTTTACATATTTCCATTAGCAGTGGGTGTGGATTTTAATTTCTCTGCATTTCCACACTTGTCACTATCTCCTTTTATAATTCTAGACATCCTAGTGGATGTGAAGTAGTATATAATCATGACACTGATTTTCATTTTGTTAGTGACTAATGTTAAGTATTTCTTCAAGAACCTATTGGCCAAGTGTGTATCTAATTAGAATAAATGACTGTGAAAATATCTTGCCTGTTTTTCATTAGGTATTTATCCTTTTATTGTTGAATTATAAGAGCTTTTTACATAATCTGAGGAAAATCTGTTCTGAGATAGTATGATTTGAAAATCTATTCACTGATTCTTTTGGTTGTTCACACTTCCTTGATCATGTCCATTAAAACACAATTTAAATTTTTTTTTTTTGATGTAGCCCAGTATATATGGCTGGGCATCACTTAGTGATGGGAATGGGTATATTCTGAGAAATGCATTGTTACATGATTTCATTATTGTGGGAAATCATCACTAGGCCATATATTCTTATGGGACCACTGTCATATATGCAATCTGTTAAGACCCAAATGCCATTATTTGGAACAAGTATATATTTTTATGCCTTCAGTGTCAGAGCAAAAAAGCCACAGCTTCATGCTAAGGTCATGAAGATTTACTCATATTTTATTTTGACTACTATAATTTCAGTTACTATACATGTTCCATTTAAGTTAGTTTTTCTGCATGGCACGAATTGGGGGTTCAACATTGTTCTATTTCTAAAATTAACTTATTTTTTTAAATCTACAGATAAAAATTATTTATATTTGTTGTGTACAACATGAAGTTTTGAAATGTATATATTATATAATTGGTAATTGGAGCCAAACATATACATTATTTCATGTACTTACATTTTTGTAATAAGAGCACTTAAAAACTACTTTTTCTGAAATTTTTAAGAATATATGCTATTAACAGAGTTGTACATCAACATCATGTTTTTGCATGTGGGTATCTAGTTGTTGCAGTATGATTTGCTGAAAAATCTTTCCCCTGTAAAGTCTTTTTTAGCATACTTGTCAAAAATAAATTGACTACACTGTCAATTCTCTTAGCACACTTATGAATAAGAAAGACATGGGAAGGTTTATTTGTGGACTGTGAGTTCTTTTTCAGTAATGTACCTGTCTACCATATTCTCTTACCATGCTGGCTTGATTACTGTAGCTTTGTAGTAACTTTTAAATAGGAAAATATGAGTTAATCTAACTTTGTTTTCTTCAAGAAGATTGGCTTAGCTGTTTTGCATACTTGAATTTCCAAATGAATTTTAGGGTCAGCTTGTCGATTTCTCAAGGAAAAAGAAATCCATGTGTGATAGACCTTTCACTGAAGTGGTGGATCATGCTGAAGACTGTTACCATCTTAAAAGTGTAAAGTTGTCTGATTCATGAACCTGGGCTTTCTCTCCATTTATTTAGCACTTCAGTTTCTTACATCAGCATTTTGTAGTTTTTAGAGTGCAAATCCTGTGCTTCTTTGGCTAAACTGAATCCTAAGTATTTTATTGTTTTTGATAATTCTGTAAATGGATTTTCCATGATTTTATTTTTGGATTATTTGTTGCTGGTACATAGAAATATAATTCATTTTTGAATTTTATTCTTATATCCACAGTAAATTCATAATTTGCCCATTTTATTACTTTAAAGCCCCATAGAAACCATAGACTTTTTGAAGGGAGAGACTCTATTTTGATTGTGATACACATTCAGAAACTATAACAGTGACAAGGATATAGTTAGGACTGTAAAACATGGTAAATATGTGGTAAATGAATTTTTATTAAACTCTTTCCATCTTTGCTGCACACTGAGGATCTATGGGGAATATAAAGAAGTTTCAATGCAGTTTCCTCCTTAAGGATTTTAAAGCTTGTTTGCAGTTATATTTTGTCTAGAACAGACGTTGAAAGTCTACTCTATTTTATGCTTCGTCCATCACAATGCCACGCTTCCCCTCCTAGCCTGTGTTTATTGTGTCCCTCCTGAGGCACATAATAATTTCACCTAACAGTTTTTCTTGCCCTAGGTGTGCACTTATTGACATTAAAGCACTATTGTTTTGATATACTGCCAGTCTTGGTATCACTTCGCATTTTTAAATAGACTATAAAGGGCAATGCTTAATCCATAAAAGTTGCGAGTGAGAAAAAGCTACTAAAATCCTTTTCATTCAGTCCTTTTATAGATGCAGAGAAGGTGAAACATCAGGTAATAATCACCCTTCAGTTGAGAAAGTGCTTGTTTTAGAGAGGTTATCTGGCATCTTGGGAAGCACGCATTGTTAAAAGTCATCTGTTCTTTCTATAAGTATGATTACTATTGATTGTTCTTATGCTTGAAATGGCTGTCATTCAACAATCTACCCAGAGCCAGTGAAGTGGAGACTACACTGAGCTGCTTTGAAAACATCTCACTAGTAAAAGATTTGTCTCTGTAATGTGGAGTTAAAAAATAAATTCCTATAGATATATGCATGGCATGTTTCAAACCAAACATTTGATTAATTTTTTCTATTTAGATAAAATCTTAATACTTTTCAGTAAAAATGAATTAGCATTTGAAGAAAAAACTTAAGAGGTGAAATTATTTTTATTGATTTTTAGTAAAAGACAAATCATTGGCTTGATTAGACCTTTCATGCAGTGTAGAATTATTAGGACTAGTTTAAAATTTTTCCTTTCTAGTCTGAGTATCAAAACTTTTAGCCAAAAATGTGACATAATTTTCCATACAGAATAAAGTCATTGCATTAACCCAAATCAGACAGCACTTTATTTCATGGTGGGGGGAGCAAGACATAGGAATTTTTGAGAACTTATTAATGTGGGAACTCTCTGAGAGTTATGCTGACAAATAATATGTACATCATAAGTGAGGAGATACACAACAGAATAGATGAATTTGTACAGAAGACCCTGGATACTCTCCACACTGCATTCAATATCTCCTGGAAGTCGTCTCAGAAAGGCAATGAGAAATGGATGTGAATGCAATTTTGAAATCTCATTATCTGTGCTTACTCTGCTGGGAGAAATCCCACAAAAATGGATGGTTTGGTCATGAAAACATGAAATAAAAAAAGTGGGAGGTCATAGGCAGCATTAGTTGCCTATACCTAACTGAGACAGCAGATCACTGGTCACAACCAAATAGGTTTAATCATTATATTCTTCCTGGCCAAATTAATCCTACAGAATATCAGAGTCCTTCAAATTCTTGAGACTGGCTGATGTCACTGATATGAATTTTATATTTCCCACAGAACAATGGTTTTCTATTTAGCATTTTCTTCTTGTAATAAGGGGATGAGTTTGTGAGTTTTACCTCGGAATGGCGGTGCTCTCATCTGCTAGTGTTCAGATGTTGACTGTCCCTTTCATATCCAGGTACCGAAATGTTGGTGCCCAGAGTGGTGCTGTGGAGGTGAGGGAACTTTTTGACACCTGTGGCAGGCAGTGACTCAGGTCACTGAAAGGGGTTGTGAGATCTCAGTTTTCCCCTCTTTCTTTTTTTGCTTTGGTTCCAGATGTGACCTTTTCTTCCTACACATCCTTCTACCGCGATACATCACATCCGAGTCCTCCCAAAAGATGAGACTAATCATGCCACCCGATCTTGGACTCACAGCCTCAAAATGGAGATAACTAAATCTTTCCTCTTTTATAAATGAGTTTCCTCAGGCATTTTATCATAGCAGTGTAAAACTGGCTCATCTGGCATCTTAAGTTAGATTGTTGGAATTCTGTTTAAATATGACTTTGTACCTAAGAGATGGAGGTGTTCACAATGTTCCAGAAAAATCTATCTGGTAATTAGATTTTAGAGTCCACCTTCCATGTTCTGTTTGTGCCACCATCTGGTCTTCAGTAGGTGACATTTGATCTCATTTTATTCACTTGAGATCTCCACCAAAGCATAGGGTACTGCTAGACAGATTGTGCGGGGACGTGGGCTGTTTTCTGTACTTCTAACTGACCAGTTCTGTGCTGCTCCCTGAACTCACGTTCTTTTCCTTACCTGATGATGCATCTTTACAGGTTTTCTAAAAACTCTGTCAGGAAAAGATGCTAAAGTGGTTAGTACTTGTCAAGGGGTAAATGATTGATAAAAGGTTGTACTGTCACCCAGCTGTCTTTATTGTTAAACTGTGGCCTGGGATGAATACTATTTGGAACTGATGTCACCAAGCTGTGTGCATTGTGGTAGACACTTCCAGTGAGCACCCTTGTCCACTACGACTCATGTTCTGACCTTTCTCTGCTACCTGGCCCTTTGCAGTTGAGATCCTGTGACAAGTTCCAAAAATGGGCTGTGAGGAGAAACAATGCTTGGTCTTCTGAGGGAGGTGAGAGCCTTCAACACACTCCCTCTTCTTGTCCAACAGAAAAAGCTTTATTTTTATTTATCTGACAAAAATTACAGCGTGTCCAACACGATAAGTACTTGAGACGGTGCATCAGAGCCCCCCCATTTATATATACATCACTTTCCAACATGGACCATACCTGAGAAATTGATCCTTCTTGTATTATTATTATTCCTGAAAAGACAGAGTTCATCTGGCACTATAGCATAAGTAGCTTAGTGCAGTTTAAGAGAAATATGGTGTGAGTCAGGGAGGTCATTACAGTAGCCACACTACAAAAGTAAAAGCAGCCAGGTGGAATTAACTTTAACAACATATAGTATTTTATTGATTTAGCATATCCAAGCATTATAATTTCAACATTTAATTAACATAAAAATTACTAATAATAGATGACATACTTTTTATTGTATGAAATATTTGAAACTGCATGTGCATTTTACCCCTGTGGCTGTTTTCCTTAGAGACCAGGTGCATTTCAACGGCTCAAACTCCACAGCTGTGTTTTTAGGTGGTACTCTGCAGGGCAATGCAGATTTCTAGTATCTTTAATAACTATATAAATTATGTAAACATAAATTTATAAAGAGATTATTATTCAGCATCCCATGGTTATTTTTTATAAAATCAAAGAGTGCTTTCTCTTATCTTTGATTTATCCATGTTCGTCTGGTTTATATTTCTTCCTACATATTTAGGCGGTTCAAGGCTGCCTTTGCTGTGCTAATCACACACTATGGCTCTTCTGAGGGCCCCTTATATTGTGTGGCATGCTGTGACATGAACTTATATGGAACACTTTGCTTTGGTGCATGAGGCATCCAGGGTTATGTAGTTTTATGCACTCATGTGTTAGACTGTTTACTTTGCAGGGCGGGTGGCCAATAATAATATCCAGTCCATGAAGGCACCTCCGGGAAATTGACTCTTTGTCCGTCTATTCTCTGGAGTTTCAAAGGAGAGAGAAAATATAAAAAGACTCAAATGCTGGAAACATTCCTTTCAATTTAGTTTTATTTACATGCGTGTCTCATTTCAGATTTCCCCAGAAGCACACTCTGAGATATACTTTAAGTATAAGGAGTTTGCTGGGCCTGCAGAAAGAGTGGGGAGTGAGTGATAGGGTGCCTATCAAGCCACTGTGGGCCGCTGTGGGCCGCTGGTATTTGATCCTGAAGTCAGAGAAGGGGATGTAGTACCAAAACTGAGGTTTGGAATTAGTCCACCTGAAGGGCTAGGGGGCTAGGGAAGCTATTTATGGATCAACTCTGGTGAGTCATTAATTGGTCATGGGCTGTTTCTGTGGGATGTTAGTTCTATAACATTCTGGGGCAGTAGCACACACAGCCAGAGGATGATCTACACTCCAAATAAAAGCTCACCCAGACAAATGAAATGGTAGGTTTGTTGGATGTGAGAGAAGCATTGTTAAAGAATGATCTGAGAGAAGTTTCACTTCAGTATTGGGTGGGATCATAGCATCTTATAGAGTCATTTTTGACTTGGCTAGCCAGGGATGAGTGATTCAGAAGACAGATATAATGCAAAGTGGAGTATTTTGAGAGTAACTGCTGTTTTTTAAGGAGGAAAATGAGCATAAAATTTGAGGACAAAAAGACAGGAGGCATTATTACAAATAGGAAATAGCTTTGCAGCCACAAAGACATACTGAGGGGCTGACAGCTACTTGGGGTGGGGGATTGTGAACAGGGAGTGCTTCTTAGAGTGGTTTTTCTGCTCTGCAGAGGATGCCCATAGAGACCTGGTTTCCAGAGTCATTCGTACTGGGGATGGAACACCTAAATGGCTGGACATCCAGTTTGCTGATTTCAAAAGGATATTCCCTCCTTGGGGAAATTTTTAACTACTTTCTAATCAGTAATTTTTTCCCTGAAAGAACTCCATGGTTAGATGAATGTGATATCTTGACTTTGTAGATGGATGGCTGACAAACACCTCAGTCTTGGCAAATGAACTTGGAAGTTATCTTTCCAGTGAAGACCTTTTGTCATTATGGTAAAACTCATTCATTTCATATAAAGATTTAATATAAATATTGAAAGGATGATGATTAATCTCCTTGCCCCAAATTCTAATGATAAATCCTGTTTAAAAATTGCAGCTTCCTACTTAAAGTATATGATTTATCTTTATATTCTCGATCCAATGGACAATACACCAAGTTTATTCCTTTCCAGGTGTCAGATCATGAGAAATCAATGATTTCTATTATTAACTATTTATTTATTTATGGAGGTAAAAATCAATGGTTAAGGTAATATTCTTATGACTCAGACTTCAGAAGATGGTAATATCATTTGTTCAGAGAAGATTTTTTGTGACTATCCTACATATCAGATAATTGGCTAGGTGCTGAGGAAACCATGCCATGAACCTTGAGCCAGTGAAGAAGAGAGAAGAATGGAAAATAAATTACAATACTGAGTGATACCCATAGTAATGAGACGATTACAATATTTCTTGGGCATGCAGAGCTTTTATCTCTTTGCTGTCAGCCATTCCATGGCTGGATTGGGTGGGAATTTTAAAGCTATAACCCTGTGGAAAAGAAGTGAGATATTATTTATTATGAATAGGATGGTGGTTTAATGTGTGACTAGGAGCTCAAAGGTACAAATCAATTTTTAGATTGGTACCCGATTCAGGTGGTCTGAAGTATCCTAACAGCTTAGGTTTTTAGAACGGAAGGAGTGTTGCAGCAAGTCTGACTTTGTGCCTTGTTTAAATAGAATGGGATTAAGAACGAATAGTGTGAACATAGTTTTTTTTTTTTTTTTTAAGATAAAAGTGCTAGACAGAGGTGGAGAGTTGTTGCCTGTGACTGTTTGCTCCGGGGTCCCTGGTTGAGTGCTCACCTGAGCTTCAGGCTGGGCAGCTTGGAGGGCTGGTTGGCTGTCCATCAGGAATCTGTGTGAATCTCCCCCATAAGAACTTATTTCCAGGAAGAAGAGTTGGGCACAACACACCTTATAGTTTGGGGGAGGGACATGGCCATTGGAGCCTTGATGGGTGATTAATATTTGAGTTAGACTCCTACTCAACACCCAAAGGAGGATTTTTGTCTTGGTTATAGCAGAGAAAAGCTTAAAATAAAGTATGGTGATGGTATTCTCCAAAAGATATCTAAGTCATGGTAAGCCAGTACTGCTGTACCAATGCATAAAGGACATGCAGAAAATTTTTCCCCTAAACCTCAGTGGAGCTGGGAGCAACCTTAGGTGGTATTGGGTGGGAGATGATGGAAGTAGCAACTACATTCAGTGGAATTCTGCAACATGTGCAAGAAAGTAGCTGAAAGTTTTGAGCACCAGTGGAGGAAGCTCATGGCATAGTGGTGTGTGGCAAGAGTGGAGAACATAAATGACAGTGCCTGACGGTGATGGTAGCTACAGAGATGTGGTTTTCAGAGCATCGAGTGCTGGGGTCCCTGGTCACTGATCCTTATGTGTGTAAAGATGCTGAAGACAGACCTGGGACTTCAGGACGCTCCCAGGAACTCTTGGTGATAAGGGGGAGCCTTTAGGAATACAGTTCCTTGTATGAGCAGAAGGGAGCAAGAGCTGGTAGAGTATGGGTGAAAACCTAATTGCTATTTGTGCTCTCAGTGGGCAGCTTCACAGGGAATCAGGGCAACTTTCCTCCTTCTTCCTGGGCTCATCTTTTATAATTACAGTTAGCATTTCCATGTACAGGAGCTTTTCACGTGTCATTGTCCAATAGATGCGGGGCAAAATTTTCTTTCATTCACTTGTGATGTCAAGATGGTGGCTTTGGAAACATTAAAAAAGGTGATGCCCCCTTCAGAAAACCTTTGTCACCTGTACGCTAAGTTTTTCTTGCTATCCGCAGTCATGTTCCAGGGAGTGTCACAGTTTGACTTAGTAGAAAACGATAGTTGTCAAATTCCTTCAAAGATCCTTGGATAAAGGGACTGAGAAACCAGTTTTTATTTCCCTGTGATTATGATGCCACCATATCTTTGGAGAGAAAAATATCCTGTCACTGCGGGCTGGGTACTGTGGGATTTTTACATAGTTCCTCCTTGTGCTTTTCCATCCCATAATACTCCATTTTCCTTTCTTCCTCTCCACCAGTGTTTATTTATTGATTTTGCTACCTTCTGCTGATCTCTTTCCCATAATTTATTGTTTGGATCCCTCTCATCACCCAGGACTTCAGATCTATAGTGCTCTTTCATCTTGGTATTAGTAAATTTCTCTTTCGTTCTTTACCTATAGTGTATAATCTGTTCTTTGATTACCTTTATGCACAACAATCCATTAAAAAGTAAGGCAAATCACCATGTACTTTTACCATCTCCATCAGAAAGCAAAAATAACTGTGGTTCTAGTCACAAAAGCTAAGATGCAGAATCAGCCCTGTTCCCCATCAGCAGATGAAAGGATAATGTGTGTATGACAGTGGAATATTATTCAGCCATAAAGAAGAATGGAATTCTGGCATTTGCAGCAAAATGGAATGAACTGGAGGATGTTAAGTGAAAACCCAACATAGAATGATAGGCACAGCATGCTTTCTGCCTTAGGTAGAAGCTGAAATAAAGTAGAATAGTGATTAGTGAAGATTAAGATGGCTATAAGGAGGAAGAATGGGAAAATACGTTTGGATTCAACACTGCACATTGTATACATGCATGTAAATATTACACAGAACCATGCTAATACATACAATTAATATGTGTTAATAAGTTTTTGAAAAGCAGAAGTAACCATACCTGGCTCTTAGACTCAAGTGAGACCAATGAGAATCTCAGGGGAAGAGAGTGGAGGGAAGATTTCCATGGGAGCATCTCTGAATTTCCCCAGCTGGCTGACAACTCTGAATCTCTAGTTGAAAGAGCTACAAGATACAAATGCTTGTGACAGCTTGGGAAACTGAGAAAATTTCTAGAGGAAAAAAAAAAAAAGGAGTTCATTTAGCTTGACAATTATTTGCAATTTATTTCAGTGGGTTTGATTATAATAGTAAGTGAGTGAAAATATATGAAATAAACAGCCCTTTCAAAGCCCTGGGAGTGTGCATGAGATATTTTTCATTCTGCTGAGTGACTGATATTAGACATTCAAATCACTCTTCCCCACATTCATTATGTGGGGTTTGAATAGATTCATATAATCCTAACCTGCTGTGTTCTTCACTTGCTAATCTATTCCAACACCAGTGGAATATTAATGACCATGGAGCCATAATACTTTCCATAACCTCTGCTTTTGTGCTGTGACAAAATTAAGTGCAGTCTGCATTTAATTACTCGGCAATGGGCTTCAGCAGGAAAGAATTCAATTTTATAAAATAACAAATTTGGGATAATTGTGTGCATAATAAATGCATCTTTGGTCCATTCATTGGCCATGTTTAGATTGGTCAGTATTTTTTCCCTTTGTCTAAAGGAACGTTACACTTTAAGGTCACTCGCCAACAGCCTTAATTAACAGCAAAGAAAAAGTAACTTGCACTGTAGATGCTTCTTTTCCCCGTGTTCAGATCGCCTTTTTGCATTTAGTATTAGGGTCACAGACTTTCTTTAGACCTAAGCAATGTTTTCCCAAGATATTTTTCTTGGCCTACTGTCTTAGATGAAATTTGCATTCTGGTTAAAGGTGGTGCATTTTCTTTTTTGTTAGACAGAAAACATTATCAAATTGTTATAGCATCCAGGGCTGAGAATACAATGAAGATGCAGATGGCAAAAAACAACTTTGCTTTCACTCTAGAACACACCCCTATAACGATGACCATTAGCTGTGGGGGAACCAGCTGGTTCTTTACAGATTCTCGTAAAGTAAGCAAAATAAGAATAAAGTCATTCTGCCTCTGGGTCGCAGATGTTATTGTAAACTCGCATGTCTGATTTTTCATCTAAGTTATTACCTTAGTTTTAGCTGTAGCCCTCTGGATTCAATACTCTAGCCTTACTCCAAGGATGTTTTCTTCTATTCATATTCTATTACACTTCATTCCCACTTCTAACTGCTCTACATAGAGCACTGTGTGTGCACAGAAGTCAAATTCCCAGTTCTATGAAGTTGGGAGAATGACAGATTCAGCATTTCCTTTCCTTTCCTACCCCTGCCCCTATCCTCAGTTTAGTCCCAATAGCTTTGCTTTTATCTATTTTGTGTGTGTGTCTTGCAGAGAATGCTTTATTTGAAGAAAAGACTATTCATCTAAAAAAATATTTAAGAGGACTAAAGACCTTTGTTTAATAGAAGAAGAATCTGTTACTCAGAAATAGTAGAGGACATAGTCAGATCACAGAATTCGGAGGAGGATGGGCCAGGGTGACAGAGGCTCTCTTGGGTCCTATCTCTATGATAGATGCACACTTACACATCTGGGTAGTCACCCAACCTCAAGGTCATTGCAGGAGGGAAGACGGCCCTATGCACAATCAGAAGATAGGCAATCAGTTTTACAGTGTCTTACCTTTGCATACAGAGTACACAGCTGCTCGAAAATGAACTGTAGATAACATAAAACTTCAGTGTCATCAGCTGCTGGCCAGTTGTTTAGTTTCAAGGTTTATTGATCCAAATTCCTGTAAAATTAGATCCAGCCCCCACCCTTATTCAGCCCCGCCCTCTTCGCCCTCTTCTAACTGCTAACCTTGTTCAAGAAAGCAATCTGTTTGCAGCTGGCTACATTCTCCTCCTGTCCCCACCTTCTACAGTGTCAGGCACGAAACACAAAACACATGGATGCTTATGAATAATTCAGCCCCCCAAGAGAAGGCCATTCGATCCTGACCCAACACAAACCTTTCCCATCAATCTGCATTTTTTAAACTAACCCTGGGAAAGTCAACCTCCTCCAGACGTGCGAATTCAAGGCAGCTCTGATTTGCAAGCCTAAGAGCTTCTCAAATAAGAAAATCAATTCAAACCCAAAGTGACATTTTGGTTTTATTAAGTCAGCGTTGTCTGGCTTGCATTATTTAATAGGGTGATACACGACCTCTGAAGAGTTAAATCTATGAATATCTCTGATGACCTCTGAAGAGTTAAATCTCACGAATGGTAGGACAGAATGCTATCTATTATAATTTCCACTTTAATTCATTCTTCTGCCAAAAGTAGGCTCTGAAGTGGTTTTCATTTCAGCTTGTCTGTCAGATGGCAGTGTATCTCGGAAGGTTTTACTACCCTCATTTTGGTCTCATGACCCATTTGTTTAAGCATTGAGAATTTGTTTTTTTTTTTTTTGGTTTTTCTCCGGTACCGGGAACCGAACTCACGACCTTGCGCTTGCGAGGCAGGCGCTTTGCCGCTGAGCTAAATCCCCAGCCCCCGAGAATTTGTACCTACAAGGAACAGTACTGTGGAGCATCCTAACGTGGTATCCAGGTAGAAAGTGACACCCGCAGACAATAAGCTAAAAGCATCCAAGAAAACATGAACTGTCTTAAACAAAGACCATCTTTCTAGACTGAGATGCTGAGCAGGCAGGCTAAAATACAGGTGTGAAGAGCTGCTTGCTCAGATCTGTAACCAGACATTCATCAGCTCAGTAAGCCTCATTGGGGTTAGTGTCACTTATCAAATTCAAAATTAAAATTCAATTTTGAAGCCGGACCTGGTGGCACATGTCTGCAATCTTAGCACTCGGGAGATTGAGGCAGGAGGATCGCTCTGAGCTCAAGCCTGGCCTAAACTGCATAGTGAGGCCTTGTCTCAAAAAAGAAAAAAAAAATTCAGTTTTGAGGTTCAACTTATCTCTGCTAATTTGATGAGTCAAACCCCCCAACTCTTAGCTAACTAATTGGATTATTTGACAGCACAATGCATTTATAGGTAAGAAGAGGCAGCGCTATTTCCCCATTTGTAAAATGGTTATAATAGAAAATGAAATTCCTGCCTAGATAGTTCTCAAACTTGAGCTGTACATCTAAGCGCAAATTAGATTAAGATATGACAAATTATGACCCACTGGCCAAATCTACTCACCTTCTGTTGTTGGTAAATAAAATTTTCCTGGAGCACACCCCAGCCCATCTACATTCAAATTTTCTGTTACTGCTTTTGCTTTGCAGGGGCAGAAATGTGTGCTTTTGACAGAGGTGCTCAGGACTGAAAAGCCTAAAATATTTACTAGTTAGTGTTTTACATCAAATGGTTGTTCAATGTGTATCATACCGGAGAGGCAGGATCTACAGAAGCCACCAGAACACAGGGTGTTTGTAAGGTCTAAAAAATCAGAGAGCGGTAGCCTGGAAATCTGCTGAAGACTGGGTTGCAAAAGGAAAACTGTCCAGCAATTAATAGTTTTATTATAAACTGAAGAATAACTAAGTGACAAAATAGATGTAAAAGTTTGCTCATGGTGCTGTGCAAAGGAAAGAATCACATCCAGGACTTGGTGGAACTGCTCATACAATCTTGTGCAAGTCTGGGAGTCTGAAACTAAGAGACCGAGAACAGGGACACTTCACAGAGTTTCAGGATGGCTTCGACCAGGGGTAGGTGATGTTTTTCAAAGGCCAGATGGTAAATATTTTCTTGGCTTTACAGGTCAAGAAGCAAAATCAGGCACTTGTTCTCAGAAAGCTGATTGTCTTTATGTTTAGCTTGCTGTCCCTGTGAAAGTAGGCAGCAGGCTAGGTTTGGCTTGCGAACTGTAGTTGACCAATGTCTGGATTAGATGGAAGTCTCTTAATACTTTCACTTCTTTCTCCTTAGGTTCGATGTTCATTAACCATCTTTCTAATTAACAAATGCTAATTTGTGATTCCTTGTGGGAGACATAAAAGAGAAGGAACATTGACTTCCAGCAAAGCACAGAACCTTCCTCGACATCCCACTAGAGAGTAAGCATGCTTGGATCCCCAGTGGCTACCTAGCCCAGGGCCAGCCAGATGCTGTATTCCTGAAAGAACAATGATATTGCTAAAGCAGTTCTGCCCTGTGAGGGCCCATCTGTACAGCACCCGATTTGCCTAGATAACACTTCTGTTTATAGACTTCTGATGCAACTAAGCATTTGAAAATCCAATCTAATGTATATGTAAAATGGACGTGTTTACTTCAGGACTTGGTGTTTATTTTGCCTTACTTCTGACCTGTGAGGTGGCCTGGTGCAACTGGCCTGGATACTGTGGTGTACAGGTATCTTGTCTAGCTTTTCTTGATGTGAGCAGGTTGCTGAGCATTTTTTCTTCCATGCTGTTATCTTTGACCACATGGCATCTCACTTTGAGATTATGTCTTGCCCAAATTTTGGATCCCTTTTATTTTACTGAGAACCACCCTTCAAATATATAAACAACATCTTGGCTAACTTTTTGAGGCTTGTGTTATGGAGGTGTAACTGCCTCTTCCTAGCTTCATTGTTTTCTAGCATTAAAGACCTATTAAACTCGAAAATTTCCTCCTGGCCCACACCAACTCTGCCTTGATCGCATGCTATTGCAGTTTCCAAACAGACATTCCCACAGTGATCTTCCATGTCTTGGAGACCCGCACACACGCACACTTCACCCTTACACAGGCACAGCTTGGATCTGACTGTCACCCACAGCTGCCTCCATCCTTTGGCAACATTCAGTGAGCCTGTGGTCTGCCCACCTTTCCTCTGGTGCCCCATCTCTTAAGTAATTTCCTCTTTTACCGCTGTTCTTCAGCTCCATCGGGACTCTTGGTCCTTCCATATCTCTACTTTCTCCCGATTCATAATCCTTTCTATTTCTTCCTTTATTCCTTAGGCAGTTTCCTTTGATTTCTTCCTTCAACTCTTTCAACATAAGCTGATTTACTAAAATTAATTTGATTTTCAAGGCCTACTAAACTCTCCTTTGTCAATACTCAATCAAATTATAACTCAGTAACACACTGCTTTTAGATCTTTGCATGATTTACTGTAGTAGGGCATGAAAAAGGAACAATTTTTGAAAATTTCTCATTTCAGAAATGTCTCTTGTAAATGCTTACTTTCCTCCTTTGCTCAGTGAGACCAGCTACATTTGAGCATTTCAAGATCTATCTGCACGTGTTAGTAAACTGGAATTGCTGTAAATGTTTTCAAGGTAAAATCTAACTTGTGAATACTATAATTCTCAGAAATAATCACATAAATCGAGTTGACCTTTTGATGTTGAACATCTGATTCAAATGACCTAAGTCACAATGGAAAATAAATGTACTAAAATGCTTCCTAATCCATTGAGTATGTTTTTATATATTATTGAATTACTCTGTCGTTTCTATAACAACAACGTGGTCATTTGGCATAGCTACAGGAATAAAAGCGAACATTTTTAAGATGAAAATTGGGCCAAATTTTTAGTTGGCAAACAAACAGACCTAAATTTTGTATATATGGAAGGAGAGAGAAAAAGGGAGGGAGAGGGAGGAGCAGGGAGAGGGATCTGGAGAGGGGGAGGGGGAGGGGTAACAGAAGAGGAGGGGGAGAAGATGACAGAGAAAGAGAGAGAGGGAGGGAGGGGGAGCTTTGGAATAATTGAGCTCTACTTCCATACATATGAAGAGTGTTTTTTAAAAATATTGAATTTATTTTTATTAGTACATGTTTGCGATACATGCTGATTACATCTGCTATCGGAAGTTAGTACATGTAGCTAACACGTCCTTGTATGCATCCTTCCCCCCCACCTCCATCCTCTCTCCACTCTCTCCTGGTTTCTTGTTATCTCTCTTTTACTTTGCTCTTTAATTCATTTATATTTTGGGTAATACATAGTAGTTTTAATTTAGAACAAATAATCAATCATTAATTGATGTTTGCAGTTTTCATTGATAGTACTATTGCATTTTTCTCCAGTAAAATAATATCTGTGTCACAAAATAGGAAAAATTATTTTCTTTTTATGTAATAATATTTTTTCTTTTAATCTCCTACAGTCATTACAGAAACTTCCTCCAAGGTAATATTTTAATTGCTTTCTTCATTTACTGCATGTGCCATTGTAATAAACTTTTAGACCTAAAGAAGAGTTCAACTCCAGGAGTAGTTTAATGGGGAGAATGTTTCTGTATTTACATTCAAATTATTTTGTGCCCACAAGAAAATTTGAGATTAATTTTATTTTTTAATTTTTTTTTATTTTTTTTGTTTTTTCTCCGGTACCAGGAACCGAACTCACGACCTTGCGCTTGCCAGGCAGGCACTTTGCCGCTGAGCTAAATCCCCAGCCCCGAGATTAATTTTAGTAATAAAAGATTAGATAATTCAATTCAACCTTCTGGTTAAGGGCAAGTAGGAAAAGTACAATATGTCCTTAAAAGCAAACTTTGTTGAAAAGATTTGACACCACAGTGATCCCTGGACTTGGAGAAAGATAGAACCCAGGAGATGAGCCCTGTGTCCGGGATTCCTTTCAGCACTGCAGACACAACTGTCCATGGCATTTTTGCCAGTCTTTCTGGGGAATATGAATGAGGTAAGAGAATTCAAGAAGATTAATAGTTGAGCTTAACAAATGTACTAAACCAAAGGTCAGTACATAACAACAGAAAATGGAAAAAAAATACCCTTTAAATGACATAACTTACATGCATCCAAGGGTGAACACCTTGGAATATGTCCAATGTGTAATATTTAAGACCTCTACACAGAAAACTATAAAAATTATTGAGAGAAATTAAGGATGCCAGGCAGCTAGAAGTTGCCAGGTTCTAACAGTCTCTAAATGAATCAGAAAGGCATTGATTCTGCATCTATACAATTCTCACTTAAGATATTACCAAGTTTTGTTTTGTTTGGTTTTTCAATAGCATTTTTAGCACTGAAAAATTCTTTCCAATTCTTTAAAAGGAAAACAATAGCCAAAACATACTTAAAGGAGAAAAACAAGTAAGAGAGCTTCTCTATCTTATATCAGAGATTATAGTAAATATAGGGTACATAAGACTTTGTAATACAAGTGCAAGGGCAGTGATAGGACTTGAACAAGTGGCCCCAAAGCTTCATATAGTAAAAATTTGGTTTCTAAATTGTGATGGTATTAAAAGATGGTAGACTGGGACTTCTAAAACCTAAGGGCTAGTGGCTGCAACCACTGTTTAAGTCAGTATGGAGATTCTACAGAAAAGTAAAGCGGAAATTCCTATTGACCTAGCTATACCTCTACTGGGTATCTTCCTGAAAATCACAGTATAGTGATACGTGGATCCCCATGTCTACAGTAACACAGGTCACATTAACTAAATTATGGAAACAGCCTAAATGCCTATCAACAAATGAAAGGATAAAGAAAATGTGGTATATAGACACAGCACAGAATTATTCAGCAATAAAGATGTTTAAATCATTTATAGGAAAATAGGTGAATCTTAAGACTACAATGTTGAGCAAAACAAATCAGATGCAGAAGGTTAAATATCTCATGGCTTTTGTCATATGAAAAAACCCAAAACAGAAACAATTTAAAGAGTAAAATAAAGGAGAGATAGCAGGAAACAAGGAGGCAGACTTTTCATAGGGAAGAGGGAGAAGCTAGAGTTTCAGGAGGGAAGAGAATCAAAAATGATCACAATATGATATATGTGTCTCTGTTTCTATCTGTATTAATTTCCCCAAAGAAATGTCATTATTACATATGACAAAAATATACCAATGAAAATTTTTTAAAAAAATAAGAGATAGGAAACTAGTGAGAGAAAGCTAATACACTGAGGGGTGCCCTTGAAAAGGATTGTGAGCTCTGGCCTCTTTTTCCTCTCCTTTGCTTTTCAGTTTTTATGGTGTGAAAAGTTTTCCTCTGTGAGATGCTTCCCCTTTGGCTGTACTGCTTTGCCACATGGCTGACACTTTTGACATTGTGAGCTAAAGTAAACCTTTCCTCTTTTAAAGTTGACAAACTCATATCTTTTCTTACAGTAATGGAAAGATGACTAATACAGACAGATGTGTAGACAATTTAGACAGTGATATAAAAATGATATCCTGGGAAAAATATATATGCATATATAGGATAAATGTGCCCCTTCAGAACAGTGCAGAATGAATTGTCCTTTTGGTAAAAGCAATTGGAAGGAATTGGATGTCCACATAAAAAATGAAATATGATCCCTATCCAAAAACACATATAAAATATAATTCAACTGGAATGTATCCATTCAAATGTCCAGTAAATGTGTGAAAACTTGCCAGCATCTTTAGTTGTCGAGAAAATACATATTAAAAGAATAAGATATCACTACAGAGCTGCCAGGATGGTAAGCATACAAAAGATTAGTAACATCACTTATTGGAAAGGATGCGGAACAAGTAGATTCTTATGCATTGTCAGTAGGAATTAAATTGTTAAACCATTTTTAGAAAATATTTTGGCACTATTTGTTAAAGTTATTGTAGACAAATATTGTGAGCCAGAAATTCTACTTTTAGACATATACTCAGAACATAGATACATACCTACAAGCACAAGAGAAACAAAAGTTTGCCATAACATTATCGCAAAAAGGTCCAATCTGAACATAAGTCCAATATTCATTAATAGCAGAATGCTAAATTTGATATATTTTACATGTAGTATATTCACATGTAATGGAATGCTGCACGGCAATGAAAGTGAACTAAATATAGCACATGCAACAATCATAAGTATCATAAATACTTTTTCTATTAAAGAAGTCAGGTGTAATGTAGCTCATTTATATAAAATGCATAAAACGGTAACAGAGCACTTTTGGTAGTTGATCATAAAGAAGCACAAGCAAGTGATACAGTAAAAAAGTAATATGTCATTAGTTTTGAAAGGCAGGGAGGACACATTTACAGACATTCTGTATATGGCAGGATTCTGTAGGACTGGCAATATTCTATTTATCTCTTGACCTTGGTGGTGGTTTTAGATATCACAGATCTGAACCTTTTTTGTGGATTTTTCTGGATGTGTTGTTTATCATAGTAAAGTTGTAAAAAAGGAAGTAAAATATCTTCAGTTTTTGGTTTTGTTTTATTTTCACATAAGCAGACAAATGTCCTAAATAGGTTACTTCCTTTTACCAAGCAACAATAACTTACAGTTTTAATTCAGCTCTTGAAACAAATTATTACTAAGAAATCTATTTTTCCCAGTCTTTCTGAAAGTTGAAGAATTGTGTGCTACATGTAGTAAGAGTTTTATAATTTCATTAGATAATGAATTTTAATCTGCTGTAGGGAACCCACCAGTAAAATATAATTTTTATAGGAATATAGACAAAGCCGTCTTTGCTGACTCTTCATTTATTTTTTATTACATTTTTTCATTAAAAATTTTCTGTGTAAATGTGGTGAAACCTCAGAACTTGGGAGATACAATTAACAATAGGATGGAGTTCTCATTTGGGACCAGCACTTATTTTTCTTCTCTAACAAAATTATACTATATAATACTAGTCTTTCTCATGCCTATGCTTTGGAAGACTTCAAATACACACTGCATATTAACTTAAGTGGTCTGAGTAGTGAGTGAACAGGAAATATTGCAGTGGGTACAATAAGATGGGAAACTGATCTTGATATCTGAGTTAGTAACTGAACTGTGGAAAAAATTCAGCCTGCAACTTCAACTACCTCCAGATTTTTATGCCAAGGTTCATAATCTATGAAAAGCATAGTTATCAATTTGGAAAGTACATATGTGGATTTTGGAGACATATTGGAATCTTCACTATTTGACCATGGGTCAATCGTTTGTCTTCTTGAAAGCCTGATGATTGAATTGGTACAATGGACAAAATTTCATCCACCTTGCAGAATTGTCATGAAGATGCATGCCATGCAGAAAGGTAACTCAATAAAAGAAAAGATTTTATCCACATTAATATGTTCAAACCATTAATTTCATCATCAGGGGAAATATATCCACGGAAGAGAGAAATCTTGCTCAAGATCACAACAGAATTGGAATAAAACCTAGGTCTTCAGACCCATAGCTAGGTGCCCTTCCCGAATCATTATCAGTCTTGGTCCAACAGCTTACAATAGAGAAAAATATAATGAAAGTACAACGGTTACATTGCTAAGAAATAGGGATCATATTTCACTTCTCCAAAATTTCCAGGCTAATTTTATAGATTTAATTGGATTGGCATGGACAGTATTTGTCTTAATATGAAAACGCATTCATTAGGTTGTAAAGTACAACCCCAAGCAGGAGACAGCATGTGACAAATTACAAAAATAACAAGGCTCTGAACGGCCAAGCAAGTGCACCTGCAGCCATCCCACCTGGGGCTGTGATTTCATTACCCTCATAAACCAAGGCAAGGTCAGGCTTAGTCAGACTTCGATTAAGAGGCCCCCAAGGAGATCCCAGGTGCAAAAGGAACTAACATAGATGCAGTGAGAGATATGTGAGAATTTCTCTTTCCTGTCCTGAAGCAGGCCTTGTTAGGGCAGCTAGATGTTGGAATTAACAAAGTAGGTTCAAGAAGGTGCCCCACAGAGTGTTGGCCAAAACCAGAAAATGTGGGTTAGATTTGTCTTCAGCCTTTGTTACAAGTGAGTCGGGGAAGGTTTTCATAAACTGCACACAAACCTTGCAACTTTATTCAGGTGCAGCTCTTCCTTTTAGAGGCAGGAAGAATAAATCTGTTCCTCTATTTGTGGGTAAGTAGCCTGTCTTCTAGGAGCTGGTGCCAGCTGGATGAGAATGAAGCCAATGTTCTTGAACCCTGGGAAAGGCATGTGAAGCCAGTTGACCTGGCCACATTTCAGGGCTCCCAATTAGATCTGCTTTTCTAAGTGGCTTCTGCAGTTTCAAGTTTTCCTTCTCAAGAGCTGACCATGCAAAATGATCCCTGGTGGTGGAATATCGCTTCCAACACGAGTTGGCAAGATGCCTTGGGCTAGATTTGAAGCAGAAAATGGCACAAAAGAGTCAGTGCCCTGCTTTCAAGATATATGCAATATAAACTGATCTTAGGCTTCTTTAAGAGACATTATAATTATGGAAGCCATGGTTAATTTAGGGGTGAAATATTTTATAGTTTTAGGACTTATATATGCCTTAGAAAAGTCTGAGTTTTACACAACGTCCCAAAATTGTAATGAGTATTTAGGGGAACTGAACAGAATTACTTTGTGCCTGAGAAACAAAATCCAACTACTAGATTTGAACATGCCATAATCTTGCTTTGCCTCCTCAGTCATTCATGTATTCCACAGGAACTAAGGTCTAGAAGATTTTAAGCATATTTCCTATCATGAGCACGTTATGAATCTAGGCCTGGAATGCTGCTTCCGAGGAGTGTGATCAGACCGCACAGCTAGGAGAGGTGATCCTTGCGACACAAGGGAGTTAGATCAGATGAAGGAGTTTCCAGAAACCACAGCCTGGACAACCCAAAGGGGTTTTAAAAACTACATGTAAGGAGCATTAAGAGCCAAAGCTGGGATTGCTAAATTTTGTCTTCAAACATAAGAACTGAGTTGATGTCAGGGAGGGAGAGGGAAAGTGCAAGTGATTCAGAACCTATGTAGATACCAAAACAAAGAAGGAAAGATAGAGCAGACATGCAACAGACTCTGGAGAAGTCTGCCTTTTGCTAGAGATACAGTCCCTGTGCCTTGATTTTATTCCTTTTCATTTAATTTTATTTTTTGCTTTGGTTGGTTTCATGATGTGTGTGTATGCTCACTTTGACCTCTTTATTAATATCCTTAGAATCTGTTTGGATTTTGTTGTTTTGTTAGAATTACTCCTACAAATAATTCCAAAGCATACCTTGAGGCTAGTTACTGATTGATTTGGCAAGGTCCAAAGCTTATTTTTTCAACCTCAATTACCTTTCTTATTTGTGTCACAAACACAACGGTAGATTTTTACTAGGGCAGAATATTGTGCAATCAAAATAAAATGTGGTTTATAAAAAGCCGGGTGACTGTGCCAGATACTTTTTAGGTCCATTTGTTGCCCATCAGCCTAGGGTTCTTTTGCTTGATTCAGAAGAAAATCATAAATTGGCAAAATGAAGTTCTGTTAGCAGTCCTGATGTCACCATTTAACACCAGGTAACGCAAGATGCTATCAGTTGGCGCAGCTCCTGGTCACTCCTGCTGCTGACTTATGCCAGATACCATAGGTCAACTTAAGCAGCTGCTGGTCTCTGCTGACTTCTGCTAGTACTTTGTACTGGACACCATGGGTTGATTGTAATAGGTGCTGGTCTCTACCGCTGGTCTTCATTTGTTGCAGGAGCTTTTCAGTGTTCATACCTCTGAGTGTTTAGTGCTCTTTCTTTGAAAACAGCTGCTCTGTCCACATAGTCAGGATAAAAATCTTAAATGGATTTATAGAATTTTTGGAGTCTATATAACCTGAGGACTCATGAACAGGCATACAGGAACACCAAAGCAGCCTTTAACAGGGCCTTGTTACAATATGGGAAGTCATTATACAGGAGGGAGCCCTCTTAGACTCAAACCCGAAAAGTGGCTGGAGAGTACTGCTTATGTAGCATCTGCAGGGCTGTTTCAATGAGGGGGAGGGCTGAAAGCTTGCTGTGCATGTTGGACACAGATCCTTCCCTTCCTGACCTTAGCCACTCCTAGGTACCCCTCCCCTTCTTCAAAAGGGCAATGGTATCATCTAAAATGGGAGGAGTTTGGGAATGACAGCATGCTCCCTGTCTGGCTGCACTCATGTTGGAGTGGACAATGATGGCTTAATAGCCATGGTGGGCACTGAGGCAAACTGTCCTAGTCTACTGAGGTGAAAAGGGGAGCAAAGGGAAGCAAAGCAGAGGGGCAGGTAGCTTTTGGCCAGGGGAAAAATGAGAAAGTCAGGTACTTCTGGTCTGTCACACATTGCTCCTTAAATTTACCCTTCATAAATTTTAATAATGAAGACTCCTTTTGTGCTGATACTGTATTAGCCTAATGGGGAAAAGTAATGGTTTCAGCTCCTTAAGAATGAATAAAGTTTCCTAAATATCCAACAAACAATTGTTAGGATTATTGTTGAATAATTGTCCCCTCCCCCAAATAAAAGTTAAATGATGAAACCTGGGGATCTCTCTCTCTCTCCCTCCCTCTCTCTCTCTCTCTCATATATACACACATACATGCACACCTGCTATGAATGTGGTTAAGAGTCTGAGGGGAAGACGTTTTATTGAAATAAAAAGAAACTTGAAAAATCCATTGACCTAAAAGCTCCTTATCACATCACCAGTTGGTGTGCTGTGACACGTAAAGGGGCAATATAAGGACAACTGGGACTCCATCACAGATTAGCTCCGAGTCTTTGTTACATTCCTGAGGCTAGTGTGAATGTTCTCATGTTATATGCATCTAGATAAGGTCTTGTAGAATTATGAGACTCTCAGCAGTCACTTTGAGCAAGCCTTCCTGGTGAAGAAGTTGTCCAGGCAGATTGTCATAAATTGGAGTGAGCTAAACAGTTCCTGGGGTCCCGGTCTCTTGGATGTAGGCCATTTGAGAGGCTGGAAGTCTGGTGGTGAATCTTAGTTCTCTGAAGATGTAGGTGGTAGGAGCAAGACTCGATCTTGATGTTTTGTGACGGACGACATCAAATTGTAGGGTGCGTAGGCTGAGTGTGTGAGTTGCTGGTAGACACATCATTTCACACACATAAAACAATTAGAAGTAATGACTACCTTTGTCTTAGTGAAGAGAGTTTAGTTTCTTAGTGCCTTGTGTGTATATGCACATGTACTTGTGAACAGAAAAGAAGAAGAAGAAAACCTCTGACTATCAGTGTCCTATCATTGCCAAAAGGCCAGGCCTGGTAGCCCAAAACCCAAGGCCTGGTTTGATACTTTATTCCCAGTCAGAGATTTTTTCAGTGATCCAGGGAGTCACATCATTCCAAACATAGTCTGGGGTGAGGTATGAGACCATTTCCTACTCTGGCTTCAGTACTAATAAACCTAGTTTCTGAGTTTTTTATGTGAATTATTAATTTCTTGATACTTTGGATTCCTTCTTTGTAGAATATCAGTGATCTTTCTCTGTGAGATTATTGTGAGGATTAAATAAATTGACATGTGTATTGTTTTCCCAGAATAGTGTCCAGGGTATCTTAACTAAATAGTAATAATTGACAATTGTATTAGTAAGCTGTGACCAAATACCTGAGAAAGTCAATTTAAAGGAGGAAAGATTTACTTTTGCTCACAGTTTCCGAGGTTTCAGTCCATGGTCAGCGGGACCCAAGGCAGAAACATCATGGTGGAAGAGCAGAAGGATGGAAAGATGCTCATCTTCTAGGAGCTAGGAAACAGCATGAAGAGAACTAGAGATCAAGGAAGTTACCAGAAACAGGTTGTACCCTTCAAGAGCTACCCTGAATAACCTCCAACTGGACTGCAAATTCTAACAGTCCATTCAGGTATGGACTTATCAGTGTATGGACCCATTGATGAGGTTAGCACCCCAGGGATCCAATTACTGTATGAAAGCCTCACCACTGAACACATGAGACTTTGGTGGGGGGCAGTTTGATCTAAAACATAACAATAGTGATTATTCTGAAAGACTCTGATGAAAGCTATGGAACCTCAGCCTAAAACAAAAGCCCCTGAAATATTTACAATCATGAATTTTTAAATTTTAAATAGAGTAGTTAAAAAAGAGCAATAGCAAAATACAAACAAAACAAATCAAGGACATTAAAAATGATGCAGGTTTCAAACCAAATGATAGGGATTAACAGTGGTTGTTATATTACATGTTGGTATCTTCAACAAAGTTGCTGAGATTACCAGATGCAAAACTGGAAGATTTATCAAACCATTGAAGAGAATAAGAAAGTAATAATTTAAAAAAAACACTAGAGACAATACAGAGTTTCACTAGATACGATGGTAGGAATCCACCAATGGTTGTTATATTTCATATTGTCTTCACATCAGTTGCTCAGATTACGAGATACAAGCATGCAAAGCTGGCCAAAATATAAAATAATTCAAGCACTAACTATTCCCTTCAACAAACCACCAGACATCAGCAGTACAGTTATCCCAGATATCCTCTCCCCTCTCTCTCTCTCTGTGTATATATATATATATAAAACACCTTAGTACATTCTTTTTTTTCCTTCTTTCCCTCATCCCAGTTGTTCCTTCCTTTGCACAATTTCTTTCCCTTTCATATCATCTATTGTACATTTTGGGTTTTATTTACACTTTCATGTTCTTATACTAGGGAGACAATATGATGTTTACACATGTGGGTCCTATTTATTTCACTTATGAGTATGGTCTCTAGTTGCATCCATTTACCTATAAAAGCCTCAAGTTTACCTTTTCTATAGCTGAGTCACTCTCCATTGTGTAAAAATAGCACAACTTTTTTATCCATTCCTCTGTGGATGGGCATTTGGGTTGTTTCCAAGCTTTAGTTATGACAAATTGTGCTGCTGTAAACATGGGTGTGCATATATAGCTGTGGTATGATGTTTTTAATCCTTCTGGAAAAATACCCAGAAGGGGAATAGCTGGGTTAAGTGGGACTTCTAATCCTAGTTTTGTGAGGAATCTCCAAACTACAATCAATGAATTTTTGCATATAATGTGTACACTCAGTGTGGGTATGAATACAGGAAATAGGTATGTGAAGATAGGTAAACAGAGACAGGGACTAAAAAGCAGCTGCACAGTGGATTTTGGTGTTTTTTTTGTGACTTTCATAAGAAACACAGGCATCTTCTATCTCTTCTTTATTTGGAGATAGCATCGAACAGCATGACACACATTTTATGTAGGAAGCAGGTGCTAGATAACCCTAAAAGAGTGTAAATGTATGTATTAATCACTTTGCCACTGCTGAGACAAAATAGCCAATGTCTACAGTTAAGGAAGAGGAGACATTTATTTTCCCTCATGGTTTCAGAAGGGTTAGTCCATGGTTGGCTGGCTCCAAGACAGAGCTGGCAAGGCAGAAGTGTATGAAGCATGAATGCTCACTCCATGGCAGTCAGGGAGAGAGAGGGAGGGAGGGAGAGAGAGAGAGAGAAAGAGAGAGACAGATAGAGAGAGACAGAAAAGGAGACAGACAGAGAGACAGACATACACACACACACACACACACACACACACACACACACACAGAGAGAGAGAGAGAGAGAGAGAGAGAGAGAGAGAGAGAGAGAATCAAATGGCAAATCCCCAGACTCATCAGTCGGTCACAAAGAGGGCCCCAATAGCAAATTCAATGATGAACTCAAATGGACTAATCCATTGATGAGTACAGAGCCCATGGGATTCAATCATTCTCCAAAAGCTCTACCTCTGAACTCATGAGACTTTTGGGGGACAATTCAGATGTAAATCATATTATGGTGGAACTTCACACTCACTTATTAAAGAGCGCAAAAATAGTTCCATTAAAAATATCAGTTTACTTGGATCAGTCATACTTATGTTCTTTCTTACATTTTAAATTATGTACTGTATCCATTTCTAATATTGTACTTCCCTTCTTGCTAACAGAGGAGCCAAATTCTGAAGAGAAAGTATGCTGGGATAAAAATTGTCGCTAAATAAACCATGGTGTTTATTTGGCCCCAACTATTTCCAATTTCCAACTGTTTATTTATCTTAATTACTTTGAAATATAAACTAGGAGAATAGCTTCTGTCCTATTAAAGCATAGGGAAGATATCCTTTTGTTCTCACTTTAGTTGAAAGACAAAGGATTCTGGGGTGCTGTAAGACCCATAGTTGCCTTTTTGGCCCAGAGGAGATGTAACCTGGTTATTGAAACCAAATTAATCCACAAAGAAACTACTGAACATGAAATGGCTTGGACAGAAAATGGATTTAATAATTCAGGCTGCTTATGACCTGGTTGGAAATCATGCAGAAAAGTTTTTACTTACACAGATTGCTAAAATTTCCAGGAAGAACAATTGGTGGCAGGTCAGATGAGCTCATCCTACGGAACAGCTGTCATTTTAAAACTTAGTAGGGAAAGGTCTCATAGGGAAAGGCAGGAAGGTAAAGCCTGGTTTGAGCCAAAGGGAAAGAGTGTAGGTATAAATAAAGCTACCTGTGGCAGAAGGTTCAGTCAACAGTGTCAATTTCTGCTATATTTGGGCTACCTTTGCCTTTCTCTGTATCTGCTTCTGTTTCTTACTGGGATTTTTAATGTTTTAAATGGGATTTCTGTTTCTTACTGGGATTTTATTTTTTCAGCACAACATAACCTTCTGCTCTGCATACTAGTAGGCCATTTTGGTGGTGGAAGGTGGCTTCTCCAAGACTCGCAGCACTTTCTCCTTGTGTGGGTGGTGACAGATAAAGGCTGGTATCATCTTAGCTTCAGGCGTCTGAAAGAGAGGTTGTGGTTCAGCTCAATCAACAACTTATGGTCAGCTTCTGTTCCTGTCCTCCCTGGCTGGCCAGAGCAGACACGGGTGGCTGTACAGTCCAGCCTGAGGGTGCGCAGTGGATCGCTATCTACAGAGTTGCTTCCCAAAGAAATAGCTGTCTACATAGATGACAGAGGGGATTTGATCTGACCCTCTCTTCTTGGTTAAACCCTTCAATTTCAAATGTTACAGCATTAACTTCATTTAAAAATTTAAACTGGTTTATTCTCCTCAAAACATTTTTCCAGGGAGATATTTCTCAGTTGTTCTTAAACTTTCTGTTTTGCTGTCCCTTGTCTTTCTCCCATCTTCTCCCCGCTCCCTCCCTCTCTTTCTCTTTCTCTCCCTCTATCCTCCTTTAGTCTCTTTACTTCAAGACTGGAGTAAGGCCATCAAGATTAAGAGCAGATCACAGTATGAGGAGATTGTCCTTGCATTAAAACTAAACATCTACTAAAGAAAAAGGAGGTTGGGAAATTCAGGAGAAGTTACTGATTTCAATGTCACTTCCGCTGTGATTCCACAAACCTGGATGTGGGCACTGGCAGCTGGTGAGATAGGTGTATGTGCCATGTTAGATTAGGGGGCCTGTGAGGGGCCTGTAGGGGTCTGGAGGACCTTGATAACATCCAGGGAACACTGAACAGTGAACTCTCTGCCTACATTGAATGGCTCGGGCCTCTTCAGCAGCAGAATTTTCAAGCCAATGTCTTGAAAGAAGAGTATAAACAGAAGTTTATAAAGTGAAAACTTTAGTTATCTATACAAATAAGGGTGATTTAGAAAGTAATATGTATTGATGTATTGTCTCTTAGCTTAGTGACATCTTATTTAGAGAACTTCATGTGCAATCAACTGACACATACTGTCCATACTTGTGTTAGCATTATGAAGAATCCCTTCCCATAGCACCGTAGCACGATTCCTTGAATTTGATGGCTCCTCTTTCATTTTGGAGTCTCCTCAGACCAATCCTCCCTCCATCCCCTTCACACTGTCCAGGTCTCTCCAAGTATCTATTGATCTGCTTTTGTATATTCCTTTTGGCTCAAAACCTAGTTTTCCTTAGCTCTGCTGGCATCTAGGTAGCTTCTGTTTTCTTTTGGGGTCCTAAGTTTCTATATACCCATGTCTAGTTTTGAAAAGTGTAGTTCTATGCCTTGGATCTCCAAGAACTTGCAAGCAATAGAAGCCTCTGTCTGTCACAGAAAGAGACTTTAACTGAGATACTAGACGGATTTCATTTTTTAGGACCTTGGTCCTTACATTTTTAAAATGAGGATGTGAGATTAGATTGCATCTAAGATTCAATTTAACTGTTATCTTCACAAATCAAATTGAATTTTCCTCTTCTAGTTCCCTATACTTTGTCTTTATCTCTCAAAGTGTGTTCTTAGGTGGTTCCTCTTACTTATTTCTCAGAACCTTATTTGTCTCATTTGCTTTACACCTTTTTGGTTGGCTCGCTTTTATTTTTTAAACCTCTGCTATGGTTTATATTTACATGTGCCCCCAAAGCCTCATTTGCTCATAGGCAAGGCTTTTGGAAGGTAATTGGATTATGAGTGTTTATAGCTGACCCTGGTGGGATGAGGTAATGTCCCAGTGGGCATTCCCTGGAAAGGTTTATCTCCTTCCCCAGCTCTTTCCTTCACTCACTGCTTCCCATCTGCCATTCCCTAAATAGCTCTCCTCTGCTATGTCCCTCTGCCATGAAATCTGTCTTGGAGCCAGCTGGTTATAGATTGAAACAGCTACAAAATTTTAGCCAAAGTAAACCTCTCTTTTAAATTGTGGAAGTCTCATATTTGTCAACAATGGGAAAGTGACTAAGTCAGTTTCTAAACTAACAGCCCAAGACATCCATGCTACTGTATGTATCTATACCTGTCGTGTCAGTTCGAAGTAAATAGCATTAGGAACATGAATATTTCTTGAGCATTTCTTGAGCATTTGTCAGGAACATGAATATTGTTTGAGCATCCAAGGGACTCATCAACTATGGAAGTGACCCTCTTGGGAAACTGACCTTCTCAACAACTCTTAAATTAAAATGCATAGCTTTTGTGGCACTGAATATCTATTCACTTACTATAGATTTTATGATCAAGGACTTTCTGTTGTTATTTTCTCCACCCAAATCCAAAATATAGTGGTCAAAGTATTGGATATGGAGTCAAAGCATTCATTTTTGAATGAAAAGTCTTTTCATTTCACCTTCCAGAAATGTTTTCACTCATTCATTCACTCATTCATTCATTTATGTAAATATACCTGCCTATATATATGCAAGTTCCACTATCTTCAGTTTCACTGTCTATAATAGAAAGAGATTAATTCTTGGGTTTAAAGGTCATATTTAGCATAAACTTGGGTAGTTTATGTGGATTTTGTTTCTAAATTTAGCACCATCAAGGTATGGGAGGAATTGAAAAGCACTAGAGAGAGTGACTTTTCATACCACATAGAACTTGACTCAGGTTTTAAATCTTCCAAATCCTAGGTGTAACTTCTAAGGCAAGTGCGATGGTCAATCTTGATTGTCAGCTTGACTGAGTTAAGGAAGCCACCTAGGGAATTAGTGAAACAATTTTGGGGCTGTCTGGGTGGGTCCTGAGAGGTGATCTTGTTGACTGCATCTGGTCCAAGGCCCCTTCCTCTCTGATGTCTTCCCCTGGGCGCTGTATCCAAGCTGCTATGAATTGAGCAGCTTTGTCCCACCATACCCTTCTGCCATGATGTTTCTACTTTGGACCCAACTGACCGTGGACTGATATCCCTGAAGCCATGAGCCAAATAAACCATTTCTTCCTTTAAATTGCTTGCCAGGTATCTTGCCCCAGCAATAAGAAAGCTGGTAATTTTTTAGTTGCCTTGTTAGTGAAATGGGGACATTAATAAGTTGCTCCTGTGGTTAAGAATTTGGTGAAGCAATGTTACCAAGAAGGCGCATTTATACACCCTGTTTCCTCACTCTCCTGGTAACCCCTCGTGAAGCTGCAGATTCCTTCCAGCCATCACCATCTGATGAATGCCAGCAGTGACTGGCCACTGGTTTTAGCTTGGCTGAGCAGAAGCTGTGTAGACATTAGTGCTTTAGCTACCAATAACACAGCACCCTTCTCAATCAGTGTCCAGTGAATATTCAGTGGATTAATCAAGTGATTATATTAGTGGAGAACCACTTACCTAGTCTTGCCTTTCTTTTGTTTCTCTTCATGAATCCTCCTATTGGAAACGGTCTTAGGAAAATATAATTCAGATGATTAATGGGAATTATAACAGCTGATATCTGCACAGAATTTTATGGGTTTTTAAAAACAGGATTCCAATAGCAGAAACTTATGAGTGGGTATGAGTGGGTGCTTTGTTATATGCTATGGTATTATATAGAGCCAAATCATCGGGAGAAAATCATGTAACATGCAAGTGGATGTCTGCATGTAAATATCACTGCTATTATAATCATGATAAGTGCTTTGAGCCTAACAAAGAAACTGTTTGCATATTGACAGTGTTGGTCTAACTTCCCTATCAGTTGCTCTTAGGATCCAGGGAGGACTCCTTAAGGAGATGTCATTTAAACCAAAACTGGAAATATAAGAAGGAATTAGCAACACTAAAGAATGCACAGGCTGGTCTAGACCTGGGAACCACTGTGTATAAAGGTATTAAAGCAGGGCAGAGTGTTCACTGAAATTGAAGGAGGCTAGTGAGTTTGGACCATAGTGAAGAGAAGAGAGAAAATGAGGAGGTGTTTGGAGAGGTGAACAGAGGCCCGTTTATTCAGGGCCTTCAGGATCATGGCTGGGAGCTTGGGACTATAAGCAACAGGAAACTTCTACATGTTTGGGGAAGAAGGATGGAAGTAGATTTGTATTTTTGATAAACTGCTGTGGAGCAGGCTATAGATTGTCTAATGGATACTTTCAGTGTACAGTTGCAGGAGGGCTCTCCCTCCCCGCAGAACGGAGGGCCTTCAATCGTGTCAGTTGCTACTCTTCTTGCACTTCTAGGCATTCCTCTAAACATCTGGCAAATAAACTCAAACTGCTTGATGTATAAACCATGTTGTTTATTTACCTGGTGCAAAGCTGCCCTCATACTTACGCCATACAAGGAGCAGTCAGTGTGCATAGTCTTACCCAGTCCAACCTTCTCCTCAAGACAGCAGAAGAGTGGGAGATCTGTGTTCTTCACTCACTGAGTTCCAGCCTGCACCTTGTGATGCCTGCATATATTCTCATGAGCTATGTGTGCAGCAAACTCCCTGGCCACTGTGTAAAGGACTAGAGAGGGAGAAAGCAGATGCTGACCTGGAAAGAGCAAATAATGGTGGTGACCAGGGGACAGGGGTGGTTGGAACTGTATCCTTCCCCAGTTTCCATGCTGACATCCTAAACCCAAGTATATTGGTGTGCAACCATAGGTGAAGATAAAGTCTATAAAGAGATGATTAAGTTAAACTGAGGGCCTTATGGTGGACCCTATCAATACAAGCAGTGTTCTTATAGGAATAGGAAATCAGGACCCAGACATAAGAAAGACTGCGTGAAAATGGAGAAGATGGCCATCTGAAAGCCCGTGGGAGAGATCTCAAAGAAATCAGCCCCACTGATATCTCAGTGTCAGACTTCCAGCCTCCAGAACTGTGAGAAAATAAACATCTGTTGTTTAAGCCACCAAGTTGTGATAAGTTGTTGTGGCAGTCCTGGCAAACAAATCTAAGGGTAAACCTAAGACCAGTGTAGCAAGAGAAAAAAAGAGTCAAGAGATTGATGTGAATCAGAAAAGATAAGGATGAAGAATAACTTTGCTCATGGTGGCAGTCATCAATTCTGAATACCACATTCGCATTCTTCCATTTTTTTCTTAAGTCTCTGGTAAGACTGCACTCCTCTCCTTTGAAAATGGTCATGGTCATGTGATCTGTTTGGGCCAATGGACTATGAGAGAAGGGGACAGATGCCATGTCTGGGTAGAAATTCTTTCTCTTCTACCATACTTTTGGGCAGTGTCCCTAATATTGGTGGCTGCTTTGTAGCCTAGGTTGAAGAGTAAAGTCTGAGGAACAGAGCTTCTAGATAACCTAGAAAATCTTGTGGTGTAAGGATGAAATGAAACTTTCTTGCATAAACCGCTAAGAAATTGGACTACTTACTACTGAGGTCTATCTAAACTGTCCTGCCTTGGCTGATGTGCTTATACCACTGAGTTCCTCCACTCAGGTCTGGGAGGAAGCAGAAGTCAGTCTATACTGAGGAACTACAGCAAACACTGCAAGGTTATTAGATAGATGTTAACAATGCACCAGCCTCAGCTTTCTCATGCCAGTCCAGGTACCTGGCTAAGGGAGCATTTACCATCAGAACACACACAGGAGTTGTTATTAACTGCGTGCTACTTGTGACACATTGTTTATCCATGTATTAGATGGCATTTTCTATTCATTACCTGTCTCATAACTGTGCTGTGATAGATGGCGTTTATCCGATATTTTAGTTATTTCCAAGAGTGCTCATGTGAGAGCAGAATAGTTCAATCTAAGCCTCATCTGACAGTGTTTCTAGAGCCTCATCATTAAGGACCCTACATTGCAAAAATCACTCATTCAGATTATATAACAAGAGTAACATGAACGGAATATGAAATATAAGAAGTCAATGTTAAAAAAAAGGAAAGTACATGATATGACACACCTAAGGGTCAAACTAGTGAGTGTATTTGAAAGTAACACCTAGGTCTAAGGATCTTGGCTTTCTTAGTAAAAAGGAAAATGAGAAATATTCTACAGTTTTCAGAAGCAATGAGATTTTTGACAGTACTGCATATGGAAACCAGAGCCAATACATTGATTCCTATGCCAGTGGTTAAAGTTTCTGTCCCAAGGACAGCGTTAACTCAGAGAGCAGGACCCTAGCACCCTCTCCAAGGATCCCATGTTTGTGGTTCTGAGTCTAAGAGGGAATTCTACATCTGATGCAAACAGAGCAAGATTGAAATGTAGGCACGCTTCTGAACTACTTTGGTGATCCTGGACCAGTAACTGAATCTCAGCTGGCCTTGGGTCCTGTATCCCAGGTAACTCTTCAGGGAACTGAAATAACCAGTATGAAACATCTACAAGGCCTGGCTCAATAACAGTTTCTTTATTTCCTTCACTCTTACTTTCCCAGCTGAAGAAAAATATAGACCTTGGAAAGTTGGTTTTCAAAGCAATGAACATTGGGCTTCTCTTGCTTTGTGATTTGACCTCCTTTTCAGGATCCCCTAGGAGGGACTTTTTTGAATGCACCTCTACGTTGCTCTCATTCTCCTTATTGCTGTCTTCCTGCCCTAATATACAGACTTTTTCTTGGAGCCTCCTTAATATGTTGGTGATGTATTATTTAAAATCATCCCAAGTGCACCAATTTCTAGGGTCTGTTTCTGTTCTATTTTTAAAGCCAATAAATAATGAAAATTTCCAATCTACACTGGGACATAGTACTATTCGCCCTACCAAGCAGGCCTTATTAGTGTGTTCCCAGTGTCACCTTTCCTTCATCATCCTTACCATGACGGCACGCTGCTCAAGCACCCAGTCAAGAGTCCCATCTAAGGCAAGGGCGAGCCCTGCACCTTGTGCTCCAAGGGGAAGCTTTAGCAGAGAGGTAACATTTGCTTGCACAAATGATGCTGGTTTATTTTATTTTTTAATCACATAGTTGGAGGCATGGATATGCAATGGCTATGCATAATTCTCTAAAACTTTGAACGAATAGGGAAATAAGTGACATTAAATGAGTTTGCTATTCACCCAAAAATGCTCATAAAAGGGCAAATGGAAGACATACACCTAGTACATTATTCATAGCAACCTAATGGCTTCAGCAGCAACAGCCTGGTGAATCGGAGACCCGTGGACACACACGGTCCCTGCGGAGTTGGCTCTAGCTATTCAATTTCCAGGGATGAAAGACCCGATAAGCAAGAAGGGCTAGTGGGGTGACTTCAGATGCACATGACATTTTGATTTATTCTTTGAATTTTAAAAGTCTCTGGGTCATCATTTCCTAATCTGTTGAGAGATAACAGAGAGTGAGAAATAGAAAACCTTTTAAAAAATTGGAACATGTGGGGAAAATGTTTTGTAATAAAAACGAGCCATGGGAACTGCATTGAAATATTATTTAAAAAGGATCAGCTCAAGTAGTGGCTTGTTTCTATTTTGTATCAAATTAGTTTGTTTGTCTGAAACATCAGTAGGTCTGGAAATTTGCAGATGATGCCTGTGCTATTGAAATCTGATTTCCATCATCAAAATAGGATTGTGGAGATCCCCCGTGGTAACATACTACTGGAGATTATCTCCCCCTCCCCTTAGCTTTAGAAGTGAAATTCTCTTCCTCGCTTTATCCCTGACCATGGAGCATGTTAACTTAAGGGACACAGACTCTAAAATGATAGTAATTGTCATGTGCCTTTTCTATTTGTGTTCCTTTCATTCATTCATTCCCCCTTCTTAATCCCAACCAAATCTCATTAGCCATGTATTTACGAAACATTTTAAATGAGTGCCTATTTCCCAGTGTGCCAAGGACTTTCTAGGTACTTGGCATACACTGGTGAATATGATAGACAAAAGTCTTGGCTCTCATAGGCCTGCTCTCTCCAGGAAGAGGCAGAAAATGAAAATAGCTACCAAAGAGTAAATTAGGTAGGATGGTAAGAAGGGTAAACATCACAAGAAAGTGAAAAACAGAACAGAAAGCAGAGATCAGGAGTGTCAGATGAGAGCAAATTCAGTGTTAAATATTACAATAACAATAAGCCTCACTGAAAAGTTAACATTTCAACAAAAGCTTGAAACAATTAAGGGCCTGAGTCAGGTGATTATCGATGGAGACACTGTTCCAAGCAGAAGAAATAGTAACTGCAAACGCTCTCAGGTAGATGGGCATTGGTCATATCTTAGGAACAGAAAGAGAGTGAAAGTCCCTGGAAAAGAGTGGGTGGGAGGCAGTAGGAGATGAGTTAGGAGGGTCCAAACAGTGGTCCAAATATGTAGGGCAGCGGAGCTCATGCCATTGGTCCACAGAAGTGGGTGAAGATGTTAGCTTTCATTCCACATAAAACGACGTTACCAGAATGCACAAGCAGAAGGGTTTGGCAAAGATCCTGAGTATTTCTCTGTTCTTGAGTGGATGCCACCTTGTAATTCTTAGCTGTCTCAAGCAGGGTGCAGATTTGTCAGAATTCAGCCACACATCACCTTGGGAGCTGCTAAGAGCTGAAAGTAGTGTCAGAGGATTCCCAGGCTCCCGGTATGATGGGAGCGTGGTCATTCTCTCCCTGTGCAATAAGCACCTAATACAGAGTCTGTTCCTCTTTTATCAACAAACAAACACTATTAAATCATGTTCTTCTTTCCCTCAGCACACTCAAACTCTGATCTTCTGTAATGGCATAAATAATTTTATTATAGAACATTAATTCCATAGATGTACATTAATTCTATAGATTCTATAAATACACTCACATGGTAGTGAAAAATGGGTTTTTTAGTCCAACAAATTTGAAAAACTTTTGTTTCTTAGGCGATGGATTAACTCCTGATATACAACTTTGGCCATACTCACTAAGTTTTCTGTGTTACATTTTCATTATTGTGATTTCCAAATATTTTCATAGCAGGCTTTATTTAATTCTTCACAAAATCCTGAGGTTTACTTGCTAAAGATTTCTAATTCTGTAATTAATTTTAGGCTTTATTTTAACATACTAGAAATTCAGCAAATTTTCAGAATGTAAAGATTTTAATGGAATGATATATGTATATTGTATGTCCATTATATGTATAAGACATGTCCATTTCATGTGTTGAGACTTTCACATCATTTCCAGTCAACACATTATTTTCCATATCATCATACCTGACAAGTGGAGTAAGAAAATCAGTCATTTATTCTGTTTTTCATACATGTAATATGTACATTTTGGGGTTTGGGTCAGCAGATAAAGTACCAAATGCCCAAATAAACAATAAGAATGTTTGACATGACTATGTTCCCATCATTGTACTCATAAGAAGAGATTATTTCTTATTTCTTAGAAATTCATATATAGCTAGCCATCCTGGTTTGTTGGTACCTTCATTTGTTAAATCTGCTAACTCTATTCATGGTAACTAAGTGGAGTTCATGAAGGGAGATTTTTCTCTTTATAGAAATATAATAGTAAAATTATGAGGAAGAAATGATAACATAAAAATGCCACTGTTTTGTGTGTCTTAGTGAATGTCTTGCTCTAGACAGAGAATATGAGTGGCTGCTAGTGTCAGCAGGATAAGTCCATCCCTTTATACGTCTGTGACTTCACAGATGATGACTTTAGCGAACACTTGGAGACTTGTACTTTCACCTTGCTGAGTGAATAAAAATGAGGCTGTGATGAGTCTTCACGTTTACTCAGTATGAGGAGTCTAGTAAAAGATACTAAAATCAAGTTGGGCCCCCATGTTCCATATTAGTGGTAGGATAAATAACAACAACAAAAAATCCACAAGAAGGAGACATCTAAGTTATTTGACTACCTTGAACTTGTCGACATAGGGAAAGAAAGAAAAACAAAAAATAACAAATCTCCCCTGAGACTCAAAACCAAAATCTAGCTCTCATATGAAATTTTGGCTTAGTTTTATACTATAAACATTATCAAAACTATGTGCAATCTCCAACATCTATCATAAATGCTCTTTGAAGTAAAACATATCCAAGCTCAGTCTTGAGGTAATCCCTCAAAGTTTCAAGAAAAATGAAGAGCTCACAGAAAACACATAAGTTAATAAACTACAAGGGGACAAAGCAAGCAGAAACAGCACAGAGTTGTTCAAGCTGTGACACACAAAATGAAATAATGATGTATATGTTGAAATAAATGAAAATATTGAAAAGGAACATGGGACTATACAATAAAGCAGAAGAGATTATACAACAATGAGATAGAACCTCTATATATGACAATAAAAATAAATTAAAAATAAGTTAAAAAGTTGATAAATTACACATTCGGTATATCACAGTTATAGACACAATTAGTAATCTTGAAGATTATTTCATTGAGACCATCTATAATGAGGTCAGAGACATAAAGATTAAACATGAAAGAGAGGTAGTAGGATATAAGAATATTGTAAAAAGATATACAATATTTTTACTAAGAGTTACAGAAAGCTAATAAATAGAATAAGGAAAAGTTAATATTCAAAAAGACAACAGTTAAATGTCTTTCAAAGATGTCAGAAGAAATAAAACCACATAGCTCAGTGTGATGGCTCACGCCTGTAGTCTCAGCACTCTGGGAAGGTGAGGCACGAGTATCGCATGTTTGAGCCCAGCCTGCACAATTTAGCGATTTAGAGATACCTGTCATAAAATAAAAACCAAAAGGAAAGCTTGGCATGTAGCTTAGGGAGAAGGCTGTAGATTTAATCTCCGGTACCACATTAAAAAAAAGAAAGAAATCAAACTTCAGATTTAAGTAGCTCAATAAAATCTGAGCAGAATAAATGAGAAATAATTTTGTTCTAAATGTATCATGATGGATCACAAAGCATGGCAAAAAGACCCAGCTATATACTAACTAGGGTTTAGAACTCCAACATCTCCCACAAGCTGCGTATACTCAGGTGGCACTTTGGGAACATGACTGGATCATGGCCTGCTGTGCTTACCAGTGGATTAAACAGCTGAATGTGTTGTTAAGAAAGGGAACCTGGGAGGAAGAGGTGGATCACCTGGAAGGGTGTGTCTTAGCTACTATCATTATTGCTGGAACAAAATACTTGACACCCACAAGTTAAAGGAGGAGAGGTTTGTTTTGGATCACAGTTTGTAGATGTTTCAGTCCCTGGCCAGCTGGTTTCAAGGGAGGGTGGCAAAGCAGAGGGCATCACAGAGGAGAACAGTCCTTGTACCACAGCAGGCAGAAGGCAGCAAGCCTGCCTTCCACCCTCCCCTTTTGTCCTATGTAGGCTATGCACCTTCTTGGTAGTGCCACCCACACCCATGGTGGGGCTTCTGTCTTCAGGAAATCCACTCAGGCACACCTAGAATGGTGCTAATTCCAATCAGTGGACTAAGTTATTACCCCAAACCATCAATTCCAATATCACACACTCGAGATTCAGCAAGCTCAGAAAAGCCTCACTTATGAGTGCATGAGGTTTTGGGGGACATCTAGATATGAGCTGCAGTAGGGTGGATCCCCCCACTCCCACTTCCTGGCCACCATGCCTTTCAACCATGCTGTCCTACCTGGGTGTCTATTGATTGTGGACTGAAGCTAGGAACCAAAAGCCTCTCCTCCTTTTAGTTGTAGGTCTGGGGTATTTCTTCCCAGGGATAAGAAGGCTGACTGGTGAAGTTATTTATAAGAAATAAAATGTATTTTCAAGTCAGTCTCTCTTTCTTCCTTCCTTTCTTCCTTTTTCTTTCTGTTTCTCTCTCTTTCTCTATCTCTCTCTCTTTCTCTCTCTCTTTCTTTCTTTCCCTCTTCCCTTCCTCCTTCCCTTCCTTCACTCCTTCTTTCCTTCTTTGTTTCTTTTGTGGTCTGGGAAACAAACCCAGGGCGCATGTTTCCTTAGTATGCATTTTATCACTGAACTGCAATACTAGCCAAAGAAATACCGTTTAAATAAAAATAAAAGTTCAAATTTTAAAAAACAAAGAGATAAATAATGTATATACACACAAAAAGTACTGGTGTGGTTAAATAAATATCATTTAAGTAAAGTATAAAGCAAGAAGGATTGCTGAAGACATTTCTTATTGCTAAAAGGATCAATTCAAGGAAGAATATGAAAACTAATAGCATTTGCCTAATATCTTTGTTTCAAGTTAAATAAAGGAAACATTGACAGTGAGTTAATGAGTGCAGCACCCTGAAGCTATCTACAGATCAGCTGAAAAAACACCCTGGAGTTTAGAAAGGAGGTGGGTCTGGAAAGCGAAGAGACAGCTAACCCTTGAGCTGGGATATTGTTAAGTGTGTGCAAAAGCTGTCTGGCACAGGTGAACCATGGACAAGGGGCAGGCTGAGATCATGTGGAATAGGGAAAAATATACTTGAATCACTGAACAAAATACTAAGGGAAGCTCCTCAGGCAAAAGGAAAGTGATACGGTAGGAGACATGGACAGGCAGCAAAGAATAAAGTATGAAAGAAAGGATAAACATAAAATAAAATCTTAATCAAGTATCAACTTCCTAAATTAATAATAACAGTGTTGTATGAAGGTTAAAGTTCATACAAACAAAATTATAATATGGTACACAAATTATGGTGAGGCAAATGGGGTTAAGTTTTCTAAATTGCTTGCATTATAGAATGAAATTTATATTAATTTACATTAGACTGTAAGTGAGCAAAAGTATCTGTTTAAATCTTCAAGGTAACTACTAAAATAGCAATAAAATAATAGGAAATTGGCAAGAGAGTAGAAGAGGAAAATTGTGTAATAATAAATAATCTATAAAGAGGAAAATGGGAAAAAATAGAAAATAGGAATATAGAACAACTGACACAACCAATTGTAAGAATAAAACAGTAAATACACAATCAAGTATATCATTATTGTCCTTCAATGAAAAGACTATTTAAAATAAAAAGTAAAAATTCAGACTAGATTAAGAAATAATGTTATGTTGATGATAGGAGACATATTAGATTTAAGAGTACAGAAAATAAAAAGGATGGAAAAAATGCTTCATGCAAATCCTAATCAAGACAAAGTATGACAATGTTAATATTAGATAATATAAATGTTAAGATAAAAGCATTTTTAAAGATCGGTGTTATTTGTTCATAATAAAATAATAAGTTTAACAGGAAGCTCTAAACATTTTAAATTTATATGGTCTTAATTATATAGATTCAAAATATAGTCATCATAAGTATGAGTAAAAAGGTAAATACAATTCATAATCATATTGGAAGATTTTAACATAGTGGTCTTAGCAACTGATAGGACAGAAGACAAAAGTCATCAGGGATAAAGAATATATGTATAAATGATTACTTAACATAATATAATTTATACACACAGAAAAGCACTTCAGCCAATGACTTCAAAAGTGCATCGTCTTTTCATAACAGAGCAAGCGCTTACCAATAAGTAAGCAATGTTGATTCATCAAGCAACACACAACCTTCAGGAACTGGACACCTTCAGAGGATTTTATCTTACCACAGTGAAAAGAAGTTAAAAAACAATAATAAAAAAATACTAAACATTTTAAAATTAAAATAACACACTTCCAATAACCCATGGATCAAAGTGGAAGTCACGACTGGTAGTAGTAGAACTTATGTTGATGTGGATGATACAAGAAATCATGGGAAGCAGCTAGATCTCCAGAGAGAAGGACAGGCATATCCTGTATTGAAAATATGTTTTTAAAGCCTGAAATAAATTTTTTTTATCCAAGCATCTTTTTCAAGTATATAGATAAAAGCCTGAAAATTAAATTTAAAAAACAATGTAAATCATAAGATAAAATAAAAAAAACCCTAGCATATCATGTAAAGGGTCAACAAAGCCACAGGATGATGCTACAAAAGACAATCACAATCAATAACTTCATAAAAAAATCAAGAAAAATAGGGAGCCATGGCACTAATAAACAAAATCAAGAGTGATAAAGAGATTAGTATTATAGACGTTGTAGTCCTTGTAAAGTTCATTGAAGGAAAATAAACTACATTAGAAAATATAAGCCACATTCCAATATATTTGAACATTTTGACTAAATCAAATTCTAAAGTGAATATCTGTATAGTGCATTATTTACTGAAGAAATTGAATCACTTCAAATATTCCCATAAATAAAATTACAAACCGGAGAGCTTCACTGGAATCTTGGAACATTCCCCCAAACATTTACAAGAGAAACGCCATCGATATATTGCCAACTCTTCTAGAAAACAAGAAAAAGTTGGAAGATTTCCTATTTCATTTAATAAACCTCATTTATGTATCATATGCTAAATCTTAAAGAGGATATTAAAAGAAAAATATTATGATTCAAACGCTGTTGCAAACCAGTGCATAAAAATTCTTCAAGGTATTAACAAGATAAATTCAGAAATACATGAAAAGTATATTATATAAAGACTAATTAGTTAATTCTAGGAATGCAAAATTGTCTTAATACTTGAAATCAATATAATTTACCATATTAATGCAAATGAGGGACAATCAGATGCCCATCTTAGTAAATGTAAGTAAGATGATATTATAAAATTCAGTATAAAATTTATACTAAAAACACTGGTGACGTGATAGTAGAATGGAACTTCCTTAATTTCTTAGAAGTTTCCTACAACAAAAATCATATTTGTATAATCCTGAAATATTGTATAAAGTTTAAGACTAAGAAAGAGACAGAGTATTCCTTACAGACATCTCTATTCATCATTAAACAAAAAGTCCTATCAATAATAAAATGAAACAAAATTCTAAAGTAGGAAAAGAAAAATTAAACCTTACTTACAGATGATATCATTTGGCTATAAAGATAATTAATGAGCTCTAAATATTAACAGATTTACTAAGAGAATTTTTGAAGGTTGATCGATACAAATATGAGATACATAAACCAATTCTACAAATAAACATAAATAAATCTATCAAAACACATGCAGACTATATAAAGAAAATGTAAAATACAGTTAAGATAAATTTAAAAAAGGAAATAAATGAAAGGATATAAAACCCTCATAAAGTTAAAAACTCAATATTGTAGAGCTCTTATTTCTCCCTAACCTGTTCTAAAGATTTCATGTGAGTTTTATCATACTCTCACCAGGCTGTTTTTTCATGCAGTCACTGGCCAACAGACTCTAAAAAGTTACATGAAAATGCAAAGTGCCAAGAACAGCAAAGAATAAGAATAAAATGAGCTCACTTAGTCTACTGGCTACGAAATATCATTAAGAACCACAGTACTGAAAGACTGTATAACTGTCCATGCACACAAATAGAACAACTAAACAGAATAGACTGGAATTTAAATAATAGCGAAGAACTGTGAATTTTCTCAAGTATTTTGTAGTCATTTGCAGGATCCACCAATTATTTCTGGCTGTTTTCTGGAGCATGCACAGAATTTAGACCTGAGCATGAGACTTGGTCAGTTACTAACATGAAAACGCAAGTGGTATACATACATTTCCAAGACGAGGCTTCAAGAATCAAAGCCTGATTTCTCAATTCTGAATGGGGGAACAGTAACCACTTAGAAATGAGACACTTCTAGGGCAGAAATGTAAAATTTGAGACATTGGCATGATAATGGTGACTGGTACCATGGTGAAAATTATCTAAAATTATTGTCCCTGATAACTTTTTCTTTCTTTTTGATACCAGGAATCGAAATCAGGACCTTGTGCTTGCCAGGCAGGTGCTTGTGTCACTGAGCTACTCCCCTGTCCCTGTCCCTGATAATTTAAGGACAAATCAAACTAATGAAGTTGTCACCCTAGCAGAAAAGACTAAAACCAGTATTTTGTGGTGGGTGCTGTTGGTTGGATCGGGCAAGTTATGAGGTGAGCTCAGAAAAGAAAGGACTAGTTTGCAAGCAAGAAAATAATGGAATAGACTTATTAAAAACATGTAGGGTGGATATCAGTAAAAAAATTAACCTAACATTATAAAAGATAAAATTAAAAGTGCGCCATTTAGAACTTACCTCTTTAACAAGGAACAAATCAGTGATTAAAGTGTTTAACAGTTATAAAATCCAATTAAGATGTAGCATCCACTTAACCTTGTAGCTAGACAAAATGTCTCAGATTAATGATACTAAATATATGCACCTCCATTAAAGGTTCATAATACTTGGCAAAGTTCATTATACTTGGCATTCAAAGAGAGTAAGACCCAGTGGTGAAAATGAAACATAGTAAGCATAAAAGTATGTACAGAAAAGAACAAGTGTGCGTATTGGCATATGGAATTGACTACAGTCAGAGGTTAAAGACTCTGTTAATAAGTGAATTGCACTGTTATGACAGTGGGCTAATGAATTATTTCATATTTTGAGCAATCCTGGAGTGCTGAAATCCCTTGACTGAGAAACTGATTGAGAAAGATGTTTATCCCCATGGAGGGCTGAGTCTCCAATGCTTTCTATAGATGGGATCATAGAAGACAGTGGGGTTAAGGATGAAATTTACCAAGTGTGAAACCAAAGGCTAAAAGCAGCAAGAGACAAAGAACCCTTTTGCAGAGGGATGAACTGGGACATGTCTTAGGCGCATTCATGTCCCCATATAGATTCATTATAACCTATTGCAGAATTTCCTCTGCTCTGCCTCTGTCATTATTTCTTTTCTGAGCAGCACTGTTTTTTGTGGTCGTCTATGGCCATACCACCCTGAATGCACCCGATCTCGTCTGTTCATTGTGGTCATCCTGTCCTTACTCTTTGAGCCATAGGAATGTGTATTATGTGAAGCAAATTCTTTGGAACCTGAGCATTTGGATCACACAAGCAAGAATTAGCAATTGGGCACTTACATTGTCTCTATCATTTTTCACAGTGGAATAAAATTCCCAGAACTCTAGTTTTCTCATCTGAGTTTAAAAACTGCCTACTTCACAGGAGCAAATGAATATTGTGCATCAAACTATAAGCCTAGAATCTGTCATTAAATCAATGTTCAATAAAAGGGGAGGACTATTGTTTTAGTTCTTAAATGATGGTATTGAAAGTTGTACTTCCTTCTAAAATGAACTATCTATCTTATTTGATTTTCAACTCAGCAAAGTGATAGAGCTAGGCTTCTTGTTGCTATTTTGGTCCAAAACTAATCCTTTGTACCAGATGGGGTAGAACCACAACAACCCAAGAAGCAGCAGAATTTCATGTTCTGAAGAAACGGTACATCAGAGTTACGTTTTCTTTTCCTATACCCTGGCATCACTTCCCCTCTTCTTCCCCACTTGTTTCTCATGCTCAGCATGAGAAGAGTTGCAGACATTTCTTAGAATGTTATGCTTTGCTGTTTTTATAAGTTCAAGTAAATGTGCGTGAAGTTGCCTACAGCTTTAATAATTTTTTAAATACCAACGTTGATGTCTTTTTTCTTTTTTCCTTCATGTTTCCCTGGGCTGCAAGGAGATAAGCTAATTTAGCATAACGTGCCATCCAAGTGGGTTAAAGAACAGGAGTGTAGTGAGCAGGTTGTCTGCATTCTTCACTTGCTGGCTGGAGGAAAGTCATGAGCGTGTGTGTGCTTCTGTGTGTCAAGTCAGTCAGCATCTGGTCAAAAAAATGAAACATCTACTGAGAGTCCAGTTTCCAAAGATTGGAAGTTACTGCCACCTCTCTGGGATTTTGAAGTGAGGTGAAGAAAATGAAATGTGTAAATTAGAATCTAGTATATCAGAAAGCTTTGGCTTTTGTGTGATGTGCAGTACAGTATTTCCTTCCATTTTGCTCTGTGGTGAGGGTAAAGGTGTGAAGATGATATGTGTTATAATGATCAGGACTGAGAAGAGGAAGCACAAGCCTCTGTCTCCAGCATTGGCAGTTTCCTCTGCCCCACACTCGAGATGTGATTGCAAAGAACTGGTTTGCCTTCCAGCTATTAAAGTTATACAGGTGAATGGGGACCCATCTAACTAGTATGCTCCATGCAGCAGCTAACTCAGAAGGAAAAAGAAAATGGTTTTAAAATGATCCCTTTTAGGGCCTGGCTTGGGTTTTCCATGATTGGTTATAAATACAGAACCCTGGAAGAGAATTACTGTGAGACTTAGCATGGGATTATTTAATCAAGGATTTAAAAAGGCAGAATTCTGTGGGCACCATGAAACTGCAGGTTTTTAAAGCATAATTGTAGCTATAGAAGAGCAAGCTGTATGTTGGTACCTGGTTACCAGGAGTGTAGGTTCCACTGACTTAGTTATTGTTATAATTATTCTTCATTAGAATGTCACAGAGCACCTTCTCTCTGTCAGACAGTGGTTTGGGGTTGAATCTATGAAGATAGAGAGTAGCTCAGTAATTGCCCAGGTTTAGGGGCATGGGATTGTGAGTTGGTAGCTAGTGCGGAGAGTGTTTTGTTTTGGCTGTGGTCATGGTTGTACATGTCAGTGTGCTGAAATCTGTCAATATGCTAAAATCTACTGAACTGTACACTTTAACTTTATAAATTGTGTAGCATGCAGATTTTAGTTCAATAACGCTGTTATGTTAAAGCAAAAATAAATAATACAGCAAGGGCTTTGCAAATGTAAGACTTTGGGATAAGACGTAAGGCAAGATGAGGTCATAATGCAATACTGCGACGAGACCTTGCAGCAAGATGACAGGGCATAGTGGTTTTAGACTTCTAGCCTCTAGAACTGGGAGATGGCATATGTCTGTTGCTCCAAGGCATCCAGGTGGTGGTACAGATGGTCCTCGAAGTAAGTTGAAAATATCATTAAGTCCAAAGTACATTCACTACCCCTAACCTCCCCAATTCCATAGTTCAGCAACAGAGCACTGTGGAACATGAGTTGCTTCTCATTGTGACAGTGTGATTGACTGAGAGTTTGCACTCGCTGCCATTCAAAGAGTATCATGCTTCGTATCCCTAGTCTGGGCAAAGAGCAACATCTGAAACACTCTTATACGGTGAAAGTAATGTAATTCAAATCATCATAAGTGGAGGACCATCTGTTGTTTTTTATAGCAGCCCTAGGAAACTCATAGAGACAGTATGGTCAGTGCTAGGTATGCTGAGATGAATGCATTTTCTGTCCTGCTCTTGCTGATCTCTCTATGAAGTGAGCAGAGGCAAATTATTAAATATCTGAAGTAATGTACTGACTTGTATAAAGAATTGACAGCAACTTGGTGTTAGAGGCCCTCCAAAGGGGTGCATAACAATTTTGAGGAGAAGATGCCTCTTGAGATGCAACCCTGATGTTGTTGAGACGCTTGCCAAACATTTTACAGGGTACAAAGTGGCAGCTCCAGAGGTGAAAAGTCTGTCCTGGAGAGAAGTGGTAGTTAGGAGCAACCAGTTAGGAGGAGCTTCTCTTTGGCAAGATATAGACTTGAGCAGCATTACAATGAAGGTTTTCATATCTTCCTTGATGAAATCAGTGAAGATGATGGTAATGGTGAGAAGATATTTTATCACCAGCTACTCTTGGGTGGGACAAAATACTTTTTTAAAACTATTTTTACTACTAAAATACTATTTTATTTAATTATCTCAGCAAATTTACATAGTATCTATTACTATCATCATTACATGAATGAGGAAACTAGTTCACAGAGTTTTAATGCCTCAGTAAAGTCTTCACAACTTCTAAATAGAAGCATTTCATGATAATGCTTTCATACTCTATGGTATATGTCTCTTTAAAATTATAAACGACCAAAAACAAAATCACAGTGCTCTGCCTCTGGTTTATGTTCTTCTTGAGTTGATGGTAGATTTCATGTTGCACGTGAATTATCTCAGCTTTTGAAATGAAGTTCTGCTGCATGGGGGCCCTATCCACAGTCACTTCCAGGACAGTGTTCATTCGTTCATATTTACCCATTTGAAACATGTGCCGAGCACTATGCTAGGTGCTGTATTCCAGATGACACGCTGTATCCTGTTTCCTTTGCCACATCAGCCATTGAACTGGTTTCTGTTTTCTCCTGTGGGGGTGGATCCTGGCTTTGAATTCTACTTGTTATAAAGCACTGGATGTCAACCAGATGTACTTTTTACCTCCCTAGAATTTATCAGACATTTGTGGGAAATAAAGACACTTATTCTTCTGTACATATGTTGCAGATTTCTTTTTTCTTTTCTAATTTGCTTAGATTATGAAAGGGGATTGGTAGCTGATATACATGTTAGGGGTTCACATACCTTCCTGGGATATCTAGTCATACACAAGCTTGTGAAATGTTAGAACGGGGGCAATAATCAATATCCCTTTTAGTTCTTCTAGGTTTCACAAAGTTAACACTAAAGTAAAAAGGCTGTCCCAACCTAGCAAAGCCTAGGGGACATGATGGGTAAAATGGGCTGTGGGCTGTGGTCTCTGGCCGGGTCCTGGAAAAGGACATTGAATAAAGCCTGAGGAAATCTGCATATAGTGTAGACTTTAATTCATAGTAATGTATTGATGTTGGTTTATTCAATGTGACAAATATACCACCTTCATGTAAGATATTAATAATAGAGGGAAACTGGGTATAGACCATATTGGAACTCTCTGTAGCCTCCATGCAACTTCTCTATGAATCTAAAATTAAGAAACAAAATTGTATGTAACTGACATAACAGTTACTTACATTTCTACCTGTGTCATTCACTCTCTGACCCTCAGTTTGGATTCCTCTTGATGGTATCAGACATTTTTCTATGATGAAGGAGCCACATTGCATAGCCTAGGGCAGCTTGAGTTGGAAGCAGCTGAATTCTTGTCCTGTGGCGTTTCTGTCAAATGTGAGAAATTGATAGATAGGAACAAATGAGGAAGAGCCCTGCCCCAGACTCTCACACGGAGAGGTGGAAACATGTAAGACTCCTGCCAAGAAGCCTTGAGGAGAATTCTTCCCTGAACCAAAATTTATTGACCAATGTAATTCAATCTATGTCAGAGATAATCTTAAAAGCTGTGTCATACAGTGCATATATCACAAAATCCCCTGAAAGTATTTTCAGAATGAATATCCTGTTTTTCCTATTGCTTTTGAAGAAATTTGTTTGTGATTTTCCATGTTAAAAATTAAACATACTGTTTTTAGAAAATGTAAAATGAATGGAATTTAGAAAAAATGGTCAGTGCTTAATACTGTATATTTGTTCCAGCTTATGAAAATCTTGGTTGATTTTCAGAAAATATAAATTCTAAATTAGAAATGTTTCCTAAAATAAGTTATATTATGACATCTCAGATATGCTATATTTCTTCAAATGTCTTTCTTATCAAACCTGAAAATGTTT
>NW_004955416.1:21788926-21810380 GCF_000276665.1 Chinchilla lanigera
CTGTAATGTCGGCAGGGTCCTTGTTCGCGTGTTCTGCCCTCAGGGATTAGATGTGAAGTACCTGGCTCTCTCCACATGTTTCAGCTGGGAATCATGGTGGTGTGGGTCCAGAACAGACTCGAACCCAGGAGCCTTGCCACTCCCGGAGTACTCGCTGTCTCAGCACAAGGCGTGCAGGGCTCAGCGAGCCTGCTCACCCCACCCGTCCCCCGGGCCTCTCTGCCTCCACAGCGACTCAATCTGTAATCTGGTTTGCTTTTTGGTGAGCATGAAAATGTATCTTTAACCCAGCGCTCTCTTGGAATGACTTGAATCCCAGCAAGTCACTGCTGTGGTTTCTTTCCTTATTTTCGGTCCTCAATGGCTGTGCTCTCCAGAGGCACCCCTGGGAAGTGAAGGATTTTGGGAAGAACTCAAAGGTGCTGTCTATAAAATGTCAAAGGGGAATTGGGGAGTGCAGGGGAGAGTGTGGTGCATGCTGGGTAACCTCACAGGTAAGAAGCAGAGTTTGCTCTGGGGATCTTCTCTGTTGTCTCATCCTCCACACTTTTCCCTCCCCCAACGTTTGCCTACAGTGTGAGCAAGCTCTTCTGCCTTTGCCCTGAAGTTGACCGAGAACAACCATTTGCAATTGCTGTTCAGTTAGGTTTTACAACCAGGACAGTTTGATAAGAAATCAGATAATCAGACAATGGCAGGACCAGGCTGAAATGCTGAAAAGGAAGAGTGCTTTCAATACCTGTATTTGAATCCTGACTCAAATTGATAAGTATGTGTGCATTGCTGTGTAAATCAGACCTTTGCTGTAACTCAAATTTTGATCTCTTACAGAACTACTGCACGTGTGAAGTGAAGTAAGATGTATGGTGTCTGGCATAATCCTGACACACAATTGCTGGGAAATAAATGCCAGTTGCTTTATATTTTTTCTCATACCTTATTTGCATTTTCCTTTGTGTTGGTCCAAATTTCATCTACCTTCTCGGCATTTCTCATATTTTCTTTTGCTGAAGTCATGAAAATACGGAGGCAAATCCTGCTCTGAGTATCATTTGGAGAGACTTTTTTGATGTTTGCTTTTTTCAGATTGCTGATCTTTGATAATTATATTTTTGGTTTCTTTAAAGATTTAAAATACATGTTTTCATTATTTTTGGTTATATAAATTTGAACTAACTCCCCAACTGTTCTGTTACTGGGTGTCACAAGTTGGGCAGTTTAGTGGGTGAAATCAATCTCTTCTGCCATTTGACCTGGCATAGATATAACATATCAACTGATTTATTGACTTTTTAAAATAAGCTGCTTAGGTTGATGCAGTGCTATGTTTCTTTGTTTTCACTTTATTCCTAGAATTACTAGGAAAGAAAAGAAAATAGACATCAGTGAGTGAAAAGAGGGAAATGACCTTTTCTAAAAACCAAGGGCAGCACTCCTGAACTGAAAAGTGGTTCTCAGATGCTGTGATTTATAGCTGGCTACAGTTCTTACCTAAAGCTTCAGAACCCTAGTGGTCATGTTGTCAATGTTCAACTAAGATTGGTCACTGAAAGATGCCCCACGGCCTATGCCCTTGGACCTCTCTAGAGTCTGCTTGGAGTCTGACCTACATCACATTAAAAACCAGTTTGTGTCCAGGATTACATCATACCACTAGAGGTCTCAGGGCTAAGGGCAAAAAGCCATGAGACTTTCTTTCTTTTAAGCTATGGGCTTGGTCACCTTGTGGTATTTACATTTTTAATAGGTGATGAGAGAATTTGCAATAGTCTGTGTACATCTTGACCCAAACAGAGAATGATCTGAGGAGACCCTGGCCTTGTATGAATAGTTACTGTTCATGCCCTTGGACCTATTCATCATGGGTGAAGTCTGAGCTCATGTCTGCTTCCTAATACACAAAGAGTCTATAAATTCAACCATGGTCAAGACATTCTTCTAAATCATTAAATTATATAGTGTAATTTTATCATACAAGCCTTGGCCTTTGAAATTCATCATTTCAAAGAAAGATCATGGTTATATGTTGCTGTAAAATTACCTCCAAATAAATATTTTACTTAGAGACAAATGGAATATTTTCAGTGACAGAAAGCAGTGATAAACAGAATGAACATTCTATTGTTTGATACATGACAATTGTCTGATCTATCATTATGAGAATAAGGTTAGTGGGTTTATATTAATCAAGGATTAGCAAGTATGGCATAGAATTGAGGCTATATTGTGGGTGCCTGATAACATAATTAGCTGGGGGACCAAAAAGATAGCTTACTTTTCCTGATTCTAAGGTGCTGAAAAAACTTTTGCACTGCAAAATGGAAGTCAATGTTTTGAAAGAGCCATAAATGTACATATAAATATGAAATGAAATCTTTTCATTGTTGTAGTTTTACCCCACCAGTGTACTTTCTGACTGTCATTTTAATGTAATGCAAGGTCTTAGGTCAGAAAAATCCTGAATGTTAGAAGGAATTACAGTAGTCACATAGGTTGGCTTTGCAGGTGTAGACAAGTGGGGTCTGAAGCTGTCTGAAGGCCTTAGGTGCTCCAGGGTTGGGAAATCTTGCTCATCCTTTGGTATCTTCCATCACCTTGCAGCATGAACCCATCTTACTTACTTTAACTGCCCATTGAGGAGATGGGGGATGGTGAATTATAGTGAATTAATCAAGTGATCTATGAAACACTGAGGATTATGCTATCTATGACTACTCAACCATTTGCCTGTATCAAAGAAAAAAACAATTCACTACTCTTTGGGAAGAAAAACTGGAGCTCAAATCCCTTTGTATGGCATTGACATTTTTCAGAATCTATCCTTATCTTGTATTTGGCTGTGTAATTTGTTTTCTCCTCTCTGACATTATCAAGTACCTTTTTTTTTTTTTTTTAAAGTAAGATCTCTGAATCATTATTTTATTATATGTCAAGCTTTTTCTGCCCTCCTCTTAGCTGGAGAATTTTTCTTCCTTGCCAAATTTCAAATCACAAGTTTCCTTGTCCAAGCGGCCTGCTCAACTGTCTTCAGCCCTTATCCTGGCCTGGTAGGAAACAGGACTCCTCTCTTCTCCTACTCCTCCTTACCCAGAACTAGCTACTCTCTTCTCTCCGCTCTCAAGAACTTTGTTTCACAGATAAACCTCTTGAGTGCAGAATCTTCTCCCCAGGTACACCACAAAGGCCAAACAAGGCCCTGACCACACAACAAGCAGCCAATAATTCCTCGCTTTGGTGAGTATGGGTACTGTTGCACCTAGGTTGTAATAGCTGGCCCATCTCTTTTTAATTTTACAAACAATGAATGTGGCTACCATTTTCTGTTCGTCTTCTCACTTTTTGCAATGTTTATTATCTTATTACTGGGTTAAAACAGGAATTCATTTGGGAGACACTGCGTAAGCATATTCTTTAAGAAACTTTTCAGAAGAAAATGTTATCCCTGGAGTAGGAAGTTTTTGAGTAATGGAGAGGGTGTTTGATGAATAGAGCCTGTCAACTTAGTGGGGCTTTGCAGGAACTGGCTTTCACTGAGTGTTCCTCTTGTTTCTGTTCTGGGCTTTTTCCTCTTTCCTCTTTCCCTTCTTCCTAAACAGAGAATCCTGCTTCTGCCTCTCTAGGCCAGGTGGACATTCTGGATTTCATGTCTGTATTTCCAGTGACCAAATAATTGTACATAGATATATATTCATATAGAGAATATAGATATGTATTCTACCAATATGCCAAGCTCAACACATTCAAAATCAAATTCATTATTATACTCCAAAATATCTGTGTTGTATACGTAGTAAACAGAGCCACTATGCCTCTGTGCTTTCTCACACATCCTGTAACCAAGCAACTACAGAATCCTAGTTTCTCTACTAAGCATCTCCCACAAGGGTTCACCCCTCTCCAGACTCACTGTCATTGTCCTTGGGATTGGTACAAGTCACAGTTATTATTTTGCTTGTTTTTATAGCCACTGCCTCTCCAATTGGTCTGGCTCCAGCTCAGTCTATTCATTTTTCCTAGTTAAACAAAAATTATCCATTAAAAATTACATTGATACATCATTCCCTCAGTTGAAAACCTTGAGTGGTTTAAATAATCCCCTATTATTTTTTAGGTGATATTTATAAAATTCCTTGGTATGTTTTCAAGTGATCACATGACATGGTCTTTGCCTGCCTTTCTTCCTTTATTTATTTATTTATTTTTTGGTTTTTCTCCAGTACCGGGAACTGAACTCATGATCTTGCGCTTGCCAGGCAGGCGCTTTGCCGCTGAGCTAAATCCCCAGCCCGCCTGCCTTTCTTCCTTATCCCCTACCAATCAATTTGTTCCAGGTACTGGGATGTTTTCAGGGATACAATGTGGAATTTTCTCCATGGCCACTTGCATGGGTGCAAATACACTTCCATGATGATCTTGCACTTCTCACATAACTTATCTACTTCTGATCTTAAATTCTCACATTTAGCACTTTCTACATGGCCCTTCCTGACCTCCAGTGCTGGGTTATGGACCTCTGGTAACATAGTCTCCAAATACTTTTCCTTTACTATCATAGTACCCATCATATGTTATTTTCAATACTTATCTGATTTTCTAGCTTCTCTCCTAGGCATTAATATGCACCAGAGGGCCATGCAATGTGTGAAGTGTAGGTAGGAGAAGTGTGTGTTTAATGTCAGGCTGAGCAACAGAGCTAGTATGAGCTATCAGAGACTATGTTGGAAGAAAGAAAGAAATGAAGAAAGAGAAACAAAAGTGAAAGACTGAAAGAAAGACAGAAGGGAAAGAAAGATTGAAAGATAGAAAGACATTAAAGAAAGAGAATGAGGGTGAGAGAAGAAGGGACGGAAGGAAGAAAGGAAGGAAGGAAGGAAGGAAGGAAGGAAGGAAGGAAGGAAGGAAAAAAGAAGGAAAAGAAAAAAGTCGGTAAGAGGAAAGATCATATCATCTTTATATACCGCTTGCATTAGTTTCTTATTGCTCTGAAGCATATTACCATAAATGTGTGTCTTGAGAAACAGACATATATTCTCTCATAATATTAAAGGCTGAAGTCCAAAATCTGTGTTTCATCCACTGGGTAGAAATCAAGGTATCAGACGGAATGAACTTCAATCAGATGATGCTGGAGATAATCCTTGTCTTGGCTCTACTATCTCCTGGTGTCCTGCATCATTTCTTGGCTTGCAGTTCCATTGTTGGGTTTCTCTGTGTTCTGTCCCATGTCACTTTCTTCTCTCCTACATCAGATCTCCCTCAGCCTCTTACTAGTGTGGACGCACATAATTACATTTAAGCCCAACCCAACTAGGCAAGCACAATCTCTGTATCACAATATCTTAAGCACATCTGCAAAAACTGTTTTTCTGATTGAGGTCACACTGAAAGATTCCAGAAGTTAAGACCTGCCATCTATGGAGGTGGTTGATTATTCAGCCCTACCCCACTGCTGGAATCCAAGCTCCTGTCCCAAGGTTGGATTTAGATGTGCATCTTTTCTGTGGTTTTATGAATAAACTAATTTTAAATGTTAAACACATATAATATGAACCATTTGGCTTGGTTGGATGTAGTGCAAACTTTGCAGTAGGTAAGTTTCTGTAGGACTCATATATCATGTCTCTCCCCTGTCATCAAGAACAGGTTTCAAATCTCTTAACTCCATAAGTGTGAAGTTAGGTGACCCTGACTGCAAAACTGAGCCTGCTTTCTTAGGAATCACGCTCTCTCAGAAATGTCAGAAGTAAACTGGAGCTCAAGAGCAATAGTAATATGTTAGTGTGAGAGGAAGTTTCACGGCATTGGCTGGAAGGCAAGAATAAGGTGTTATTCCCACCCCCGCACCCAGGATATAGTAAAATAAATAGTCTATTGGTGTAAAAGGAGATTTATAGGGCAAGAGTTGTTACCAGTTGTATGAAATAATAACACTAGTGTAGATGACCTTTAACTTTCATTTCAACAACAAAATAAAAGATTCTATGAAACATATGTTTCTATTCACTAGTATTTTTATTGCAGGAAATACAAAGTATTTTTATGAGTTTATTCCCTGGCCTTTTATGCTGTGAATTGTGCTTCATTTTTTCTTCCTTCTTGTCTTGAGGATACCAATGCTGTGGAGCTTTCAACATATGAACCCCAGGCCCGATGCCATGCTAGAAATTGAGACTGGTTCAACTGGTATTGAATTTATCGAGCTCTCATATTTAATTTTATTAGCACAATAAACTTTGAGGAAGGTATTCTTCTCCATTGCCATTTTGAAGAGAATCCATTTCAGTTTGTATCGGATAGGAATACAAACAGTAAGTTTAGACTTTAGTATTTTGAAAGGTAGACATTTGGGTTTACCTCAAATTCCTTAGGCTTGCTAGCAGGAAGAAGAACTGTGTCTACTGAATATTCATTCCACATCCCATGCCATTCTGAGGTCACAATAATCCTCGTGATAGTCACACAACCCAGATTTAGTAATTCTATCATTTGAGGCTGCTGCAAAACAGGTTTAAGGGATTTTCCCTAGGAGATTACAGGGGAGGACGCATCAAGGTGGGATTTCAACCAAAAGCTCCATCTTTAAAATATCAACTATCTCCTTATGCCTGTGTTGCCCTCAATTTAGAAGTTGTCATTTAAAAAATAATGCAGACACACAAGGATAGCTATTGTATGATTTTACTCTGTGAGGTACCTAGAACAGTCACATTCATATAGACAGAAGACAGAAGGATCATAGTCAGCTGGAGAGGGAGTGTAGGAAGTCATTGTTTAATAGAAACAGAATTTCATTTGGGGAAGATCACAAAACTCTGGAGATGGATGGTGTTGATGGGTGAACAACCTTGTGAAGGTCCTTAATGTTACGGAATTGTGCACATAAAGGGGGTTGAAATGGTAAATTTTATATGATATATATTTTACCACAATATAAAACACAATTTTTCTATATAGGTTCAGTAGTAAACTGAGAAATTGTTTATAAATCCAAGGACACAAACTATAATATTTGAGAGTCAGAAGAAATTAAAGAGCACTTCATCTTGGAGAGGGAAACGAATATGCACGTTTATCTTTCCTGTCTCAGATCTGCTTGTTCTATTATTTTTGTTGTAAAAGTTCTCCAGAGGCAACTTTTCCCATCTCACAGGTTGACTAAGAATCTTTCTTCTTTTGAGAAAATAAATATTATCTTCCAATGTTTGAAAATGAGGGTGTCATAAAAAGCAATATATGAATTACTTAGAGAAAAATAAATGCGGAGAACATGGCACATGACACGTGTTATTTGACTTCATTTCATTTAAATGACGTCATGAAAACCTTGAGAGGAGGTGCCCTAAAGAAGACCTTCTCACAGGGCAAGTATTGCCAGGAAAAAAGCGATGGACAGAAATGTAAAACAAGAAAAACTGAGATAGAGGAGTGAGTGCAAATAAAGATGTAAAGACAATGCGGTGTCTACATTCAGATCCATTATTTTCTACCCAAAGAGCTACCAGTGGTAACTGCATAAAAGGATGTAATTTCATAATTTTCATTTTGTAACTTTTCTTTGGTTTCCTCTCCGAGGGGGATCATTCATGTCCAATTAACTTAAGTTACCTAAGTAGTCTTTGGAATCAAGTAGGCACAAGCTCACTTTGTCTAGGTTCAACTGAACAAAAGGGTGAACTGGAGGGAGAAAATCAGCAGTCTGCAGTGCAGACCTGGGCAGTGCCCACTCCACACACAACCATGAGCCCCTGACACCCAATCACTGCAGGAAGTCATTGCAAAACATCTATACCTGTCATCAGTGAAGCCAATAGTAAGAAAGGAGCACTAAGTAGCTATTGCTTTGATAATCAATTAGATGCAGGTTTATCTTTGCTTTACTCAGAACATCCCAGGTGTCTTTGCATGACAGAAGGCAGACACTTCATGTGAATGACAGTTTAAAAGCAAAGAAGGTGAAAATAGGCTAGCAGAGAGTTTCCCTGGGAGAATGGGAATCATTTTGTGGTTGTAGCTGGGTAATGTGTGGCTATTTGTGAGCTTACCAGCATTGTCCATGTGTGTGAGAGTTTCCACAGTATGTGTGTGGAGGCGTGAGGAACTAAAGTCCTCCAAGGAATTTGATTACTAAGTGCTTGAACACAAAGATATAGTGGCTGGTGTGAGGGAAGGATGGGAATGTGGATGCTGGATGCTGATTTCAGATGTCCTTGGGCAGAGGTTCTACCTTTTGGAGGGAGCAGTGGTAAACAGGAGACTTAGCTGAAAAAAATTTTCCCAGGGACTCCATGCACCCGAGACCTACTCCTGGTGGGGAAAAGTATGACATGGAATTGGTTAGGAAGTATTTTCTCTTCTTCTTGGAATATATTCGGAATGGTGAGCAGGAAAGAGAAGAATTAATCATTTGGGTTGGTGACTTTGGTAGGCCCAAGGGAGATGGCAGTATTAAGATGGTAGTCAGTTTTTAAAAAGTAAATGTAATTCTTAGGAAGCAACATCAGAACATCAGTAGTATGTTCTGGGGCAGAACATAGTAGGATGGTTTTTGAGTAATGTGGAACAATATGAAGACTTCCTAGAACTGACGACGAAGGACTGGGATGCGAGGCCCTTGTCAAGTATATGCAGGAGTCACACCCAGGGGAGTGTGAAGGATTCCATTCAAACATTCTGCACCTGGAGGTGGCCAGGAAAATTCTGGCTTTTTTCCTACCATTTATCCAGGTCTTTGTATGCTACCTGTCAGTTCCATATTTCCAGCAACAGTCTTTTCCAGTTTCAGGGAAATATGTACCAAGAGCCTAAATAAGTACCTAACATATATGTAGACATAAAATAACTTACTCTATCCAAAAACCCTATGCTGCACTCTCGAACATGTCTCCTCTGACCTTCACTGCCTGCCTCTGAGGCAGGTATAATTTCTGACTTACAAGTGAGAAAAAAGTTCAAGGATATCAACATTTCCTAAGAACTGAATATCTTCCGGGTACTTTATCAAAGATTTTGCCAACTTTTTTTTATTTTAAAGAGTAAAAGAAGGATAACATAGTAATAGGGGGGCTTACCAATTTACAGACAAAGTGGTAGGAAATTATCAATGGTTGTTGTTTTACATATTGTTATCTACAAGACAGTTTCTCAGGAAAACAAATAGACAAATATGTTATGGTTTGTCTGTGTGTCTCCCCTAAAGCCTCATGCGGCCATGGGGCAGGCTATTAGAGTTGATTGAGGTGTGAGAGCTACACCTACCCTGGGGTGGATAGTTTGCATATGTAAGGGAGAGGAAAAGGGTGCTTGAGGCCATTTCCTCCTCCATTCCGCCCTGGTGTGTGCTTGTTGCTTTTGCTGTTGTCTGCCCCCCTGAGCTGTAGCTCTCTGCCATGTGCCAGTCTGCCTTGTAATCTGCCAAGTATAGATGGAAACCTCCACAAACTGTAAGCGAAATAAACCTTTCCTTCCTTCATTTTGGGCGTCAGGTATTTTGTCCCAGCAATGAGAGAAAAGTAACCAAGACAAAATAACAGTGAGTTACAGACAAAAGTGGTAGAAGATTATCAATGGTTGTTGTACTATACTTTGGTATCTTCAAAGTGGTTTCTAAAGAAAATAAATAGAGCTATACATGAGTGACCAATTGAATAATCATTGACTGTTCTCAATGATTGTTGTAGGAAACACATAGTAATAAACATACATCCATTTACAAAATAGGATAGGAACAATACAAACATTACAAGTTATGGACAGATTAGCGGGAAAATATCAATGGCTGCTGTAATACCTGCTGGTATCTTCAAAGTGGTTTCTAAGGAAGACAGAGATACACAGGAAAGATCTAACAAGTAGTTATAACTTAAGGGTTGTGAAAAATAGCATATTACCTCCTCACCAGTGACTCCTTTCACTGAGGTGTGATGGCTGGAAAGAAAACCAGGATTGAAAATAAGGATTGAGAGGCTTGCACCTGTGTCTAGCCTCAAGCTGTTTTCTTTTTCATCTATAGTCATGATTACCTGGGACTCCTCCATGGAGGTGACAGTCTGGCCATAGGGAGAAGGCAGAGTATGCCCCAGGCCTCCTCATTCCTGTTGGACTAACTGGTAGGACAGGTCTGAGTTCTGGGTCCTCCACTTCAGTGGGCAGACTGATCTCCAGTGGTGTCCTTTGCATTCAGGGCATGGCCCAGGGGGCTTCTTAGGGCAATTCCTCCTAAGGTGGCCTGGCTTTTAACAGTGGTAGCAGATGAATGTAGTCGTTGGGTTCTTCTTGGAGCCTTGAGAAACAGACTCAGGGTCTGTTTCTCTTAATGCTGCAGCAAAAGCAGCTGCTTTTTCTCAGTCTCTTTGTTTTCTCTCCTTGGCCTCCTCCTCATCATGGCTATAGAATACTGAGGAGGCAAATTTTAACCTCTCAAGTGAGCCATCTGGGGAAAAAGGCATTTTTTGTAGCTTTTTTCTCAATTCTCCCCAACTTTTGCCCATTTGAGTCTCATAATCATCTTGAGAGAGAAGGTATTATTGAATTCCATGACCAAAGGAGAAAACTGAGCCTCAGAAACTATTTCAAATACACTGATCAGCAATGTCTCTGGAGCAATCTCAAGTCTCTTTCTTCCATGCATAGGTGGGAGCCCTGGAGGGTAAAAGAAGTTTGAAGGGAAAAGACTGTCAACTCTTTAGGAGCTCAAGGGAGGAAATAGGAAAAAAGAAGCAGGAGGGGCTATTCTTACAGACTGTCTGAGTTGAAGGCAGGGTGTTCACTCTACCGAGTACTGTGGTGGATCTTTACACCTGTTCCTCTGAGTGATGGTCAGATTTCTGCTGTTGGGACAAAATATCTGAGAAAAATCAATTTAAAGAGAGGAAAGATAATTTTGGCTCACTCAGAGGTTTCAGTCCTTGGTCACTCGGCCTGGCTGATTTCAACCCAGTCCAAAACAATTCATTATGTCTGAGGCGCATGCTGAAGGAAATGGCTCTGCATGCGATGCCAGGAAATAAAGAAAAAGAAAGTGCCAGCAGTATCCCAATATCCAGTTCAAGGACATGTCCCCCAAAACTTTACTTCCCATCTCGCAAGAACACCACAGGCTGGTGGCCAAGGCTATAGTGTATAGTGTATCATTTAAGAGCAAACCATAGCACCCCCCAAGGCATCACTAGACCCATTTTCATGTTCTCCCTCTGGCTTGATTCTCTCTCCCAAGTTCTTTAAGGGCACTTGGACACCTGATTGCTATTAGTGTTAGACTTGAAGGATGTCTTTCCAGGCCCCGCTGCCATATGACATGATAAGTAAGCTCCAAACTGTGTCCTAGTGCTTTTATTTCAAGTTCTGTGTTCTGTTCCCTTCTCCAACTCCCCTTCTTGCTGGTGTTAAATGTTCTTGTTAAAAGCAACTATTTCCAGGCCATGAACAACAGAGCTGATGAATAATGTCTGCTGCCAGTCAATGGCTTTACCATTCAGTCTAGGGCTCTTTGGAGGAAATGTGTGATTGAGGAATAAGCTATTCACTTCCAGTATCTGAACCATTTGATGAAGCAATTGTGCTTCTGAGTGTGCAGAGAAAACTTTAGCTTAATGAAATCTGCATTCGTCTGGCCAAAAGCAGAGGAAGGGGAAGCTGGTCCATTTCTGTTCTTTCCTTCAGACTATTTGTTCTCCTTCTTCCCCCACTTCTATTTTCCCTTTCCCCTGCTCATTCACAGTAACATAGCACTCAGGTCTTTAAAACAGATGGCCCAACGGCAGCCACACACCTTGTCTTTCTAATGAATCCATGCCTAGGTGAACCGTTGCATTACTATTTTAAGTCCTAGTCACATTTTCTCCCCATCTCTTTGGAAAATAAGGCTTAATAAAGAGAGTGCATTAGCAGGACTAAATATTTGTGCAATATGGGCTCCACAGGTGGCTCTCCACTGTACCACTCCTACTAATATTTACATTCTCAGTCTTTGGATGCCTGTTTGGAAGATCTATCGGCACTTTAGACACACAAGGGAAAGAGTTCACCCTGAATGTGAAAGGAGTGGAGATGCACAAACTTTATTTAAAAATAAATCCTGCCATGGGGAAGGACCAGTTCTGACACTACCATGGTATAGGTTATTTTGATCATTCTATACCAAGAGTTAGACCCCTAATTCTTTACTAACTCTTTAGTTTTAATCTTTTTATTTTTTAAAGAGAATAAAAAATAATAAAATCATTAGAAACAATACAGAATTTCACTAAACAAGATGGTAGGAATTCAACCATGGTTATTATATTGCATATTGTTGTCTTCAAATTAGTTGTTCAGATTACCAGATATGAGCATGCAAATTTGGTCAAAAAATTAAAAAGAAAAAATTTAAGCATCAACAGTTCCCTTCAATAAACCAGTAGATATCAGCAGTACAATTATCCCAGCTATCCTTGTATATACATATATTTTTCCCTTTCCTTCTTTTTTCTCTTTCTTTCTTTCTTTCTTTCTTTCTTTCTTTCTTTCTTTCTTTTTTCTTTTCTTTTTCTTTCTTTCTTTCTTTCTTTCTTTCTTTCTTTCTTTCTTTCTTTCTTTCTTTCTCTCTCTCTTTTCTCCTTTCCCTCATTTGAATAACTCTTGAAGCCCTCTTAGCTGAATCTCTGTTGCTACTCTGACCCTTCTACCTAGTCTCTCAACTTCTTTAACATCCTACCTAAGTATGCACTGCCAGACCTATTTGTAAATCTGGATGTGTTTAAGGGTTGTTTCCCAATGGGACTTTAGCTCCAAATTACACTCTAAGGTAAAGTCCATAGACTTCTTTAGAGATGGAAGAAATACTTACTGGTTTTGCATCTCCTGTTTGTTTTTTGTGAAGTTATCTAAAGTTGCATGTGGTGCTCATGATGACCAGAGGTCAGAAAGCTCTTTGAGGCTGTTCTGAACATTAGTGTGACTGGATGGATTCTGGAAAACAGAGTAGCCAGTGGAGGACACCTCAACCCAGAGATTTGTTGCTGTATCTCTAAGCAACTCCCCATTACCACCTTAAATAAGAGTGTCCCAGCTTGTGATTAGATGTTTCCCCAAAGCCTCATGCAGTTATAGGTGAGGCTTTCTGAAAGTGGTTGGATCTTGAATGTGGGATCCTGGGATTACGGGTGTGTGATTACTAAATTAGTCTACTGATCAGTTTGGATTAGTTCTGGGTAAGATCAAGGGTGCCCCACCCTGGGTGTGACTGCTACCTGTTCTGAAGGTAAGGGTGTAATACAAGGGACAGAAATGGGGTCCTTGTTTGTTGCTTGCTTCCTGCTTTGGCTGTCTTCTTCCTGCCATGAGCTATTTCTACTCCACCATGCACGATGCCTTGGAGGCAGCTGACTATGGACTGAAACATCTCTCTACAAACTGTGAGTTGAAGTAAACATTTCCTCTTTTAACTTTGGGCATTGGGTATTTTGTCTCACCTTTAACTTTTTACTTAGATAAGTAACTTTTATGAGAAAAGTAACTAAGACAAAGAGTGAAAGAGTCTCATCCCAAGATCTCCTTCTTCTCTATCTCCTTAAACAACACCTCTTTTTCCACTGTAACCTCCGACACCACAGGATGAATGATACAAATGAAATGTCCATACTGCCAGCGTGTTGTTATGAGTAGTCTCTTATGAGCTCAATCCTGTCCTGCCATATGGAAACCATGAGCGCTTATCATGGTCTCAGCCTACATATTCTCCCACCGCATCTCTGTCTGTGTTTGAACATCTCTTATACTCAGCTTCACATTCTCTTCATGTACCTTATACAGTACTCCTAACCACTGTATTAATAACCAGACTTTCCCAGTAGCCGTATCCTTAGCTCTACTTAATACATCTCCCTTTCTGCCTTCTGTGGTGTGGCACTCCTGCAAGAAGCCATCTTGGATTTACAAATGCAAGGGCAATCTTGGCCCATAAGAGACTGGCACAGACTGTCTACTCTCTTCTACTGCTCAGGAGAGGAATTCTAAGGTATGCTCCACCCATCTCTGTAGAATGTGGAAGTGGAACTGACCCGCAGTAGCCCACAGTATAGACTCACCAGGACTATACCTTTTATGCTTCTCTTTTTCTGTTTGATTCTTCTCACTGCCCCTCTTGCTTTCTATGGAGGCATTTTATCAAGTCCAATAAATGCATGCATTAGTCTAGACATTGCTTTGGGAAGCAGGACAAAGTTGAGCTAAAACACTCTGTCTTTGAGATTTTATTTTTCTTTAAGTAGCAGGAAAAATACTTAAGACTTGCCCTGGCAACTCCTTTTGGAAACCTTTATTTTTCATTCTCCATCTCTTTCCTTGAATTGTCCACCCCTGCTTTATGCCCATATCTCCTATTCTCCCACCTAGTAACATAGGCCCTTATGGGTATTGGTTAGGTGGATACTTATTTATTTGGGCAGTCCCAGAACCATACACCTCTCATTCTCTGGAAATTTCCTGAATAGAGTCTTTCCGATATTTCCCCTCAGATGTCCAAGGTTTTCTCTTTGGCTGCCCTTGGGCAACTAGAACATGATTTGGCTAATTGGATGCCTCCACTAGGGAAGGGATTCTTCAACAACTGATACAAAACATAGATATTTCTGTGCAAATACTCTCTGTAGAAGTGAAGTGGTGGGACCAAGAGCTCAGCTCCAACAGCACTGCTTGATCAGCTCCATGGTGCGGGCTGTCACTCAGACCAGTTCTGTTCTGTGACCTTGACTCTACTTCTGATACTCAGTCTCCCTGTCCATCTCCCAAGCCTGGTCTTCCAGCTTCCCTGCGTGCCTTGTAGCTTCCCATTGATTTCATTCAGCCTAAATTAGCTGGAACCTGTCTGTGCTTCCTGAGACTAAGCTTACATTGTTCTTCTTCACTTAAGTCTCAAGATCCCTTTGGGCTTCAGTTTAAATTTGCACCTTTACAGGTAGACTGGCTTTTCTCAGACAAGCTGCTAATTATTGGCTCTTCTGAATTTTCTCTAAAACAATCTTTTATCCTTTATCACTGTGTTGTTTCTGTCTTCTCTCTATGTCTTTGAATGCTACTCAGTTGTCCTTTGGTATCTTGGGAGATTGTTCCCAAGATTGCTAAGGACAACATTTGAGGCTGCTCAAGTCCTTTATGTAAAAGATGTAGAATTTGCATATAACCTATATGACCCTCTCATACACTTTAAAATGATCTCTAGATTACTTATATTACCTAATACAATGTAAGTGCCATGTAAGTAGGTGTTCTACTGTTTTGTTTAGTGATGAGGACAAAATTCTGCGCATGTTAAGGATAGACACATTTTTTTCCAGAGTATTTTTGGTTCAAAATCTTTTTAATTTAATTTTAAAGTTTTTATTCATACATATTTGTAGTACCTAATGATCTCATTCAACTTGTGGGGTTGGTACATGAATATAGCACATCTTAATTCTTTTTATTCTCCACACCCCCTTTTCTTTCCTTTTTACCAAAAAAGTTTTTTAAAAATTTATTTTAAAGAGAGTTAAAAAAAACAATAAAAATGATAAAGAATTTCAAAACAAGGTGACAGGAAAATAACAATGGTTGTTATATTGAATATTGTTGTCTCAAAGTGGTTGCTCAGATTACCAGATATAGGCATGCAAGATTAATCAAACAATGAAAGTGCTAACTGTTCCTTTCAATTTGGCCATGGGGTCCGCCGGCTCTGCGGCTATGGGAGTCTGCTGTACATACTCTTAAGAGCTCTTCCTTCCACAGCTAGCCCTCCCAGCACAGTCCAGTGAAAGTGGTCCATAGTGAGTTGTACTCACTTTTCACGTTCACTTTTTGTCCTGTTTGTCTGCTTTGTACAGCCTCTTGTGTTCTAGATGATTTGGGGAAAGTCTGTTTTGTCGCTAGCACTAAAGAGCTTGTGGTGATTGAAGTGATTTCTCCTTGCTCATGAGCAGCTGATTAGCAGAGACGTAGTTATTGTATAACTTCTTCCTGGAATACCCAAAGGAGAGTAAGAAAAGGAATTTCATAGATGTGTAATCTTTGAAAGAAACCAAAGGTATAAGGAATGTACTTACAGAAAAGCGTTGCATGCCTCCTGCTTCCATCTGAGCTGCGGCAAACATCCTGTGTCTCAGAACACTTGCTCTGACTGCCTCTGTCTTTGCAGGGGCTTCTGAATTAGGGATCTGGACACTTTGCATCATTCACAATAGGAAGCAAGACAAGGATGGCACTATTATAAATTAATTTACTATTGGTTCTCAGGCAATGAACACAGGTAGAAAGCTTCTTTTCCCTCAGCTCTGGGGAGTACTATTCATAATCTCTGACTTTCACGAGGGCTCCTACTTTGAGGCTTGTCAATGCCTGGCCGGGTCAGCTCCTGGCAGCAGTCTTCTGGAAAAAGAACCATAAAACATACCTAGTATTAGAAATGAAGGCTGGTCCCCTGGTTCCCTTGAGTGAAACTCCCAGTGGGTGTGCAATTAATTCCCATAGAAGTGCCAGGTCTGGGCTACTTCCCAGTAAGGAAATGCCTCATTGATATTGCACTTTCAGAGATAAGAAAGAGGCATTTAAAGGCTATTTAGTCCCTTTGGAGCACATGAAATTTATAGGTGGCTCTGTCAAAAATGAAGATTTGAAAACTGAATAATAAAACCACTTTAGATGATAACTACCAGTAATTTTTTCTCCTTTTTCTAAGGTGATTGTAAAATATGTATCCTTTTTTTTTTTTTTTCAGATACAGGAAAGATAGCAAATGATTTGCACAGTGAGGGAGAAATCTGCTCTCCTCATCTTCTGCAGAAAAGACAGCTGTCGGCAGGAGTCCTGCAGGAAGGTGCCACAGTATTCGCAGAAGTGGAAGAGGGGGTTTAGTGACTTGCCGGTCAATGACAACCTGCGCTTTGCAAAGACAGATGGTCATTATCTTATGACAAGGCAGAGTCCCCTCAGTGTCCTCAAATTGTACCTCAGTGGGACCACCCTTGGTAAATTCTGCTTCGGCTACCTCCGTGCTCTGCGCTGCCCTGGGTGGTGCATGCTGCAGACTTCAGTGATTAGAAGGCACTGTGAGCACTGAAGGAAGGAAAGCTTAATTAGGAACTGCAGGGCTGTTGCGCTGAAAGGAAGAAACCCTCTGAAATGAGCCTGAGGCTATTTCCTTATCTGTTCATGAGAAATTTCTCCCCAGGCAATCAGGCTGTGTAAAAGACACATTGCCTTTGGCCAGTCAATTCCACACCTGGTATTTTTGAAAAAAATTAATATCATTTTAAATAGTTAATATAACCACATGGTACAAAATTAACACAAAATTTGCATAATTAAAGATCTCTCATCCTCTTGTTCTCCAGAGACTCATTTACTGTCTTCCAAAGCAACTGGCATTTTGCTCATTGATCTGGAAACGTATGAGGATGTATGAACTCACAGATATGTCCTGCCCTCTACTTTTTAAAACAACAAATGTAGCATCAACACTTGTCCTTGTGTTTTTTGTGACTAAACTTTTGGTGGAATAATTTCAAAAAATTACAAAAGTAACTTTTTGGTGGAATAATTTCAAAAAATTACAAAAGTAATACAAAAAGTTTGTATGTTTTCTTTCAATTTTTTCTACGGATAACATCTTGTGTTACTGTAACACATTTGCTAACACTAACAGATTCGAATCAGTATGTTACTGTTAATGGAACTGCAAATTTTGTTGGGATATCATTTAGGTTTTTTTTTTTTTTCATTCACTAATGTCAATTTTCTGTTCCAGGGTCCAATCTGGGCTATCACATTGCACAGAAAGACACTTATATCTCTTACTTTCTTCCTTCTTCCCTTCTACCTTTCTCTTATACAAAAAAGTGACGTGTATTTGTAGAAGAGTGTATGCTTATAAATTTCTCAAGTGTGGATTTACGAAGCCACTACTGTAAATACCCCATAGACCTCCGCAGCTCTTGCTGCTGGTCACCACTCACCTCTCTGCACCATGGTTTACTGTAGAATTGTCATCATGAGGATGTCCTAGCAGTGCAGTCATGCAGGTTGTAAACTCTGGAGACTCATTTCTTTTCCTCAGTATTCTGCTTTCGAGTTGATGAGCATATTAACACTTACCAATGCCCTTTAGTAGTATTCCCTATAGCTACACCTCTGTTTGTTTATCCTTTCAGCCAATGAAGGGCACTTTGCTGTGTTTTACTTACTATATATTGAAACTCAAGAATTTATATTAACGCTAAAGATTTCCACTGAAAAAAATCATTACTGCTTTCACTTTAAAATTCAAAGCTAATATGTCATTAGTAAAAGCAAAACAGAAATGAAAGTAAAATAATATCCAACTGTGTTAGAAGGAAAAACACAAAGTGTGGCCCACTCCTCTGCTCCCCAATATGCAGGAAGGAGTGTGCAAAGGGGAGGAGCTCTCAAAGTGTTCTTTGCATCATTCCAGACTTGTTTTATTTCCCATAATCCTGTTTAAAACCTGTCAAATATCAACAATATGCTTTAAATGTAGGTCGTGTGTGTTTAAAACTGTATCTGGCATATGAACATAGTGTGGAGAATAATAGTAAAATAATTATGGTGTCACCTAAGGTACAATTTAAAAAAGACCATGAAGAATATCTCAGTGGTCTGTGTTCCCTCTACCATGTTTATTCCTCCTTCCTCCCCAAGCTTGAACACCAACTTCATCTTCTTTTCTCATTCTCTTGCATTCTGCACAGTTTTGCCGTATTTGTATATATCCCTAAGTAATGCATGGCTTAATTTTGCTCATTTTTAGCCTTCATGAAATGTAATCACATGGCACGTATTCTTTTATATTTGTTTTCTTTTTATTAAATTTAATTGATATATCATGTTGATACATCAATCTATTTTGTTACTTTTAATGCTAAATGATATTCACTTGAACAAACACATTTAAATTTACATATTTACTCCATTTTTGAAAATGTAGTTGTATGTGTGTATGATTTGTGGTCACAAATAACACTACCAAGAACCATATAATTTGTGTTTACAAATATTCTTGGCAGCATTATTCATAACCACAAATTATATGGCTCTTGTACATGGCTCAGGCGTGGAGCTGTTTTATAGATAATATTATATTTTTCTCATTGCATATTGGAGAATGTAAGTGGTACCAAAAGCAGTTGGTCAGAGTTATATCCTAAGGAGCAGCATATAGAGATTTCACAGCTCTACATTCTTGTAAATATTTGATACTAGTTATCATCAATATTTATCGATTTAGTAGGTGGGAAATAGAATTTACTTTTGGTTGTACTTTGAATTTTCCTCACTATGGATGAGGGGGAATATAGTTTGAGCATTTTAGCAATTCTTGGTTCTTGGACTGTTTGTACAAAAAATGTCTCTTATATCCTTTGTTCACTGAAATGGGATTTAAGAAATATTTTCACTACTGTCTCAAAAATTTTGAAAAATTGTGAATATGATTTGTTTGTGATTATAAATGTGCCAGGTATCATCTTTTAGTCCATGGCTCAAAATTTTATCTCTTTAAATGCCTTTGATAAATTGAAGTTTATGCCTAATAAGTTTATCTTTTCTTTTACAGGGCATATGTTTGTATCTTGTTTAGAAATGTTTTGGTATCTTAGGATCAAGACGGTTTTTGGAGATTTTTTTTTCCCCTAAATACTATAAAGCTTAAACTAGCTATGATTAATAAAGGTCATTTTGAGTAATGGTTAAAAGGAAGAATATTTAAATCAAGCCACCTAGTTTTGAGTTCCAGCTATTGCTACTTTCCTAGAAAATATCCCCTGTATACATTTCAACTTGACTTCTCTGTGTCTCAGTTTTATCATCAGGAAAGTAACAATAAGTTTTTTAAACTATGATTTTCATAGTTCTGGGTATAAAATGACTTAAACATATACTAAGTACTAGAATTCTAATTAAAGCCATAAATTTATAGATTTTAAGTATAAAGTAAGAGCTCCATTTTATTTCTTTACATTTTTAGTGTCAATTATAAAAAAGTCTATCTTTAGTGGTTTCCAATTCTAACATGTCATAAGTCATATTCTCTCTGGGTGTCAGTATATGTCTGTGTGTATATGTTTTGAGGCAGTTATTTTCCTTTGTCCTATTTTTGTATTTCTGCATAGATAACACATTGTCTTTGAACTATACTTTTTAAAAACGTCTTTCTTGCTTACTGTTATTATTATTACTGTTAATGAAATTTTCTCCACCTTCTTCCTTAGCTACCTCTTGCTAATCTCATCCCTATGCATTTTGATATACATGTGAGAACTATTAAGATTTATAAAAAAGTAGATTATGTCTTGGAATTGCATTGAATTCAGTTATGGGAAACCCATATCTTCATAGCACTGAAACTTTCTACCTATTAACTTAGCCTCTTTGTTTATTTGATTATTATAAGGGCCTTTTAATAAAGTTTTGCATTTTTCCTCCAAAAGGCCTTGCACATCCTACATTAGATTTATTCTAATTATCTTATTCTATATTGCTCTGATAAATGATGGTTTATTTAAAATTGAATTTTCCAAGTTTTTTTTTGCTAAAGTGTAGCTGACTGTTTTTATTAAGCAATCTGTCTAAAGTCTTATGAGTTTTAATCATTTGTACTTGTATATTTTTACTGGAGGTTGCCTTACTGATGTAATCCTATCTTTTTCCAATAGTGACAGTTGTATTTCTTACATTTCAATCTCTGTATCTTTTGTTGCCTTTTCTCTTATTGCATCATCTGGAACTTTTAGTATTCTCTGAACTCATGGTCATTACAGCACCTGTTTTGTGTGATTGTGTAAGGAGAGCTTTCACTGGTTCATAGTTAGCTCAGATAAGTTTGCTCTATATCTCCTGTGCATTCCCTTCCATTCCTATTTGTTAAGAGATTTGGCATTGTCTTTGTCATTTTCCTTGCTGCTGGGACAAAATACCTGACCCTCACAACTTAAAAAAGAAAGGGTTTACTCTGGCTTATAGCATGTAGAGGTTTCAGTCCATAGTCAGCTGGCTCTGTGGCAGGGCAGCTGGCAGAGGGACCTGGTGGAGGAGAGTTACTTACAGCAGGGCAGGCAGAAAGCACCGAAAAGACCAAGGAAAGAGCAAGGACAGGAGATAGACCTTCCCAGGTCACACCCATGGTGACTTTCCTCTTTCCACCAGACCTCCTGTCCTAGCAGCAAGTCAGCTGTATACTCCCATAATCAGTTACAAGTTTCCATTTCAGAAGTTCCACCTATGAGTGCATGAGGATCTCGGGGGACACCTGGATATAAACCAGAACAGTCACAGTGACAGTCAAGTGTTACCAAATGTTGCTTTCATACCTGTGGATAAAGAATATTTTATCTTTGGGGCTGGGGATTTAGCTCAGCGGCAAAAGCGCCTGCCTGCCAAGCGCAAGGTCGTGAGTTCGGTTCCCGGTACCGGAGAAAAACCAAAAACC
>NW_004955416.1:21811196-21816633 GCF_000276665.1 Chinchilla lanigera
TTTCTTAACCTGTTTTGTCTGAAACATTAAACTTCATTTTAATACAACCTCCTGTAAATATTGCATTAACTCCAATCTCATATGTTTTGATACATATTTGTCATTCAAATAATGGCCAAACAGCATTATGCATCAGGACCTGTGCTCATCTGGAAAAAGTCATGGGGATGGACTGGGGTCAGATGTGCAGACCCCTCTTGGTCCTGCTCTCTTTCGAGGGTGGCTCACAATGGTGTGGAAGGGTCACAAGTAACTGGTTAGTTACTTCAAGCAGGGAACTTCAGCTCTTGGGACACAAATTTAAAAAGCGTTGGCTCCTCCTCTGGCAGTAGCAGGGGCTGGGATATTGCTGCAGTGTAATGTGGCGGGGTTGGTCCTGTAGTTCTCTTTGGTCCATGTTCCTAGCTGGTAAGCGTCGCCTCACCTTGGCCACATGAACGGGCTGGGACAGAGCCCAGTTTCTGTGAAGTGGTCAGAACTGGCAGGTTCCCTGGAGCTTTGCTGTAGCCCTGCCTCCACTGGGTCATGCCAGCCCATTGGGAAAAACATTCTTCTGAAGAATCTCCACCACTCAGCATTGTTCACAGTATCATTTGGTTCTAAACATTTTAAAAATGTCCTTTGTGGTTTACTCTTTCAGTTATTTCAGTGCATTTTCTAATTTTTTATTGTGTGTTTCCCCCTAAATTTTATCATAGAAATTTCCAAATGTGCAGTAAATTTAGACAATGAAAAATACAGTGGATTCCCACATACCCTACTGCTGGACTGACCAATTGTAAACCATTTGCTATATTTGTTTATTATTTCTCCTTCTAGTCATATGTGTTTTTCACAAGGTAGTTTTACTGTACAAAAGTATTCAGAACACATGTCATCTCACTCCAAAACTTAGTTCGGACATTCAAATATAAAGACTGACATTCTTTATACACTTCACAATAATATTGCAATTACCATATGTGGTATAATGTAAGAGTCTGTCCTTATTTAAATTTTCAACAATCTCATAGTACATTTTGTATAGTTGGGGTTTTTAAGCTAGCATCCCACCAATACATTGGATTTGCTTCTCATGATTCTAACCCCTAAAACCTGCTGGGACAGGTTTTGTACTTTTTCTTTCATAATCTTGACTTTGGGTGGTAATCCAAACCCGTCATTATAAAACAACTCAGTTTTTGGAACTCAATATCTCTCTCTCTCTATCTCTATCTCTCTCTATCTCTCTATCTCTATCTCTATCATCTCTATCTCTATCTCTATCTATCCATCTATTCATCTGTAAATAGATTGGCATTTGCTATACCTTCCAGATGAATTTCACATATATTGTTGTAAAATATTCTTATCTGTTATGATTTTAAAAAATTATAGTCTTTTTTTCTAATACTTCAGTAGCTGTATTCCTTTTTTGTTTTGTTGTGTTGTGTTGTGAAATGGTCTCACTACACAGTTCAGACTGGCCTTGAACTCACTATGTAGCTCAGGCTAGCTTTGAGTTTACTGCGATCCACCTGCCTCAGCCTTCTGAGTGCTGGGATTACAGGCATGTGCCACCATGCCCCACTTGCTCTTGTTTCTAATATTGTTATACATATTACATCTGTGCATTGCACAAACCCATAAAGGCATTTCCTGTTTATGTCCCTGTATGATTTTATATGGTTAGGAGAAGTTATGGGAGGGAAAAATAGCAAATATATATTTATAGAGCTTGTTATATTAACCATTATATTGTTAGTTTTGATTCTGTTACTTCTTACAGTGAATTTGAGTTACCACAAAGTACAATTTCTCATTCCAAAACAAATTTTCCTTCATCTGCCTTCTTAGTACTTTACTATAATTATATAATTATTAAATATTTATAATTTCCAAGCAGCTACTGTAGCTGATTCACTTTGTTTTTTTCAAATAATTTAAATTTTTCTCTGGAGTCATTTGCTTTCAGCATGAAGAACTTTTTTTTAGTATTTGTTGTAAGATGGATGTGATATGAATGAACTGCTTTTAATTTGTTTCATAATGTCTTTATGCGGCCTTAATTTTTAAAAAAATACTAGTTTGCTGGAAGTAATATTCTTGGTTGGTAGCTTTTCATTTCCATCAGCATTTTGGATTCACCATCTGTATTGGTCAGCTTTTCTATCACTGTGACACACTATGAGACACTTACCACTTTAATTTGGTTCACAGATTCAGGGGGGTCAGTCTATGGTCAGCTGGATCCAAGGCAGCAACATCATGGTGCAAGTGTGTGGTGGAGCAAAGATATTTAGTTTGTGACATCCAACAAGCAGAGGAGAGGAAGAGTGGCAGAGAGAAGGGGCCAAGAGCCATCATGTGTGGTATCCAAGGTTATATCTCCACAACCATATGCAGACACACCCAAAAGCATGCTTTAGTAATCTGTTAGGCATTTCTTAATCCAAGCAAGTTGAAATATCATGATTAAACTTTACACCACTCTACTGTCTTCTGGCCTAGATGGCTTTAATTGACAGTTGTTAATCTTAATGAGATTCCATGGCACATTATGAATCATATTTCTCTTGCTGTTTTCAATTTTCCTCTTTGTCTTTGACTTTCAATACCATTATCATGATGTCTCTGGGTGTGGATCTCTTTGCATAGACCCAACTTGGATTTTATTGACTGTTTTGGATGTACATATGAATCTTTTTTTTTTTTTAAATCATGTTTGGATATTTTCAGCCATTATTTCTTCAAATATTTTTATCTGCTTTCTCTCTCCTTCTGCAGCACTTTTTACATATATTGGAGAGTTAAATGATATCTTGCATTACTTTGAGTCACCGTTTTTCCTTCCACTTTTAAGAAGGCAAAATTTCTGGAAATCTATCTTCCAGTCTGTAATTTTTATCAACTCAAGCAATATAACATTTATGTCCATTTATTATCTGAAGCTTTATTGATTTAGGCAACCTGATGGATCATTTTACTGACCCTCAGAAAGAACCTATAAATGGAGCCAGGATTGCTGTAATGAATAAATAAATGTGGAGAAAGTTACTGAAGACATCTGTTGCTTCAGAGAATTTAGAAAGTAAATCAAGCATGTCTGAGAGAAATTGGTAAGCCCTTCATTATGATCCTAAGGCTATTACACAGAAAATAAAATTATCAGAGCCTGATTATGGTTTTGTGAAATTAAAATTTAAGCAGACAGCATACAGGTTTATATTTTTTAAATGGCCTAATGTTCTTGGGGAAAATCTACTATGTAATATATTGCTGATATTTAATTGTTAATTTGTCGACCTGTGAAGTTTAATTTACCAGTCTTTCTTATGGAATAACTAGATATCAGTGGAGTATTAATATTTTAAAAAGCCTATGTGAAAAATGGGATGCCCTAAAATAACTTTTTTTTCTAGATGCAAGAATCCAGTTTCTCAACCCAAACAAGGTATTTGCCATTTTAAGGCCCCTACCCAGAAGTCAATCCCTAAATCCTATGTAGTTATTGCTTACTGGCTTCAATCCGGATGACAAGTAGTTCTTAAAACAAGAGGGAAAGAGGCATTGATATTTGACAGTGAATGAAATAGTAGGTATCCTATTGCTTTGAGGGGGACAGAAAAAATACTGTATTTATATTCATAAAATATTGGAGAAATATTAGCAAATAATTTCTTAATTTCCAAGTCTCTAATTTGTATCAGACTGTTTTATTTGTGCAACAGTAATTGTGATTACAGGAAATCATTTCAATAACACTGTGAAATATATAATACTGATCCCATTTTAAAAAATTAGAAAAAGCAAATTTCCAGTAGATTCAGTAAAGTTTCTCAAGAGTTTTTTTTTTTTCTTTTCTTTACTTATCATAACCCACCCATCAACTGCTATTCTCCACCATCTCCTCTGTCCACTTACCACAGGCAATTCTGTAAATCCTGATGGAGTGGTTCATGAAAACCATTTTTGGAAATTGACTGTGCTGTTTGTAGTGGCTTATCACTGCTGTTAGAAGAAACCTGAAGTTTATAGTAGTCCAAGTCCAAGAGTACTAGTCAACTTTCCATTACTATCACAAAATGCTTGAGATAATGAATTTATAAAAAGAAAAGTTTTATTTTGGCTTACAGTTTTGGAAGTCCCAGTTCATGGTCTATTGGTCCCACTGTTTTGGGTCTATGATGAGGGAGTGCTTCATGGTGTAGGCAAGTGGTAGAGCAAAACCACTCATTTCATCACCAGGAAGCAGAAAAGAGGGTGACAAAGAGACTAGGATCCTTCAAGAGCATGACCACAGTGACCAAAGACCTTCCACAAGACCCCACGTCCTTAAGACTCCATTACCTCCCAAGTGCACCACTGCAGGGTCCCCATCCATAAAACATGGGCCTTTGGATACAATTATCTAAACTACAGCAGGTGGCTAATGGCAGATCTCACTTCTTACTTCTCAGTTCGCTCACTCTATCACAGCCACACTGGTGCTCTATGCAACTTGTAGCCATATTATGCTGGTTTTTACCCCTTCCTCTGCTTTCCCTATAATGCACTCCCCACATGCCCTCTAAATTTCTCCTTCTTATTTTTCAGGCTTCAGTTCAAGTATACTAGATCATAAAAATGATGATTTTTCTGCCCTCCTGATTAATTAATTTTCCTTAGTACTGAGAATATTTTTTCCCATGGTGCTTGACTGTCTAGGTGGATGGACAGTGGGTAGGTGTTTAAGTCGCAGAATTCACAAAGGAAGGAGCCAGAAATCATATCTAAGTATGTTTGAAGTCTATTTCTGTTTTGTTGCTTTTATTGGTGTAGTTTTTTTTTTTAAAGCACAGCTATTAGGTCATAATTTTACACTCACCAAAATTTACCTTCTCAGGGGATGGGGATTTAGCTTAGGGGCGAAGCGCGTGCCTGCAAAGTGCAAGGTCGTGAGTTCAATTCCTGGTACTGGAAGAAAAACAAACAAAAAACAAAATTTATCTTCTCGAAGTGTGCAGTTCAGTGAGTTTTGACATATGTACACAGCCGTGTCCCCACACTCAAGTCATTGAACAGTTTTATCAATCTACAGAATTCCCCCTTTGCCTCTAGTACTGCTCCCTCCATTCAAGCCCTCACAATTACTCCTTCATGATTTTCTATATAGTTTTGCCTTTTCTACATAATAGAGTCCTTATAGAATATAGTCTTCTGTGTCTATTTTCTCTCACTTGACCTCACATTTTAAGATTCAGCCATCTTGTGGTATATATCAATAACTTGCTCCTTTCATTGCTGAGCAGTATACAATTGGATAAATATACCATAATTTTTGTACTTTCAAGAATTAATGAATATTTTCATTGTTCTCAGTTTGTAGCTGTCATGTATGAGTTTTTGTTTCGGCATAGTTTTTTATTTCTCCTGGATAAATACCTAGAAGTGACAGTGCTTGGCTTGATTATATATA
>NW_004955416.1:21818943-21820107 GCF_000276665.1 Chinchilla lanigera
AAGATATACTAGAAAGAGATAAAACAGACCACAACTTCAAGAACAACAACAGGAAGGAACCAACAAACAGAGCAAGCAATTAAACAGAGGGAAAAAGGAGGATCAAATGGCAGGAAAATAGCATGACAAAGATAAGCCAGTACATATCTGTTCTGACCATCAATGTAAATGGTCTCAATGCACCAACCAAAAGAAGCAGATTTACAGAGTGGAATAGGAGACACAACCCAACTATATGCTGTATAGAAGAAACACATTTAACTCAAAAGGAAATTCAAAGACTGAAAATGAAAGGATGGAAAACAATATTCCATGCAACAGGAACCAGGAAAAAAGTGGGTGTAGCTATTCTGTTTGCAGACAATGTGAACTTTAAGCCAAGAACAGTCTAAAGAGATAAAGAAGGTTACTACATGCTTGTGAAGGGGAAGCTTCAAGAGGAAGAGATAACATTTGTAAACAACTATGCACCAAATATAGGAGCACCCACATATATAGGACAAATTCTAACAGACATGAAAAATGATATAAGTAGCAAAACAATCATAACAGGGGACTTTAACACACTACTGTCACAAAGAGATAGATCAACTAGACAAAAAATTGGGAAATAAATAACAGAACTTAACCAAACGTGTTAACATGTGGACTTAGTAGACTTTTACAGAGTGTTCCACTCAACAGCATCAGAATACACATTCTTCTCAGCTGCACATGGGGTGTTCTCTAAAATACACCATATACTAGTACATAGAACATGTTTAAATAAATGCAAAGGAATTGAAATTATCGCATGTATACTATCAGACCATAGTGCAATGAAATTGGAAATTAATGACAAAAGAAAACACAGAAACTCCATAAACAGCTGGAAATCAAATAACATCCTCCTGAACAACCAATGGGTCACAGATGAAATCAAAGTAGAGATTAAACACTATTTACAACAAACAAAAATGGAGATACAACCTATAGGCACCTGTAGGATGCAATGAAAGCAGTCCTCAGAGGGAAATTTATAGCGCTGAACTCCCACCTCAGGAAAACAGAACAAGCACAAGTAACAATCTCATGTTGCACCTCAAGTTCCTAGAAAAAGAAGAGCAAGTCAAACCCAGCACCCAAAGATGGCAGGAAATTATAAAGCTCAGAGCAGAAATTAAT
>NW_004955416.1:21823224-21879000 GCF_000276665.1 Chinchilla lanigera
CTGAGGAATGTAGTTGAGGGTAGCAGTATGCAACGTAACAACCACTGTTGATTTGTATTAATTTGTGTTGAGACCCTGTATCACTTTGAATGTTTTTGCTTTGATCTGTTTATGTTCGTGATACTGGTATGCTGCTACTGTTCTATTTTTGTGTTTGTTTGCTTCTCATGTACTACTCTCTCTAAAATAAAAAAAGTTAAAAAAACTTTCAAAAGGAAAAAGATTAAGACACTGAGATTATGAAGTCATTTGGAGACCACATATGATCCTGGAAATAAGAGCTAAAAAGGTTGAATATACAAAGCAAAAGGAACAATTTAGGGACAGAGGCATGGAAAGAATTATTAATAGTGTACAGAAAACCCTAGGAATCTTTATCTAATTAGCTAAAATTAATTGTTTTGAAGTAATAGTATATGTGCTTAGTGACTAAATAATATTTATAAGTGAGATGAATTATGGCAATGTCACATGGGATGAGAGGAAAGCATTGAGAATATTTCCTTACAAGATACTTACACTACATCAAAAGTAAAACAGTGTCATTGTAGAGACCAGTTACATCAGTATAAAATCTACAGTGCAAATTATATTGTAATGACTAAAGTGTTGTAGGTATTCCAAAAGAGAAGAGAAAGTGAAGTCATATACAATGCTCAAATAAAACAAAAGACTGTAGAAAATTATAGGAAAGATAAACAAAAAATATATGCAAGTAATAGAAAAGTTACACACAAGGGAGATATTACTCCAAGTGTATGAATAAATGTAAATGATCTAGCTATACCAATTTAAAGATGGATTTTCAGAATGGATTTAAAAATAAGGTCCAACTATACACTGTTTGGGAGAAATCCACTTCAACTGTGAAGTCACTGATGACATGTTAAAAGTAGCTAGGGGAAAATATATCATGGTAAATGTATACCATAGTAATACTAATGAGTATTTATCTGTTCCAAATTTGTAGCTGTCATTTTCAAGTCTTTGTATGGGCAAAGTTTTTCATTTCTCTTGGATAAATAGCAGAATGGCTATAGTAATGTCAGACAAAGAAAACTTCAAAACCAAGAAAATCATCAGGGATAAAGAGCATCATTACATAATGATAAATGTGTTAAAACTCTAAGAATGCAAAATAATAAACTTGTGTGCACCTAACAACAGAACACCTAAATATGCAAAGTAAGCACTGATAGAACCATGGAGAAAAACAGATAAATTCATTATTAGAGCTGGAGACTTGAACACCCCTCTTTCAGTAACTGATAAATCAAATGGGCAGAAAATCAGTAAGGATATAGTTACACTGAACAGAACTATTAATCAACTTCATCGTATTGACATTATGGAATAATCTATGGAACAACAGAATACACATTCTTCTTACACATATGGAAAATTTTCACCACATAGACCCCATTCTAGTCACACATAAATGGTATTAGTAGCAATATAATTCCTGCAAAGTTCTTGGATGTGACTGAAATTAAACTAGAAATTAATAACTTAGCTCATCATTATCATGAGTAATTGTAAGTTTAAATGATAATGGTATATTGCTATATATCTATTGGAATGGCTTAAATCCAAATAGTTAACCCTAACCCTAACCCTAACCCTAACCCTAATCCTAATCCTAACCCTTACCCTAATTCAGATTTTCTTAACTTTTAACCTATGTTCTTTTATACTTAATGTTCATACTGGAAATTAATTTCTATTCTCACAGAATATCTCAGAATTCTTATAATTTATATTTTATCTCATTAAGAACCCCACAATTTTCACAGGCTCCACAGACATAAAGAAAAGCAAGCACCTTACTAGAGCTTAACGCATGAATTAACTTCCTGTATATTTGTTTTAATTTTCTTCTTTTCTTTCCTTTTCTTCAGTTTTGGCAGGATTACATTTATCAAGTTTTTATAACATGTAATTGGAGGGCTAAACATATGACTGCTTTTGGGTTTTGTGGGAACATTAACAGCAACTATTTGGAAAGGTGGATTTGCAAGGGGAAGGAACACTAGTCTAAGAGTTAAGAATTAAAATTGTTTTTTAAAAAGATTATTTATTTATTTGTATGTGTTTGCAATATTTCATAATTAAATTCAGCTTGTGGAATTGGTACATATATGTACTGCACTATAATCCTTTTTACTTCCTCTTCCCCTCCCTGCCCTCCTCTCTGCCCCATCCCTAAGTCCCCTTCCAATCTTCACAAATTCTACTTTCCTGTTTCCTGCTGTCTGTCTTTTATATTACTCTTTAAATTATTGTCATGTGCATTTTTCACATGAGAAACCAAGCAATATTTAATCTTCTGTGTCTGATGCATTTCACCTAGTGTTATGGTGTCAAGGTGTTGAGGACCACACATTATAAAGTGAGTCTAGAGGATGTCCATGCTTGTTCTTCTCCTGCCGTGGAAACAGATTGGAGGGAAGAAACTCCCTGTTTTTTCTGGTCACAGCTGGAAGCCCTAGGGCTTATAACCACTGTTGGCTCATAGGGCAAGATAAGATCTGCTGGAGCTGACAAATATCTCGGGACACTACAGTTTCCTTACCCCACATCGTTTTCCTTGCAAGAATGCTTTGTCTTTGCAAGAATGCTTTGTTCTTAGTAACCCACCATAGTAGCCATTTCTACACTTTGAAGTACCCACTGCCCTTCACCCATTGACCTTGACTCATATGTAATGAATAAATACCATGGCCTTTTGTTCCCCGAGAACAACTGGTCACCCAGATCCCTGCCTACCCCTCTATTTTGTCTCTTGCTCTTTCTTCCTGCCATACTCTGTAACACTTGGCAGGAGATTGGGGACTCAGTGGCAGGGGTCCTCGATAACTGGCACCATGAAAAGGGTCTCTAATATCAAAGTGTGTTCTTTTTCCTATAAGTGAGTCACATTTATCCTAGTTTGAATTACTTAACTAGCCTTGGGACTTCGTTGAGGCCATGGCCCTCTCCCAGACTGAGTTTCCTCACTGGTAGGGATAACAAGGACCAAACGGTTTCTGGGCTTGCTTCTTCCTTTTCACTTCTGTGATGATAGACTGTGACTCATTTCTGCAATCTGGTTGTATTTTCAAACTGGTAAGAGCCTGTGAATAAGACTGCAGTTTGGAATTTGAGTTTTCCAATCCAGGGAAGGGAGTCTTTCTTAGTTTGGGTGGAGTGAAAGACTTAGAAATTTCTCTAGAGAAACATGTTTTCCTTTTGGGTTTAGACTGCTGGGTGGTGTGTCTCGCCCACTAGGAAGGAGAGAATAGGACTAATGATAATTTGTTAGCTGGAATAACATCCCACAAGAAATGGAAGAGAAGCAGCAGTCAGAATGCATGACTAACCTTTGCCTTGCTCTAGCAGAGAAGCTGGTGAAATGTAGAAATATAGTTATGTCTTTTTTCACCCAGGCTCTCTACCTGAACCAACAACCATTCGTGAAACTTTCCACATTAAACTTTCACTTCCAGTAAAGTTCATGGCAGCCTCCGAAGCTGCCCTGGGAGGTGACAGCACGGCATTCCTTCGGGTCTCATGCATAGCACCTAAAGAGGGAGGGTAGAAAGGAGCTTCAGAGTGCCCAGCACGCAGCACACGAGAGATGATCAAAAACCATGGTGCGTTGTGCTTCTCACTTCTAATCTTTTTCAGACTCCAACAGAACAAGTGGTTTGCAGAAGGGGAAACTAAAGCCCAAAGCAGAGTAAATAATGTAACCACTTTCCCTCACTCTGGTGCGAATTTGAGTTTTTAATCCATGTCTGTCTGACTCCCTCTCTTGATTGTGCTCACACTGCTGCTTCAGACCTGACTGTCCAGGGAAAAATATTTATTCCTCTTCCATAATGGATTTGTAGTGTGGATTGCACAGTTTTCTTATTTGTGTGCTTGCATAGTTTTCTCTTCTACAAGTCTGGAATGTCTGCAGAACAGGGATAGTGTTTTATTGGCTTCTGAATCCTCAGTACCTGGCAAATGCTAGGTGCCCAGAAAATATTTGCTCAGGCTAAGTCACACAATTCACCGGACACAGAGCCAGTACTAAATCCAGACCTCTCGACACCAGGCCCAAAATTATTTCACCACTACATTATTACTTTTAGATTTTTAATCACATCCAACTTCCAAATTATTCCCTCCATAAAAGCTCCTTGTTTCCTTCCCCCAAACACTGTACAGGATTTCTGGGAGAAGAGGGAAGGTTTTCATCACAATTACAAAGGCTGGTATTCGCTGAGGACTTACTGCACACTGCCATGGGTAGGCTTGCTGTGTGAATTCCTTCATTTACTCCTGATAACTCTACCAGGTGAGTGATGGTATGCACCCCATTTTGTCAACGAGAAAGCTGAGAAATGGAGAGACCAGGTGAAATTCCCTCTGATGGGATAGAAGTCTGAGCCTAGCTCGAAAGAGGAGTGAGCATGATCTGAACCATAGGGCTCCCTGACTCTGGGTTGGGAAAGAGAGCAACCAAATTTGTAAAGACTTAAACTCTCATTTTAGGAGAAGCAACGTAGGATTTTTCTTCCATTTGGTGAAAGAGCTGCAATGTTTTGATGCCTTAAGAACATAAGTAACACCAGTTTCCGAGGGCAGTTTAATTGAAGTCACCCACTCCTTTCAATCCCTGCAGATTTCTACTTGGGGCTTGGAAATACATAGCTGAGCACCACCCCCATATTGAATCCGTGCATACTCTGGTTCCTCACAAGGTCATATGGAGGATAAGATTTAGAGCATTCCAGGGGGATTACACTCAAACTGCAAAAACCTGAAAAAGCAATTGATAAAGGCTTAGATGCATTACCCTGAGGACTTTGGCATGGTGGGGTAATCACACAGAGAGACCCTCACAAGGTTTGAGGCTCATATGGCAGAAAACACTGAAATGACATCCAGGATTTGGAAGCAGATTTACTTATGTTGACGGGCACTGATTGGGATCATTCCCAGAATATCAGGCCCTGAGCTCTGGTGGTCTAGTTCTTATATGGGGCAAGCAAGCAGGAAGTACAGAGACAGAATGGCTTGTCAATTAGGGATTGGTTTATACAATGTGCATCATAGCGACCAGCTGTGCATCACAGTGACCAGTCATTTCTAAGAGACAGAAGCAACTGGAACTAGAACAGGAACTATTGCCTGGGCAACTGACAAACTGAAGTATACTGGCTGGGGGATGCATTTTCTGCTACAATACCATGCTATATGCCTGTCTTCCCTCTGGAAAATTCGAATCCTTCCCAGAGATTAAGAGGTAATGACATAATGAGATGGGACATAAAGAGCATGAACAGTCATATTATGAGGCATCATAGGATATTTAGGACATTATGCACAAACACGGAATGGATTTACAGTCCTCAGACAACTCAGATGCATAAGTGTGCTTCTATTTGTATAAATTTAAAAATTTGTGTAATGTTTGGAGGGAGCTGCTTTGCAGACTCCAGTGAAAGGGATGCCTGGAGAGAATAAAGGCTGAACTTAAGTGAGGGAGAGGGAGGTGACCAAGGAGAGCACGGTTATCAACCTCAGAGCTTGAAGGACAGTCCTAAGTGGAGATAATAGCAAGCTGAAGGCACAGGGTCATAACTGGGGACTTCCTAGGCTTTCCTCGTTCTACCCATTTCTTAGGTGTCCAGCATCATTCTGAGCCCTGGGATACAGTTTTCAACAATCACAAATATGGAGGTGTACAATGAGACAGGACAGACGTAGAAGACAATTTATTTATTTGAGGTGCAAGAAGCGCACCTCATGATGCTTAACCACACTGCAGAGCAGAAAGGCAAGCCGCAACAAGACTCCTCCCTCTGCTCCAAGTAGCCAATCGCAGAACCCAGCTGCCTGCAAGGCCCTGCCTTCTGTAAAAGCCCCGAAGTCAACCTCTGGGTTTGATCCATCTGCCAGATGGCTGACCACCAATGACACTCCTCATATTGACTTGTTTTCTGTCTCGTTTCTACCTTCACAACAGGTTACATGAATCAAGGAACAGAGATCTCTGGTTCAGGATGGTCTCTGCAACTAGAGAACAGTTGCATGTGGGCAGGAAGTGCATTACAGATGTACGCATGTATTTATATTTATATTTATTTATATTTATATTACTAAGGACCAGAAAAGTGTAATTTTAAAGCATTTAATGGAATGGTTTTTTAGAAATAGTTCACTTTTCCTTATGGCCTGATCTAATGTGTTCTGAGTGGAGTCTGTCACAAGCTTACACTCTTATAGGACAGATTCATCAATAGAAGAACGCACATAACTCAGACAAGATTCATACAATTCAACGGAATAAGGCAGCATTACCAGAGGTTGAGGCAGCTTCTCCTCCCCTGCACAGGAACAGAACTGTAACTGGGGGACCCTGCTCTTGTGAGCTTGGGCTGTGATCTGAGGATGGCTGTCTTCAAACTTCAGGCTCTCAGAGTGACTGTAGATCTAAAGTTTGGCCCGTAATTGCTTGGATTTGATTGAGAGTGTGTGCAGCCCAGCCTGGTCAGTGACCATCAGCTCGTAATCTCTCACTTCGGCTGGATTGTGAGCCGTCTACGTGGGAGTGAAGCTGACCCAGGGAAAACGGAACTGAGGGCTGGTGGGACACAGCCATCCAGTGACGTGGAGTGAACACCCAGGGCCAGCACCTCAAACCAGACAGCTGCCCTTCCTATCAGGTGACTAGGGAGCTGGAGACATGTGTGCGTCACTTGCAACCTAAAGAGTGCTCAGAGGAGTGCAGTTAACACACACATATAATAATTGCAATAGCTGTGCATTCTTGTCCTTTCCTACAGTTTTGAGAAGTCTGCATGTCTGCCCGTGTGATCTGGACTAGATTTCATGAGATGCAGTCATGGTGAACACTTTTCCAACTCAGGCTGACCCTCATCTGAAATAAAAATATAATTGAGGGTAAATGAGGTGAGGATCACTTTTAGAGGTTCTGCTCTGATTAGGTGACAGCCAAGCATTCTGGCCCAGTCTAGACCATAGCCTTGCCCAGTTCTTTACCCCGTTGCTCCAACACTTTTCTGTTCATTTGTGGTTAATAAGATTAGCCAAGTTTGATTAGAAGGGGTTGTGTGACTACATGGGTTTGCTTAGGCTTCCTTTAAACATACCATAGATTGGGAGGGTTAAACAATAGAATTTATTTCTCAGTTCTGGAGGCTGGGAAGTCCACGATACAGGCTGGAAAGCCAAGATCCATCTGGTTCTTGGTAACAGTCTCTTCCTGACTTGCAGACTTTTGAGTGGGCACCTAACTTTTCTTTGGTACATAAACATGGAGAGAGATCTCTTTCTTTATCTGTTGTGAGGACAGTAATGCCATTACAAGTGCTCCACCCTTAACACCCTGCCTTACCCTAATTACTCCGCAAAGGCTCCATCTCCAAAGATCATCACATTGGAAGTGACAGTTTTAACATAACTGGGAGGGGGCCCAGACATTCAGTCCATAATGGTGATACACAGTGATAAAAGACATCTTTGGAAAAGGAATTGCATAATAATTTGCAAATTCGCTAAAAAGAGCAGGTTTGGGACTAGTTACAAGTACAAAATGTACAAAATTCTGACTTTGGATAATTTAATGAGCCAGTGGCTAATAGGCAAACATTTACACTGTTGAAATTTATGAGGGCAATTATGAGCAGATGCCTGTAATCAGGATATTCTCATTCCAATGCAATGTAGTTTTATTTGTCTCACAAAATTTCAAGTCAATGTTCCACTGTGCTGTCTATTTTGAGATTTGTCATCTCTTAGTCTTACTTTTAAGAAATATTTTTAAGGGCCTGTAAAGGTAGGAGGGAAAATAATATATAAAAAGTGTGGGCTATTGCACTCTACCTTTTCTGGATTTAGGGCACTTCAAGGAGGATGAATGCTTCTTAAATAGGTGCAGTTGGGGTGACTTGTTATTCCAAATGTGTCCACTCAGGGTTGTGCAATCGTCAAGCTGGAAGTGCACCAGCCTCGAGCAAAAGTACTCACCTTTCCCACAACCCTTTGGGGATTGGTATTGATTAAACAGAGTATTTGGGAAAAAGAAATGTGGACAACACACTAGTGTGTCATGCTTCATTTGCTTGAGAAGTGAGAAAAATGCTGACCTGGGAGGGTGTTGACCTTGGGAACTAAATACGTATGTGTCAGATACATTGTGAGCTGTGTATTGCACTGGGGAATCAGCACATCTGGAGAGGAAAATGTCACTTGGTGGGATGACCCAGCTGTGCAGAGGAGGTAAACACATCATTGAGCCTGTTTAGGAACATGGCTTACTAACTCAGCTCTTGGCAACACTGCAGATGACCTTTTCTTCTTAACTCTGCCTTGTCTTTGTATTTTTTCTTACTGTTTTTGGCAGCTACTGAAATTGAGGTGCTAGCACAGAGATTAAAGGGCCATCAGCCAGCGATGTTCTCTGTGATTCTTCTTCTCTGAGGATATGCTCTTTTAGGAAACTTTTGGCTGGTGAGGCTACAACCTCATCCTAATTTTCCTACATCAAGGAAAAGGACTTCATGCGGCACCCCGTGACACAAAAAAGTACAGATCTGAGCAATGAGTTAAGTAAAGCGTAGTTTCCATTCTCTGAAATAAACATTCCTTATACCATCTCTTCCCTAAACATGTGTCTAATTTTTGAGAATATTTCTGCAGCAGATTCCTTGGGATGATGTTGGAAGGAAACAGACCCTGGACAACTATTTCTCGGATTTTTTTTTTTTTTCGTATAAAGCAAATTGCACTAGTTCTGTGACAAGAGAAATGTCAGAGTAGGAAGAATTAGAGATCTGCATCACACCTCCTTCTGGGTCCCTGTTCTGCAGTTCTTCCCTGATGTTTGACAAGTTGACTGACATTGGCAAGTGTCAGCTCTTTCAGCTGTAAAATAATGCAGCAATAAATGGCAGCTTTAAGGAGATGACATAAAAAATGCCAAGCACAGTTGCCGCCAATAAATGCCATTCACCTCTCCTGCCTCTCCACAGTGGATCGGTCAGCACCAACCGGTGGGCTCCTGGTTCAGTATTTACCTTAATTCCAGAAGAAGAAGGCACTTAAGTTTCAGTGTACAGCTTGTGATTTTGATAGTGAAAGAATATGTGCTTCATGTTGTGACTGGAGACAAGCATCAGATGGTGTACACAAAACAGGTGGCTTAAATAGGTCAGACCATGAGGCACTGGCCAAGCTGACCATGTTAGTTTAATACAATATTAGCAAGTAGCCCACCCACCTCCTTAATCAAGGATCTCAAAGGTACTATTTAATGACAATTAGGTCAAATCTAGTATCTGTGATGGAAAAGACCCTATTGACTTCTGACTCAAGAAAAATTAAACTCTATTTTCTTTTTTTTTTTGTTTGTTTGTTTTTTGTTTTTCTCCGGTACCGGGAACCGAACTCACGACCTTGCGCTTGCCAGGCAGGCGCTTTTGCCACTGAGCTAAATCCCCAGCCCCTAAACTCTATTTTCTACCCAGTGATTCTTTTATGTATTAATCTTTGGCCTGACTTCCCCTTTGACTGTCTTCGATCTGGTCATATTTGCTACACCATTGTGATTTGAACCAAAATGGCCTCATTTTAAAAAGTAAATAAGAGCAAGAGGCAGAATGAGAAAAATGAGATGCATTTAAATTGGAAAGCAATTTTTGGACATGTTATTTTAGAGAAACATCCCAGAATATTTTTCTCCATTCTAAGCAGGGAAAAATCTCACTTTCGGAAAGGAATGCTCTCTGGACTATTCTGTGCCTCATTCATAGATATTGTTGATTTTCCACTTAGGAGTTTATAAATATGGATGCCATTTATAAATTTTCATGCAGGAGGGAATTGTATTTAATATCTTTTTATTACATTTGTTATTATTTTGCTACCATGGTGAAACAATTTTCATGAAATTAGTATCATAAAATATTTGAGAATATGTCATAGTTGAGCAACCGAGCAAGACAGATGTGATAAAATTGAAGGAGGCTGAATAAATACAGATGTGCACTGATTTAGAAAATACCAGCTTACTCAATGTATAAATGAACTAAATTTTAGTTTTATTTAGCGATCACCTCTTATCCTTCCAGTCTCCTTTTCCACCAAACATTGGAGCCACTAACTACATCACCTCTTCATCTAATCAGGAAGCACTCCACTGACTGTTTTCTGAATAGGCTGTGTCAGACAATAGGCCATGCTTTTCCTTTTGTTATGTATTGATAGTAAATTAGTGGACTGTTTACAAAATGAAGTAGTAAGCTTTTTTGGTATTGTGTGAACACCATAAGATTTACTGCTGAAGAAGAGGAGAAATTATATCACATTTATTCAACACATACCATGTGCCAGGTATGTCCAGAGCACTTTGGAACAATCATCTCTACATCTTCACTACACTCCTTGGCATAAAATATTAGGTCTCCTATTTTATAGAGGAGAAAAGAGAGAGTCAGAGACACCAAGGGTAGCCCCACAGTCCTTAATCTAGCCTTTGAGCTCTACTTCATTTTATCACAAACTTCATGACCTTCATCAAAATTATGAGTGAATCACTAGAAAAGTAGATGTAAGATATAGATTTGGTGATTACTGATATAACAGTGGTCCTACAGTTATACAAATAGACCTTCATATTAGATGTATTGCTCTGTCCTCAAGAAGCAAGTTCCTCTGGGGTTACCACATAGGTTTATCATGGCCAGGCTAGTGCCATCAGCCTCTTGGAAGGGAAGTAAATAAGGACAGGCTTGACCTTGAGGAAATCATCCTGGATGCTCAGGTGGATTTCCCCATGGGGGCTCAGGGTACAGTTGAGCATACATTTTGCCCCTCCAAGTTGCAGGGGAGGAGATATTGTGAGGCACAGGGAAAACACACTTCTTAAAGACTGAGTGGGTATAAGCACTGAGTGTATGGTCACCTTGGTGGGTAAAGCCACTACAAATGGTTAGGAGAAGGACCAGTTGTAACCAAAGAGTGCTACTTCAGGCAGGTGGCAGGCAGGTGTCACAAAGCCAAACAGTATAACTGATCCAAGGAGGAGAGCAGAAACAGTGAGGCCCTGAAAGTCTGGGCAGGGACTGTCAAGGCCAGTGTAGCAAGGAGACACACCGTGCCAAGGGGTAAGCAAAATGATTTGGTCACATTCTTAGGGAATGTGACGTTCTTAGGCATTTTCCATATTATCTCATAAGAATGAAATAATAACCATTATTGTTATTCTCATTATTGTCAGGTCCTTTGACTAGAGAGATCAAGGCCAGAGGAATTGGTCTAGCCTGCTAGGCCTCACCAGGACCCCCTATCTGACCCTCCATATTGTTACAACCCACAAGAATCCCTGAAATGTTGTACAAATTTTTAAAATGTACTTATGACTTGATTTAATAAAAATAGGAAAAGAAAGATCACTTGGTGACTATTGAGATTTGAGTGATAATAGTGGTCATAAGCCTTAACATTTCTTGAGTGTTTTCTGTACACCTAACTTTTATTTTCTGAGTAATTTATGCCTACTATGCCATTTATTGCCTTCGATAATCTTGGAAGATGAAGATGGTTGTCATTCTTGTCTTTCAGATAAAGAAAATCAGGCCCAGAGAAATGAATTTACTTGCCTAAGGTCAGGGCATGCCAGCATTAAGAATCTAGGCAATGTAGGTTTTAAATATATTGCTGTACTGCTCTTTCCCCCTCTCCATGGTTGTTGGTCTTTGAGATAGAGCCATATCGGTAGGGACCAGGGTTAGAAACATCTATAATCAACCATGTTTTTCTGCTTCCTTGGGAGGGACTGTCTTATGTGAGTATGGATGAATTGGGAACTCTCAGGAGTCCTGCTAACATGTTCTTTTTTTAAAACATACCCTCGTTATGTCACAGCTTGGCAGTTTTCTTTTCTCTCTTTTTTCCTATTTAAATATAGAGAATTTCCAGGGCTGGGGGTCCAACTGGCAGTTTCACACCAACCATGGTGTCAACTATTTGGAAAGTCTTAACTCAGTGAAGATGCCCCTAGATCAAGGCATCTGTGGACTCATAGATCATGGGGTACCACTCAGACTGCTTCAAAGCTCAGGGCCATCTAAGGACACCTGGGTATGTGACCTTACTTGTCTAGCACAGATGCACAGTGGGATAAATTTATGTAACCACGACTTAGCCCAGGTAAACATGCATGCACTTGTTATGGCACTATGTAAGAATGTAACTGTGAGATAACAGCTGTGTAAGAATTACACAATAAAAATGCAGGTTGTTCTTGCACTGTTGCTCTTACACTTTTGCAGTCTTATGCTCTGCTTTGTCCTGCTCCATGCTGCATGCTTTTGTTGCTGTTGCCTTGTACATGTGAATTCTTTAACCTTGGGACCTCACCCTCAAAAATCTCCCTTGGGCTCTGCAAATGGGCTGACGGAGATCAAACCATGATTGTATAATCTAAGAGGGACTCAGAGGAGAGTCTGATGTATGTGTTTGAAAATACAGTCCCAGAAATCTCATATTCATCTCCAACCAAGAGATGAATAGCTTTGGAGGTTTTGTATACAGATTAGGATCATATTGCAAGGACACACCATTGCCAAGAAAGTCAGGCTATACAAAAGGCTTCCAGTGCACACGGGGGAAGACTACAGGTGTTATGCATCCCTGTGATGCTCAACTGTTCCCTCCCAATGCTGTTTCCTCACTGCTAGAGAAGAGAGGGATGACTAATACAGCTGAGGACTAATTGACTAGTATGAATCAACACTTTATATACATCTGGAAATGTTTGCTTTAAGAGCAAACTGATACTGATATGAGGCTGTAAAACACAAGATTATTGTCCAGGAGGGAACTGTGGAGATAACAAAAAGTTTAGAAGAGGCTGAGATAGAAATTTCACGTATTTCCATAATTCCTGCACTTCTTTTTCAGACAGTTGAGAAGGGGTGGGATGCTGCGCTATCATTGTTCAGAACCAGGATTAGTTTACAAAGTTGGTGGGACTTCCCTTTCACCTTTCTCCCCTCCAAGGATCCCAGGTCTTGCTCAGTTTAAGATTTCCAGCATGATGAAAATCCATCCCACTGGATGGGTGGGTAGTACAACCTGTTCTCACAACAGCCTTCTTTCTTTGGAGCATTGCAGCTTAGCCATCCAGGTGCACAAAATATGCAGAAGCATGTGGGTAGGATTTCAAACTTCAGCTGTTGGTTGGCTCTGATCCCTCCAGGTAGATAGTTAATGAAGCTGAGAAATCCAGAATAGCATCTATCAGGCAGCATGTTGTAGCATAAACCACTGGCTATCTGGGCCACCAGGTATCAAAAGTATAAAATGAGCTTTAGTGGGAAGCAGGAGGCCATAAATGCAAAGCGGGCCAATGGCTGGCTCAGCAAATCTTTCTGGTAACAAGAAAGCTAGTTTTCAAAATTCACTCAAAAAGAGCAAGTGGCTCCCATTACAGGTATCAAGCACTGTAACTGAATCGCAGTCCCTGAGTGAACCTGCTGTTGCAATGTCTCACACGGGCCTGCTTGCTAGTCGGGGCAGGTATCTGCCCTGCAGACACAGCCACCTGGGAAGAAGCCTCACAAAGGAGTGGTGTGCAGGATCTGAGTTGACTTGCACTGAGCCTGCTTGTTGAATAATGCTCAGAACCTGGCTCACGCAAGGAAGAAAGGGTGCATTGGGAAGAATTCCGGTTTGGCAGTTCTGGAAGGTGGTGGTAGCATAACAGCTTTACTCAGCATCCTGTACACACAGAGGGCATTGGCTATTGGTACAAATATCGGTGGACCACAGCCTGGGCTTCACAATATTCACAGTCGGGTGACATAAGAAACCCCAAATCGTGGAGAAGAGGCCTCCCTGGAAAAGGCAGCTGGAGAGAGATGTGAGGGCTTTGGGGGCAATAGGATTCAGAAAAGGGAGTGACAGCTTTATGCCCAGGAAATCTAGGAAGACTTGTGAATGAGGTAGGAATTAAAATGCAAGTTTAAGATGAGTGGGGTTTACTTTGAAGATACCACTGTGTATTACAGCAGCCGTTGATGTTTTTCTACTAATCTGTCCATAACTCTGTAATGTTTGTATTGTTCCTATCCTATTTTGTAAATGGGTGTATGTTTATTATTATGTGTTTCCTACAACAACCATTGAGGATAGTTAATGAATATTCAATTGGTCACTCATGTATAGCTCTATTTATTTTCTTTAGAAGCCACGTTGAAGATACCAAAGTATAGTACAACAACTATTGATAATCTCCTACCTCTTTTGTCTGTAACTCACTATTATTTGTCTATTTGTTTTCCTGAGAAACTATCTTGTAGATAACAATATGTAAAACAACAACCATTGATAATTTCCTACCACTTTGTCTGTAAATCGGTAAGCCCCCCTATTACTATGTTATCCTTCTTTTACTCTTTAAAATAAAAAAAAAGATGAGTGGGGTTTAATCAGGAAGACACAACGAGCAGATTGTGGAGGAGGCAAGTAAGGAAGCGAGGCAGGAGAAGGAAGGGGAGGGACAGGTTTTCTGGAACAATGAGTTACTTTTAGAGTAGGAAGCGGATAAGACAGGAAAGGTTAACAGGACTAATGTGTGAGTGTCATCGTAAATGGAAGCCTATGCAATTGAAGCTTTACTTGGTTTATAATGGGCATCCATTGAGTTTTCTAGCAGAGTGTTAGCAAAATGAATTTGCATTTGTGAGCAGTGCAGGCTGGGTGGGAGGATGGGACAAGTTATTCATCTTACAAACATCAACGAGAGCTCCGAGAGTGCCAGACGTCTTGAATGCAGATGTGAACCATATCTAGAGGGATACAGTGAATTCTAAAAGAGATTAATCTAACCAGTTTCACCACCTGTAACGTTAAGAATGAACCAGAGGGAGGGGATGTTCATGGATCCCTATAGGCCAGGCGTATGGAACGTGGACTGGGACTAAGATGAAAAAACAGGAATGGGACAGAGGAGGATTCTGAGAAGTGATATTTGAGAAGATTGGGGCCAAAGGTTGGGAATATGGGAGGTCACATGGGTAGAGGTGGGTGGAGGGGATGTTTCAGGTTGCTGAAAGGGACAGAATGAGTGAGAGTTACAAGGCTGCAGCAGGACGAACACGGAAGGAGACAGAAAGGCGAAAGATGGGGCAGCCACGAGACCCTGGCCTCAGAGAGATCAGGAGTGGGAGTTCAGTGCTCACTGATCGTGCTGTTCCAGGGCAGCTGCCACAGCTCCTCTGTTTGTTCTCGAGGCTGTGCTTAGTTTGATGGAGAGAATGCACTTCTCACTGTCACTAATCTTTTTTCCCCCACATGGGAAAAGGCATGAGCTGGACACACAGGGGTCACTGGTAGTGGCCGGGGCAGCACTGTATTTTCCCTGTCCTCAGAAGTTATGTTTTCTTTTATCTTCAGTAACTAGTTCAGCTGCCTCCTGCTCTGAGAGGCTCCATCCCAGTCCCCTCACCTCACCTGTACTTCCCATCCCCCCATCTTGCCTCCAATTTCCACCTCTAACTTCCACTCCACCTTCATCCACTTCCACCTCTTTCCAAATTTCCACTCCCATCTCATCTAATCTTTGATTCCCATCCCATCCTTACCACTCACCTCCACCTTCCTTCTTACCTCCCTCTTTTCCTCCTTACCTCGCTCTTTTCCTCCTCCAACTCTCGTCCTACTCATCTTCTAATGGGATCTTTCATCTTTCATTGCACAGAAACTCCTGACCTTTCTACGGTAATGTATATGATTATTATCCCACATCATTCTTATTTTTTTCTCCTTTTTTTCCTACTATCCTATTGAATAAAGAGTGGGGAAAGGAAAATGCTCCCAAATTTAGAATCAAATGATCTGGATATATTTCCAAGTATCAACTTGTTGAGGGGAAAGAAACTTCTCTTCTGCTTTGCTGAGCTTGCTGAAATAAACTGACAATATGCAGATTAATAAGAGGAAAAACATGTAGATTTGTTTTATGTAAGGAAGGGGGCCATCAAGAATGACAAGTGAATAGCCAATAACCCAGTGAGATTTAGAAGCTTCAATGCCCGCTTCACAAGTCAATCAAAGGTAAGGGTAAGTGATTTCTAGCAGAGACGAATGAGTTCAAATAACAGACAATAGCCTGGACAAGGTGTTTCTGGGCCGAGTGTGGGGTCAGTCGTAGTCTCCTTTCCTGTGAGTTAGTCTTTGCTCAGTTCGTTGTTCTCTTTCTGGAAGAACTTTCTTTTATCCTGCAAAGGAACTCCAAGGAAAGTCCTCCCCATGCTTCTGCAGAGATAGAGGGCTAAGAAACGGAGGAAAGCACAAGGTCAGAGGGGCCTTGAGGCTGCTTCTACAGTTCAAAGCATTTAGTGTGACGCAGCATACGCTTTGGAATTTCATCTTCTGAGCCTCAAAAACCTCTTATTGCCAAGATCTCTGAATCTTGGTTTTCTTACCTGAGAAAGACGAGATAAGACTTTTAACAGGGATGAAATGAGAAAATCTTGTGCGGATGACGAATCCGTTGCATATGGAAATGCTCATTCCAGAATAATGGCCTTTCTTGCTTTTTCTCCTGTTAGACTCCCACAGCTAGCAGGCGAGCATGCAAAAGACGCTTCCTGCTGGGTGAATCAATCCCCACTCCTGTCTCTAGTGGAAATGAAACATTTTCAAGACAGAGTCCTCTCTTCATCTGCATTACAGTGTTGTGCATGATGTCTACCAGTTCATATTTGTTGAAAAAGTGAGAAATGTAGCTAGGAAAATGAGGGTGTGCCCATGTGACAGCTGATTGTGGTTTTACCCTGTGCACCTTTGGAGAGGAACTGACTACGAGGACCCCCATTTTCTTCCCCCAAATGGACTTGGGACCTCTAGTCTATCTCCAGACACGTTCCTGCCTTCATACTTCAGCAAAGTGTCAGAATGGGCTCAGGAACACCAGAGTGAGCTGTTATTCATAGACACATGTGCCGCTTCTATACAACCTGTCAAAGCTGGGCCTGAAAAGTTATCTGTATATTTTCCTTAGCGACAAAAGCAACACATTCTAATCTACAGTGTATTACATCCCATCAGTGCAACAAATGGCTGTGACAGATGACTGACAGGTGTTTCCCCGACAGCCTCTGGCACAGAAATCTCCTCCAACCCAGGCTCCCATGGGAGCTGGAGGAGCAGTTGAATTAGAACTGCCACCCCCCTCTGTGCTGTATGACAATGCACCATGAAGGGTGTAACATCCAATTGACCTTTTGCTTATCTGTAAATGCAGAATGAGCCGCGTGGCCTCTGATCCACCAAGGAACCATTACAGGGAGATTTATTTCCTTTTATTGCCCATAAAAATAAATTGCTCCTTACAAAGGAGAGACAAAAAATACCTTCTTTCTCTAATAAGATTATTATGAAAGGATGTTTTCTCTGAGCAAGCATTACTAGGTAGCATGCTGTCAGTGTTTTATCACAGTGTGCTATATCCTCAGATTGACTGGGGCTTGAGAGATGGCTCCAGAGGGCTGATCCTTCCTATTGTCTTGACTTTGCTGATATTGTGATGGGGTTGATGTTTTGTGTGGGGATGAACTTTTTCTTATCAGTTTAAATCCTGTACCAAGAGCAAAGATGTGAAAGCAGTCAGATTAGGGATAGTGTGATTACATAAAGGCACATAAACAGATGCTCACGCGGAGAGGGAGGCTGTGTTCACTGCTGGTCCACCAAGGTATGAAAGTGCTCCTCTGCTGTGCTAAGAATAGATATATCCCCCTTGACTTTAGTATTTGGCAATGGTCTTGACTCAGTCTCTGTGACACTTGGCTTAATTGACAACCGGTCAGAATAGCTGCACCAAATGCTCCATTGTGCCTGCTTTGAAACTAACTGTACTAGTTCCTGCTTCTCCCGGGGGATGTGTTCCAGGATGTTCTGAACCTATGCTTCGTACTCGACCATATGTATAATCTTGTCTTTTCCTATGCATACATTTCCATGACTAAGTTTGGTTTTGAAAATTAGGCATAGTAAGAAATTTACAGAAATAACTGATAAAAATGGAACAGTTGTAAAAACACAAAGTAATAAATGTTGCCTAAAATTTATGGATTGTCAGTTTCTGGAATTTTCCAGGTAAGGTTTTTGGACCATATCTAACTAGGGTAACTGAAACTATAGAAAGTGAGAACGAGGTGGTGAATTCCTGCTATCTTGTTTAGTGAAGCTCTGTATCATTGCTAATGTTTTTTAAATTATTTTTTATTCTCTTTAATGGTTTGATCACTCTTGCATTCTTACATCTGGTCATCTGAGCAACTTCGTTGAAAATAACAATGTGTATTATAACAACCACTATTAATTCCTATCATTTTGTTTTGAAACCCTGTATCATTTTTATTGTTTTTGTGTTGTTTTGTTTTTGTCTATATTGTTATTTTGTTATTGTTTTTTAAATTTTCTTTAGAATAAAAAAATAGAAAAGAAAAGGCTGTAGGGCAGCAGATTAGTATCTGCTTTGGGTCAGGAATGGGCAAATTGCTTGATAGAAAACCCCATCTTAGCTTTCACAAAAGGCTGCTGTCCATTGTTGAAAATGAAGAAGTTGAGGTTTGGGCTTGTGTGCAGGAAGGCCCAGCACCAATGGCAGAGGTGGGAACGTTGTCCTCCTCCAGCCTTTGGGAGGACGGAACCGCTTGGTGGGGAGCTATGCATTGGGGAAGCAGGGACAGCAGGACAGATTCTGAACCACAAGAGGTGCTCTGGGTACCTAAGATAAAGGTGAAACAGGAAGGTCCTTGTGGAGAATCCTTCAGAAACTTTTTAGGTTGCAGGAGAAACAGTACCATTAATACAAGCTAGGAAAAGACAGAGAACAAAACTAAATAAAAAGTGAGTTGTTAGGGCTAGAAAGGTAACAGCAATAGAGCACTAGCCTAGCAAGTGAGCCCTGGGCTTAGTTCCAGTACTGGAAAATGAAAAAAATCTTTTAAACAACTGAGTTGTATTTTATTACCTTATTTTTGTCTATATCTGCACACTTGAAAATTAGAAAAATGCTTCCCCCAAAAATAAACCTATAAAAATCACCCACAATAATTTATGTTTTAAGGTACAGCTAAAGAATTGGCTGGATTTTTGATTATACAAAATGTATTTTTAAAATCTATTCAAGTTTTTTCTTAAATTAATGAATTATGGTAAATTATAATTTCTTGAAATACTATTGATAGAAAATTATTAAAATATTCTGTCTTGGTATTAAAAAGATATCCCTTTATATGCTCTTATGTTCCTTTTTTCTTCTTCATTTGAGGTATGTGCATGCATGTGTATAATTCTTTCAGACTTTGCTATTCTTAGTCTGATGTTTATCTAACTGAGAAAAAGAGTCAAATCCAATTTTTCTCTGTGCACATATACTAAAGTTGATACACAATTTTGCTTCATATTTTTATAAATATACAAAATAGTAAGTGATTCTAAAGTCAGATTTGCAATACAAGGTATTCTCAGAGAATCTGGCTTTTCTCCTGTTCCCTTTATATAGTTTTTTATTATAAGAATATATAATTCATTTCACTTTACTATGGGAAATTGAAATGTATAAAGTATGTTAATTATTACTTCTTTCAAATGAATTATTATTACTTCTTTCAATTATTACTTCTTTCAAATGAATAATTTCATAGTATCATTTTCTTCACCTTATTTTGCCATTTACACCATATCCCAGAAGTTATTTCCTACCAGGGTATAAGACAGTCATCATTCCTTGTTATGGACATAGAACTCCCTTCACAATTGTGCCATGATTTATTGTGTTATTGATGGATGTTTGAGAAGCTTCCGTCATATATATATATATTTTTTTTTTTTTTGCAAAAAATAGTTTGTTTTTTTAATAGCAAACTTACAGGAACAGTACAGAAGGACAGACAACATTAAAAACATATATTAGCATGAAAGACACCTTAGGAGAGTATTCTGACTGGATGAAATCTATTGTATGATCAAAATTTTACAACCACTATTTAGTTGCTGTCAATAAGAAATTTACTTGCTTAAAAAAAAATCCAAATCCAAATCCAATGCGTTGTCCAGGAAAATTTAACAGGTTTATTGATAATTGTTATAACATTGAACTGCTGCATCTTGTTCACTGAAACATTTTGACTTGCGTTAGTGCTGTACATCCCTGCATGAATATTAAAAATTCACACACAAGTGAAAGTGGGAAAACTGCCCATATCTGATATCTGCCCCTATTTTCCACTCGCATTCATGTACTTAGGTACTTTTTGACTCCATGGGAAAAAAGTATCTTAACATTTAGAACTACCAGTAACAGGAAGAAGAGAAAAAACTTTTTTTGAGAATGAAATATTTCCTGCCGTAGTGGACTCTTAAAACCTTCTCCCCATTGCAGCATGCTAGTTGGATGTCTTTTGGCATAACTGTTACACGTTTGGCATGGCTGGCACCCAGGTTGGTATCTTCAAACAGGCAAGAAGGTAGGCCTCCCTTGCCTCCTGCAAAATACTGATAGCTGCATTCTGGAAGCACAGCTCTGTTTTGAAGTCCTGAGCAATTTCTTGCACCAGATGCTGCAAAAGGAGTTTGTGAATCAGAAGTTCAGGGGACTCCTGATATTGGCCAGTTTCACAGAGGACCACAGTCATAGGCCTGTAATGATGATGTTTCCTTGCCCCTGCCCCTCCAGCAGAGGGCGCACTGTCATGAGCAGCTCTTGTAGCCTGTTGTTTCCTGGGCGCTTTACCACCGGGGGATTTGCGGGCAGTCTGCTTTGCAGGAGCCATGGTGCAGGGATCTCCTCACTCCCTTCCTCACTGGAGTTAGCAACTGCTGCATGGCAAAAGCCGCAAACACAATTTAAGAAGCTTCCATCTTGTGCTATGATAAATAGGCTATATTAACCCCTGATGTGCATATTTCTTTTCATTTGTTTGACAGTGTGCTTTGAGGATATAATCCCAGGATCGAAATGACAGGCTCTGAGTCACAGGTCTATAAAATCTTGCTTGTGTAACCCAGTTCTCACCATGGGGATTGTTCTGTTTTGTGTCTAGATCAGCAATGTGTCTGTATGGGCATGCCACAAAACATTTGGCCACATTCCTTCTTTTTTTTTTTTTTGAGACAGGGTCTCACTATGTAGTTCAGGCTGGCCTGGACTCACTAATAGCCCAGGCTGGCCTCAAACTCGCAGTGATCCTCCTGCTTCAGCCTCCCAAATGCTGGGATTACAGGCATGTACCACCATGCCCAGCACTCCTACATTTTTGATGATTCTACCTCTTGTAATATCTCAGTGTAGTTTTAATTTGTATTTTCAGTTTAGGAGTGAATGTGAGCATCTCTTCCTACAAGTAAGTGCCCATTGTGCGTATATATTCTGTGAATCATCCCTTCCTAGCTAGTCCCTATTTCTTTTACGATTAAAATCCACCATTTGCTACAAGCTCCTGTGAATAGGCAGTGTGTTTACAAAGAGGAAGAGATGGGTGGAGGAAGCACAGCAAGTGTTTCAGGCTAAAGAAATAAAACAAGCACAGATGTTAGAGCAGGGCAACTTGATACAGGTTTGGAAAAGAGCTGCGTCCACCGCACTCTACTGGAACAGTTTGGTATTCCTCAGGTGAGCACACAGGTCCTCCAAGGGGTTTGGTACTCAGCTACTCTTCCCACCTTATTCCTCTTTGTAAATGCCAACATCTTGTGATCTAGCTTAATCTAGCTCACATGTGGTGGATTAACTAATGCTCACTTGTAACACCCAGCTGAGCTGAGTGTGTGGTTCTGGGTGTGAAAGGCCCACCTGAGGATTGCTGCCAACACCATAAAAAAAGAACTGGAGGGGAAGACAGTGTGCTGTTGATTCTCCTGGGGAAGCTTGTCTTGCTGGTTTTCCTGATATGAACTCAGCTGTTTTCATCATTGGAGGAGCTCAGGTCTTGCTTGATACAGACTTGCATGGGGCATTGTCATGGGCTCTAGGTCTCCAGATGGACTTGTGGAGGACATTGCCATGGGATCTAGGCCCTCAGCGGGACTCTTAGGTCTCTAGTGTGCGGACAGATCTCCTATATTCTGTGTTTGACTTTTAGGGTGAATATTATAAAATAATCATATAAACTATGAGTCCTATATTAAATCTATTTCATTGCAAACCCTGGCTGTAACACCATGGCTGCTAAATATATAGGTACTCATGGGAACTGTCTAGGGTGAAAGAGATATTTTGTAAATGGAGTGCAAGGGGCTATACTGTATACATATGCTTATATTTTCCAAAACTCATTGAGTAGCACATGGAAAATGTGTGCATATTATTGCATGCAAGTTATATCTTATCAATAGCCCTGTCCAGACCTTATCCTGGGTTTTCCTTACCAGAATTTCTGAATATAGACACTCTATAGAATCTGTGCTTCTAACAAGTTCTGCAGGAGATATTATTCCACATTGACATTTGAGAACACAAACTATTTGTACTTTCTTAACATTTAAACTCTTCTTGTTCCTATGTCTCTTTATCCTTTGCTGAAAGATCTCTGAATACCTGAAGAATGCCCATGCATCTTTACAATGCAGGTCAGGGATCACATCCTTTGCTTTCTCCTCCTTCTGAATTAACACAGACTCTAACTTCTTCTGATTTCTGATATGATTATAAAATTGACATTTCCATTACACATATAATATCTATACACATATATACACACATATTCTATATATGTCTACAACATAAATGTAACTCTTGATCTGACATACTTTGTATATATATTTTCTCTTTACCAAACAAAGGACTGTTTTCAAGGTGTTTGATTTACCTGAGCACTCCCAAGGTCACATTGAAACACAAAAGATACAGAAGATATTTGATGAATAGTTCCTAAATGAATGACTATGACGAAAGAATAGTGGAAAAGTGGCTGGGGATGTAGATTTAGAAAATATTTAGGAAGACCATGAATGTCAAACTGAAAAGTTGATTTTCAGGATATTAGCTATCAGACATCTAGGAACCGTGACAAGCAGTGCAAACAGTTTATCACATTAAAAATCATTTGGTGGGTATTATTTTCTTTTAATGATGATTTGAGACTTGCCCAGGTGAAGCTACTTGTCCAGAGCCACTGGGAATCTTGAGAAAGTTAAAGGGTGTCCTCCCACTCAATATTTTTCTCTTGCTCCTGGTCCTATAATGACCTGTGTTGACACTTCTCCTTCTGACTTGAAGATCTGGAATCCTCTGTGCCTTGAGGATTAACAGGGCTACCATTTCCAAACTTTAGTCATATTTTGGTGGTACACTTTCCTGGTTAAGGGTTTTCTTATGGAGAATATTTGAGATTAAGCCACTATGTAAATCAGTTTAAATCAATTATAAATATTAAGTATCAAACATGTTAGACCTTATTTTAACATCTTATTTATTTTTTTATTTACTTCTGCACCAGGATTTGAACTCAGAATCTTGTGCTTGCCAGGCAGGTACTGTGCCACTGAGCTGTATCACCAGCCTTTAACATCCAATTTAAATAGTAAATATACATTTAAACATCCTATTTTTTTGTGGTTGGTGTTAGCGTGATTTATCCTTGAATGTGTGTTTTACAGAAAGGAGAAAGTCACAGTTGCCATTCATTCAGAGAAGGCAGGAGGCTGTGCCGTGGCTTTGGGACCAGGCAGGCCTAGGTTCAAGGACTGATTGTGCCAATAACCATGTGTATGGTCTCAGACAGGGGGTTTTATAAATGGTAACATAACTATAATATTCAGGTGAAAAATGCATGCAAAATACTTTTTATTGCTTTATGCCTAATGATGCAAATGTTAATAGTATTCTGTTGAAGAGGGCACTTTTTAAGGTGGTGATTTTCCCTTGGTTTCTTCGAGGTGTGCTGTGTCTTGTGTCTCAATGTCCTCCCAATGTCTTTGCACCCGACTCCTAGGTGGGGCTTTTCAGAGGAGGCTCTATCTAGGGTGTGTCAATGTGGATTAAGGGTGTGATGATTGGCTAAGTCCACTGATTGGCTTAACTTTTTTGGAGTGTGGGTAAAAGAAAGCACCATCCTGGGTGTGGGTGACACTAACCAATAGGCTTGCCTGGGTGATGGCATACAAAGGGACAGAAAGAAGGCGGGCTCACTGCTGCTGCTCTGCTGCTTTACTGTATGCTCTGCCATGGACTGTTTTGCCTCCGCCATGCTGCCGTGCCTGGGAGTCAGCCCACTATGGCCTGAAGCCTCTACATACTCTCAGCTACAGAGAACTTTTCCTCTCTTGACTTGTGGGTGTCAGGTATTTTGTCCCAGCAATGAGAAAGTAACTAAGTCTACTGTAATTGCAGAAAAAACATGCCTAAAGGACATCTGACCTCTGGGAGATGTGTATGTGAGGAGGTAATTTTTTTATTGAATATTTGCTCTGGTTCAACAGGTTTTAAGTGCTGTAAAATCACAAAGAGGCATATGGAGATGCACCCGGATCCTCTCGAGCTTTGGGTACCCTGAGAATTTGTTTTCTTTTTTCAAATTTCAGATTTTCATCCTGTTATAGATCAAGGTTAGAATTGTGTGTTACTTCTGTCTGGAAGCTTCCCTCCCTGGCCACACACACATAGGCTCAGACTCCTTTCTCTGTTGTCATTTATTCATCTATGAGCCATTATCATGTCCTACATTTCAAGCTGGTCTCTCTGACCCAGGAGCAGGGCGATATCTGAATCCTTACCTGGTGTCTGCCAGTGTCTAACACAGAGCCTGGTATTTAACTGAAATGCAGAAAACAAAACAAAGAAACAGCAACAAAAATCTTTTGAAGGAATAAATGACGATACATAGCTTTGGTGTCTCCTTTTACAAAATATACTTTCCAAATAATTCCTCCAAGCACAGCAACTACTCCCAATAGTGAAGAAAATTTATAAACATTTTACTTAAAGACAATTAATAATTTAGTCTTGAATTATTTAATCAACATTTTAGTTAATATTTAATGTATTCTCTTATCTATTATCTCTTTTATACAAAAAAAGTGGCTTGGCAGAAAGCGAGTTATTTTAATTCTTTATTTTACAGCCACAAGCTTACCAGATGCAAGGCGCTGTGCTAAGCTTTACGAAAATGAGTTTAAGGCAGGTGTGGTAGAGAAGTCCTGCAATCCCAGCACTCAGGGAGACTCAGGAGGATTACAAGTTCAAGCTCAGCGTGAGCAACTTCTTCATCACACAGTGAGACCCTGTCTCAAAATTAAAAAAAAAAAAAATGAAGGGCTTGAATAGAGCTTAGTGCAGAGGCCCTGGTTTCAATGCCCAGTATCACGCAAAAAAGAAGTGATTTTGATTTTTTTCTTGACCAATGCATGCCTGATAAAAAATTCTCGTTCAAGGAAGCTAGGGAGAGAACGTCAGCATCTCCAACTCAGGCTTTGGAGCCCAGTGGTGGGAAACATTAACTTAGGTTACAGGGTAAAAGAAAGACTGCAAGGATCTTTTTAGCTCATCTTCTAAATGACAGCATTGTGTTTGGTGCTGAAAGTATAAAGATCAGTAAGACATGACCGTGCTCTTGCCCATATCCCTTTCCAGAAACCATAGAAACATGCAGAGAAAGGCATACTGCATCTTCAGGGGGTGCCAGGGACAGAGGGTCACTCAGACCACTCTTCACCAGGCAGTTAGGGGAGCTTATGGGGTGGGTGAGATAGATAATCACATGCCCCATCACATGGACTTTAAGGAGGGGCAAACTCCTGGCAGAAGTACAGACATCTCTAACAAGGTGCCTGTCCTGAGAGCACCCTGAAGGTCAGAGGCCTGCACTGGAATGGCTAGGCAGGGGCAGCAAAGCACCTGCAGAGGCAGACAGGACCAGGCCACGGAGCATCAGCGTGAGGCACCAGGGAAGGAGCGAGTGCATTCAGATCCACAGTGCTTCGTGCTTTCAGGCAACCATGAGATGCGTTGCTCGGGCTAAGAGTCTGGGGCTCCTGAGAAGGAGGGTTTCACAGTGGTGTTTCAGCGGAAGGGACCAAGGCTTTCCAGACCGACCATGGCAGGAAGGGAGAGGAGCACTTAGAAAATCACAGGTATGGGCGGTGGAGGGGCACAGTACCAAGGGCGATGTGGGCCACATCCGGAACATTGGGGCTCTGTCTGGAAGCACCTTAGGAGTCAGGCTAAACAGCTTAACCTTGCCAGATTAGAGGTTAGACAATATAATTTTGAGAACCTCGTTTATATCTTGTAGAACACGTATGTAGGAGTATGTATAGAGCATGTCCAGTACTTTCTGAGTTAATGTCAAGAAAAGGTAAGGGGCCAAGGAGTGTGTATGTGTGTGTTCACACATGCACATGTGTACCCATGCACAGCTGTATATGTGTGTGCCCATGCATGTGGTATCCAAGGGACTCCTACAGCCGGAGCACACCTGTACCAAAACATCAGGTTATGTACCTACAGTGTTCACAATATTTTGTCAGTCACACCTCTGTAAAACAGGAAAATAAATACATACGTGTGCACACATACACACACACACATACACAGTTAGAAACAGTATTTATTGATTCCTTGCAGAAATAAGGGTTCTGAGAAACCTAGAAGAAAAAAATATATTTCATACCAAGAAATTGCCACACAACAATTAAATGGGGACAAAAATAAAAGGGACTTTTTAAAAAAAGTGCACAAGTAAAATCTTTCAAAGATTCTCTTTTTTGGTAGTAAACTTTATGTTTTTTTTTTTTTTTTTTTTTTTTAAAGCAGGAATTGTCTGTGTTTCATTAAAGTTGCAGGCTCTATGTTTCTCATTGTTGAGGTTTTAATTTGTTTTCTGGCTAATTAATCGGTGTGAAACACCTGTAAGTCCCGTGTGACTACTTTAAGGTCACTTCCCAGTTCCTCTGTGAGGTTTTTCTCTCATTGATTTGACTCGATTTGCTTTTCTGGGAAAACAAAGAACTTAGAAATATAGAAGCCATTTGCCGGTGAAGCACGAGCCTTACAAATGCCACACTTCTCCGTAGGCTGCGTGCTCTTGCGTACTCCTGCTTTCACACTGTGGGGCATGTCAATTCCTACCATGGACTCTGAATGATCCTAGAGTGGGGATGAACTTGCTGACCTCTCCTGTCACGTCATCATGTCTTTTATTAAAGTTGTATTTCATAAAACGTATGAACATGGTAGGTATTACAAGGAAACAAACCAACCGTCTCCCTGGAATTTCACAGTGCTTTGCATAGTGCTATGAGGAAATTAATTGGCCACTTCTAATACCGTGAGGTGCCCCATGAAGTGGATGCCAGCGCTCACGGTCTGTATGTTGGCTCCCGGCCTCGTGCTCCACATCTGGTTCGTGTTAACATGGTCTGTGCGTGTTAGTATGGGGCGAATGAGCACGGACTACGCTTTTTGAAATGTTAGAGCGCCAAGGTGTCTCCATGGTGCATGGTTATCAACAGGTCTTTAGTACAAGAAGGGCAACCAGGAAATTGGGTTAATATTTATTACTTGATCCCATAACTTGCATGACCTTTAGCAAATAAGGACTCTAACTACAAAGCTAAGTCCTGAGAAAATCAGCATTCAGGATCGACTTGGTATTACCATGCCTATGATTTGTGTAGTTATGCACATAATATATATATGGTCTAATATATGTCTAAGCTAAAACTCAAGTGGCAATCGATAGACACGGTAGGAAAGAACAACTAGCAAATTCACACATGTGGTTTTGATTAAAACTTCTACTTTCAAAAATAATTGTTTCCTTAAATGATAGTCATAGGGACAATGTGCTTCACAGGAGCTGAACTTTTTTGATAAAACAGTTGGAAAAGTAAATATATTTGAAAGTATAAAGTCTTGAATATTAAATGGTGAAGATTTTTCAGTGCTAACACTAGCAATCAATGTATGAGAATTTATTTATGTTTCAATAATAGAAATGTAAATGTCACCAACATGAATGTTTTAAAATTTTTCCATTATTTTAAAATACTACTCTTACAAATTTCATGTCATAATTAATTTATTTAGACAGATTTCATATAACTGGGAAAAATAAATTTCAAATACTCATAACGGGAAATATAAGAGAAACCGCGTTCTATAAATTGGTACAACTTTTGCTCAGGACAATTTGACATCATGTTTTAAATGCTGAAACTCTGTGAATACTGTTGCAATAAATCTGTCTATGAGAAATTTAGCTTTTAATTGATAAAGAGTAGGACCAAAGTTTCAAAAGCATGAGCATTAATACTTTAATCTATTGCAGTAAAATACTGAACATAACATCAATATACAATTATATGGCTTTGCTAAATACACATACAGTCATCAACAATACGCATATCTGTGAGTTTTTCCATTTGGTGGGTTCTGGTTTTATACAATTTTATATTCAATGAATTAAAAATGTACATTCACTCTGTTTTCACTTAGAAAAGTAAAAATTTTCTACTTTGAAACAAGAGTATAATCTGAAATTACTGCGGGTGACTATTTTAGATTGTGGATAATTGTTGGGATTACATTTAAATAGTTCTTTAAGAATTAGTTGAGTTTATAATTGTGGTTTATCAAAAGAACACTCAGGGACAGAAACATTCACGAAGTAAATGAGTATATGGCAGTCAGACTTCAGAAAAGCTGGTTGTCCAAATAAATAATGCAGAAGGATATTAAAGGGGAACAAGAAAAGTATTAAGGTTTGCAAATAGTATTTCTCTGTTTAAGCCAAAAAAGGTTTTCTCATACACATGATATTTACCGATGTGAAGACATCTTCTATCTTTAAACACCAGCAGAGCAAGAATCAGGAACAAAAATGCTTTTATAAATGGTTTCAGATTTATGGGAAACTGTGAAGGTTTCATTATTTGAGGTCCACACAAGTCAGGGTAACTTGCTATGTTTGGTTTATCGCAGGTATATTTAAAATTTTTTTGGTTTACCCATGGTTTATGAATTTATGTTGGAAGTGGTAAAAGTATTACTTTTTGCTTCTCCAGTATCCTCACAGTTCCCTGCCAAGTTGTGGATTTGACTATGCACATTGCTAGAAAATTTTCAGATTTTGTGTTCTTAATTTGATAAAATGGTTATGAAAATAGTTTGTATATAGAGATAGAACAATAATGTTCTACAATATTGGAATACTGTTATTTTTTGTATCATTAACAAAACTAGGAATATATAATATTAAAGTAAGAAGTTGACTTCTGTCTGGAAGCTTTAAATGACCCCAGACCTGTGATTTATTTGTGTCAAAGTGTTGTATTGACCTTATCAGGCCTGTTGAGATTAGGAACCAAGAACCATCTTACTGACCCCTTAGGGTGTAATTGCCATACTTGTGAAGTTCACAGATGTCACTTGTTGGTTAATTTTCTGGGCCTGCCAGGTAAGACAGAGATTCTTATCTCTGTTGGGTTGGTACTGGACAATTTTATAAGGAGGATTTTGTAGACACCATTTGTACATATGACGCATATTGTCTATTCCTTAATACTTATGGTGTCTGATCTTAAATAAATGAACTTTTAGGGTTGCTTATATTTATGAATCACGTGTGCCCAATTATATTCCAGCAGAGAAGAGGATAAATTAATCCTGGTTGGACTCAAGTGAGCTGTGTTCTAGTGGAAACTCTAGCAAGACATGAAAAAGAAAGATTCAGAGATGGAAACTTAACAAAATTAGTGTTTGTATGAAAATGAGACTTTGGAAAGAGCCAATTTCTCCATCAGTCCCCTCTTCTCCCCCACACAAGGAAGAAAAAAGTTAATTCCCAAAGTTACTAAATTTATATTAGTACATTTGTAAGAAAAAAGCAACTTTTCTAGATGATGATTGTTTGGTTTAATTGGAAATATTCAAGGATTTCTTACTGGGAGAAACAGATCAGGATAACATTTTTATCTTGGGTTTATCTCAGGGTTTTCAGAGTGCAAAGCTTTTTTTTTCTTTTCCTAACTATATCATGTGAAATACTTGGTAATAGTACAAACAGGGAAAAATATCACTTTTTTCTTCTGGGGTGAAAAATGATTGTCCTACAGTCCTTTAGGGCAAAAATATAATATATACCCCTGCAATGCTATGTATACTTTAAGCACTCAACTGTACATTATTTTTCCCCATTTGCACTGCTGGGGACACTTTTCCTACCTCAGAACCAACTGTATTCAGAAACACACTCTGCTGTGAGGCACGAATGATGCTTTTCAAATCTCCTAGGAGTTATGCTGAGCTAAATCCTTAGCCCCGGTCAATGCAAGATTTTGAGGAAGAGTTTCTGTTCTTGCTCCTTTTTGAGAAAATCTACCTACAGAACAGACTTTGTTTTTTATATATGTCTCCTTAGGAGATGTGTTCCAGTGAATGACATCTAGAGGCTTTGTGTGAGTGGGCACCCAGCATTAGGGGCACATTCCTGGCATGGATTAGCTGGTGGGCTGACTGTACCTGGGGGGGGTCTTGGTTGACCTTGGCTTTGAAATAGAAGCCAAGAAGCCCTTTTGGTTCTGTGATGGATCCCACAGCACACAGTGAGGAATTTAGTGTAACTTTAGCAATTTAATGTATCGAAATGCATAATATCTTCTTAAATTTAATTCTTCTCCAACTTGGAAGGATACACAAACTTACCACTTGAATATTGGCTTTGTACACATCACTTGTTTTCCCCTTGATAATATAAAATAAGATTCACATTTTGAATACAAATTTTGAAGTAGTTTATTGGTCTTTTAAATTTGCCTTCCAATGGAAAAAGGTTTAATACATGTTTTGAAAGCTAAGTAGCTCATTTAAACTGAGACATAGTGAGAAATCTTAAGGGTTTTCTGACATTATCTTAATTTCCTACTGAAATGGACATTAAAGATGATGTATACTATGGATCAGTCTTCAGGTCAATCTCGTTTCTGACTACATGAAGCTTTCAAATGTAATACACCATTGTGAACACATCTTATTCTTGCAGATGATGCAATATCTGGTTATTCCAGGCTCTGTCCATCACATCCAAAAAACTGACCAAGACAGCCAATGAAAAGGGAAATGTAACTTTTACTTAAAGTATGAGAAGAAAAAGGTGATGAAAAAGCAAGAGCAAGAAGAGACACAGCCTGAGATGGGGCACTGCAGAAACAGGAAGACAGTAGTAGAACAGGAAGATCTGAGAGACCTCAAAGTCAATGGCTGGTATCTCACATACTTTCTCAGACCCTTTCTGTGGGAAGTTGCTCTCCCCATGCTCCCCAGCCAGGATTGACCAGTCACATTCTATTGTTCAGCCTCTGTTCTGGATCTTTGTAATTAAGTGACAGGTTACATTTTGTCTTCCAGCCAGACTGTCATACCCTAATCTTCTGCCTCATTGTGTTAGGGGCCATTTCTTCAGGGTCTACTAATGAGTATGACACTGCATTGGTTTCTTGAATGTTCCATCCTGGTCAGTTGATTTATTCCTGTAGCCCTCTTTGAATTTGTTAGTCCATCTAACTGGTATGGTTTAGGCTATTTTTCCAGTGTGTGAATGTCAGTGTCAAAGCTGACTGAAGACTTTCTCTTCTGAGAAATCACTGCTGATTGCTCTGCCCAAGCCTGACTTCCTCATTTAGAACTCATTTGAGTTTCTACTATATGGTAAGAACTGTGTATTATACAAGGCACAGGGGAGAGATGTGGACAAATAAAAGTTTCTGTCTTTATGAAGTTTATGGAATAGAAGCCATGGTAAGCAGAATTTCTCAATAAATTATTGTAGGTGGCTGGGGATTTAGCTCAGCAGCAAAAGCACCTGCCTGGCATGCGCAAGGTCATGAGTTCAGTTCCCGGTACCGGAGAAAAACCAAAAAAAAAAAAAAAAACAAAAACCAAAAAAAAATAAATTATTGTAGATGGGAAATGGGAATCCCAATTTATACAACAGAACTTAGATTTTTTCTAAGTTCTTTAATGTCTGCATCTAAGCTCAGAAGATGATCTTGATTTTCGTGAGATTTTCTTGGAGAAAATCAGTACAAGATGCCAAACACAAAGTTACGTGGAAAGCCAGAGGGTTAAACTTAATTGGCTCCCAAGTAAATCTTCAGATGCCTGAGTTCTACCTACCCTGCAGCCCTCAAAATATCTGTCTTTGAACAAGAGCAAGACAACTTTACCTATCCTGTTCTGGTTTGTTCTAACCCAAAAGTTGATTCTGTAGAAAATTTAAGTGATGAATTCATCCCCTTTTCAGATCTATAATTGGTCACTTTTAATAAATACTCAGTCTTCCGGGGTTTCTTCAGTTCTGATTCTCCCTCCCCCAATGCAAGAGTGATCCAAGATCCTGGTCATCATTAAAGAGAGCTGGCACTTTATGCCTTCTTCCTTTCTAGCCTCCACATGTACCCTGCTTCTACCTGCCAATGCATGGATGGGTATCAAGCAGGCAGCCTTCACTGTGGTAGGCATTTCTGCTCCTGCCTCTGGTTGTGGGTCCCTACACTGTACCATTTCCCAACCCAGCCCCAGTTCCCTTCTGGTGAACAGCCTGCTTAGCCCTTCTGTGTTTTCATCATGTTCCCAGTAACACTGAAGGGGGGACTTTTTTCTTTATCATAGGGAAACAAGCAGGGCTCTGTGTCACTTCCTTGGGCCCATTGCCCCTCAAAACTCCCTTAGGCACTATCATATTTCCATGGAGAACCTTAGAGGTAGAACTATGCCTTCTCTGAAAGTCCGACTCTCCATGTCCATTGGTGGGTGTTGTAGAAAGAAATAAGACACTTCCTGCTGTTAAAGGAAAAGTTTGAATACTTAGTTTAGAACAGTCACCCTCCCCACTGTCTCCTGGACTCCCGAACCTTCCACTAAGCACCAAGAGTGGTCTTTCCCCAGTGTGGAGAAACTTTCTACTACTGTTAGTGAGCTGATCCAATGAGGCACTCACTGGAAATATCAAGTCTCTTTTCTGCAGTTTGCTTGCCCCATGATTTAAAAGCCTTATGTGTCCTAAGAAAACCCACTTTATCCCAATAAAGCTAAGTATTTGCAAATGGTAGTCAGTATCTGATTATCTTCTATCACTCTATTTTCTTTATCATAAAGAAATGAAAAAAATCCCTGACTGCTAAACAGGGGAAGACAAATGAGTGCATTTGTGGACTAAAGCAAAGTCTTTGGGAAGAAACTCACTGAGGTTAGTGTGGGCCTACAAAGTAGCTGCAGGTGAAGATAAGTAAAACTCCAAGACCTCAGAGGGCCTGGTAAATGTCACAGTTAGAACCAAGAGGACAAATTAAGGACACTAAGCTGAACACACCAGACACCTAGATGTGTTCCAAATATAGTCCTTTTCAGAGCCTGTGAAATAATAAAAGAGATGATAAAGTCATGAAGTTTGCAGGAAAATGGATGGAACTTGAGATCATCATGTTAAGTGAAGTAAGCCAGACTCAGAAAGCTAAATATCTCATCCTTTTTCTTATGTGAGAAACCTCAAATCTAAATAAATGGATACAATAAAGGAGTGATGATAAAAAGCTAAAAGACAGATTCTTGGTGATAGGGAAGGGGAATGAGGGAGGGAGGAAGAAAAGAAGAGGGGAGGGAGGTAAAGGGGCTGAAAATGAGAAAGATGTGCTAATGCATGTACCAATTTGCCAAAATGAACATCACTATTCTGTAATATAAACATTCACTAATAAAAAAGTATTTCATAAACATCCAACTGCAATGACCCCTAAGCTTCATCTGCTAATTTTCTTCAAATGATCAAACGCTATGAAATTCTAAATGATCTTGAAACTGCTGAACTTTGGATTGTGGACTAAGATCTCAGAAGCTTCTGTACTTCATGAAAAAATACAACCAAGTAATTTAGTAGTCAGGAAAACAGTGTCAAAATCAGATAAAGGAATCTTCTGAGCTGCTGTTATAATTCCATTCTGTGGATACATGGTGTTTTAACACTGTTCATCCCCACCCCTTGCAGCCATTCACTGTGGAGTTTTCAAGTAAGAAAACAATTAATTTAGACCCCAAAGCTAATTGGAATCAATAGTTAATGTTTCTTCTCAACTCTCCAAATTAATTAAAAAATGATGGATGTTCACATTGATGCCAGCCTATATAGATTTCGATCTAAAATTTCCCTCCAGAGGCACCTTTTCAACAAGGAGTCAGCTGTGCATAGTTTGTCATGTTATCCCTCCTCCCATCCACCTTCTCCACTCTCACTCCTTGCAATCTGCTGTCAAGAGCAATGTTAATATTCAAGGGGTGAATTAGCTGTCCTTGAGACAAAAACAGTGCCTGGAGACACACTCTAGCACGCACCAGGCGGTCATGACAAAGGTGAAGGTTGTGAGAACAGAGGGAAGTCACCTTTCTGTGCAAGGTGCTGTCATTCTAAGCTGCATCTCCTACTAGGTTGGCTAGTGAACCTTCCTTAAATTAGCACAAGACAAAGCCATGTTAAGAATGAATGGAAGCCATTGGTGAGAAGGACTAAGGGGGCAGAACCTCTGCCTTTTGCTACAGAGTCTTCGTATGGGATGCCCAGAAACTTTCATGTAGAAATCATGAAACATCTTTCCAATAGTCACCAGCAAGACTAAGCATTTTATATACCTCTTCCTTGGCTTTCCAGGACAGGACTGTGCATTAAATTTAATTGTTTCTGAGTCTGTTCTTATTTTGCACTATTTTTCCACATATTGTCATGCAGAGAAGATATAAAGGAGTGAAGAATAAAATTGTTACGGTTGGCTTTCCTTATGGGAATAGGAATTTGAAATTGAGCCAAAGTCTTGCCTTTTTTCCTGCACCTAGAATGTCGGGAGGCAGTTATTAAAATATGAGGTGGGGCGGCTGAGAACGGTGGAGTGCATGGGATCTGATACCTTCAGCAGAAAGCCTCTGTCTTGGTTACTTTTCTCTCTTTGCTGGGACAAAATACCTGATGCCCAAAATGAAGGAAGGAAAGGTTTATTTCGCTTACAGTTTGTGGAGGTTTCAGTCCATACTTGGCAGGTTATAAGGCAGAGTGGCACATGGCAGAGGGCTGCAGCTCATGGCAGCAGAACACAGCAAAAGCCATAACCACACACCAGGGGGGAATGGGGGAGGAATCGCCTCAAGCACCCTTTTCCTCTCCCTTACATATGCAAACTATCCACCCCAGGGCGGGTGTAGTTCTCACACCCACAAGCAGTCAAACCCTAAAAGTCGGGCTGGAGATTTAGCTCAGTGGCACAGAGCCTGCCTAGCAAGCGCAAGGTCATGAGTTCGATTCCTGGTACCGGAAAAAAAAACCCTAAAAGCCTGCTCCATGGCCGCTTGAGGCTTTGGGGGGACACACAGATTCAAACCATAACAGCCTCTTTAGCAATTGTCCTTTACTTGTCAGCACTGCAGAGGCATCTTTCCCCTCTCCAGTCCCACAGTCCCTCATCTGTAAGGTTTGTACTCTTTCTTTCAACAAAAGGTATAAAATATATATGCTAGGTCCCAGACAAACCAAGATGAAGAAGAGATATTCTTGTGCCTATGAAGCTTCTGGACTCTGATGGGCAGAATGAAAGGATCCTCTCACATGCTCAGAAGAGAGATGAGCTCATTAGACTCAAACGTTAGGACAGATTCATGGCAGTAAGAGAGACAGACCCTGTTTCTAGCATTCTTGTTTGTAGCATTCTATTTGCAACATCTTTCCCTGTCCCTGCACTGCTTGCTAGAAAAATCAAAAGGTAAATCGGAAACAAATGGTACAGAATCAAAGGTCATTGTTCACTATGAAGAAGAAGGAAATTATAGATTAGAAACGGTCATCCACAGAGCAATTCCAGCATGAAGTCTAGTAATAAGTCAGAGAGGATGAACTGACCAATTATACGAGGCTAACGTCACTTTGAAATAACACCTGTGATGTCCAGGTGGGATGAAGAACAAGGAGGCCAGGCAGACAGTTTAATTTTACCAGGATTGATTTTGCTTTGGAAAGGCATGGGAAAGTTTTTATCCAAATCAAATATCATTTACATTACAAAGACACTAGACAAATAACCATCTATTCCAATGAATCAGATGCTGCACTGCTGAAAATCATATTCTGAATATAACTTCTTGGAGTTGATGCTTTACTTGCCAAGTTGGAAATCCAGGATTCCAAGGCTAATTTACAGGAGGAAAAGTCAGAAGAGCAGTGTGGACTACAGCATGGAATCCGCTGTCTGAATTCAGACACTGCCTGTGAAGTTAGCTGAGCTCCTAGCCTCCAAGTGTGTGACATGGGGTAAGTCCAAGCTTCCATGTTTTTATAGCTAAAAATAAGGCTACAGATGGCAATTTCAGCACCAACTAAGTAGCATAACACAGGAACAGAGAACATTTACAAAACATTTCTGGGTGCCAGATACTATATTAATCATTTTTTGTGTGTTCACTTAACTCTTATAACAACCCTACAACTGTTTCAGGGGAAGAGAAAGAAACATAAGTGGGTAACTTGGGGAGGTCACACAGCTAGGGAACACTGAGGCAGCAGTAGAAGCCTGCAGAGCCTGCAGCAAAGTCCCGAACAAGGTCCCTTTGTAGGGACCCTTAGAACTGAATCGGATGCTAATAGGCACTGAATAGGCATTTGATGTTTGATTTCCTTTGAGACTGCATGCGAGTGACATACGCACAGGGCTGCCCATAGTAGGCATATAAAAGGCAGAGGAATGGGGACCCAGCTCCATTGCTCTTTTCTCTCATAGTAAAGCAAATCCAAATCTTAAGAAACTCCAGAAGTTCCTTCTCAGTCTTGGGAAAGGCCTTCCACAGGCAAACAAGAGGAAATCATAAATCCTCCACACTGAAAAAGAAATGTTTACTTTATAAAGGTAAATTCAGTTTCAACTCTAAAGTATGAAGAGTGAAGTCAGTGTAAGCCAAAGAGGAGAGGATCCCAGACAGCAGCAGGAGGGTGCTTGCGGGGCAGGGCCGGGAGATGAGAGAGGCAGCCACAGCCGGCTTGGAGCTGTGAGGCAGGCTGGGATGCCGGGGCAGATCCTGCTGCAGGCAATACAGTACTTCGAAGAGACAGGGTCTGTAGACCCGGGGCTCCACTGCAGGGTGCACATCTGCAAAGCAGAGCACGGGATGCATTATGCGTGGATTATCTTGCACTTGCACTGGAATTTCTGTTTATTCACAGTAGAGGAGCAGAGAGAAGGAAACTTGTTTCACACCTAGCATTCAATTTAGAAAGGATTGCTTTTCTGCCTGAAGCAAAAGCCATCTGACCTGAACTGAGTCTCAGCTGTGCTTTAGGGATCCCACTGCAACCCAAGAGCCTTAGGAAAACCTGGTGTATTGTTTTTCAGTGTGTTGTGTGTGTGTGACAAACACGTGTGTCCATTGCCACTCTTATGGGGTAAGCGCCAAACACAGCTCCTGTCAGAGGGACCCAAAGCATACCTGGTCCAGATTTTAAGCTCCTCCCCTTTCCTTGGACAGCTTCCTCACCACAGCTCCCAGGAACTGTGGTGCAGGTCTGAACTACATGTCTCATGGAATTCCACAGCCGTGCCTGCCGTGTATGTGCAATTCATCTTACTCTTTGGATTTTCAAAGTGTGAAAAGGTGTACAGAAAGCAGTCTATTCTACTAGCCCAACAGCAGAGGTTTACTATGCCTGAACTAAGGTCTTTGTGCTACAGAACACTCTTTCCCTCCAGTCTGCACTAGATTTTCAAGCAAAATGGAAATGTCCCGTGGCATTTGGAGCATTCTGAGCTGTTCAGTGGTGTTCTTCTAATCAAACCATATAGCATTGGCAGTGCTGGTGTCCGGTGGGAGGCACAGAATACTCTCATATCCGATGAAAGGGGCTTCCAGAGCAGGCTGCCGGAGGAAGTACTTTATTGACTAAAAAGCTGGTTGTATTGTGCAGAAGATTTATTGAAATACTGGTTTCAGGTCAATGAATACCAGTGTCTTAGTCACTTTCTGGTTGGTAGGGCAAGGATTCCCAACACCAGCATCTTAAAGGAGGAGAGATATTTTGACTCAAAGCATTAGAAGTTTCAGTCTGTGTTCAGCAGGCTGTACCACAAAAAACCTCATGGGAAAAGGCCAGGTGGAAGAAAGCCGCTCATGCCATGGCAGCAGGGAAGGAGAGTGAAGGGAGCTAGAGGGGAAGGAGGTACACTCTTCCAGGTCACATCCCCAGTGACCGCCTCTCGTGTCCAGAGCCCACCTCCCAGCTTCACACTTAGCTCTGAGTGCTTCAGTGGACTAATGCACTGGTGAGTAGAGCAGCCCAAGGGTCCAGTTGCCTCACCCCACCGCTAAAGACGAGGCTTTTGGGAGACACTCTAGATCTAAAGCATAACAAGCCACAAACCAAATGAAGCAGCAAAACAAAGCAGAACCTGTTTTGGGTTTGCTGATGGGACAGTTACTGGTTAGCTGTTGTCCTTCTTTCTACAACCCTGTCTAGAAATCTAACAGCAGGTAACAGATTTAGCAAGTATGGAAGTCTGTAGCCTTACACCCCTGCTCGCTCTCCCATGTGATACAAATGAAGCAGCAAAACAAAGCAGAACCTGTTTTGGGTTTACTGATGGGACAGTTACTTGTTAGCTGTTGTCCTCCTTCCTATGACCCTCTCTAGAAATCTAACAGCAGATTTAGCAAGTACCAAAGTCTGTAGCCTTACACCCCTGCTTGCTCTCCCATGTGATACTCCCTACCTTTTGTTTTGTTTTGCACTTTAAAAAGTGTATATACATCTATCTATCTATGCACATACATACACACAATTATGTATGAACATACACAGGTGTATTACTTCCTATATTTACATGGCATACAGGGTGACAGTTTAATGTATGAATACATTGTGGAATAATTAAAACTAATTAATATATCCGTAGCCTCATCTTATCATTTTTTTGGTGAGAGAATTTAAGATCCATTCTTCTACATATTTTGCCCTTGAACTTAGCCAAAAGGCTGAGAAGCGATCTTTTACATATTTTGAAATATACAATACGTTATTCACTATAGTTACTATGCTGTGTGATAGAAACTAAAAACAGTCTTCTTGTCTGACTGATGCTTTCAACATGCTCAAGCTAAGAATTTCTTTTGATAAATGAAGTAGACTACCATAGCTGCTCACTTCTGTGGGGACAGGGATGTTATTATTTTTGTCAGTGTCAAAACCCTCTTTTAGAAAATATTCTTTTATATAAAGGGACTAGTGGAAGATGGGGAAGATCTTCCTAAAAGAAAGGGAAGATGGCATTTTAAAAATCACTGCTTTTTCTGTATTTTTGGATGATGAGAACCAAAAGAGAAGCCCTGGTTAGCGAAAGTCAGAGTTGAGCCTCTGAGCTGCAGAGTAGATCACAGGCTGCCCAGAAGGTGGGAGGTAAATCTGTTGCACAGATTTGGGGAGATTGCCTTTCTCAGGGAGGCTACAAGACGCAAACCAGTGCAGCCCTGGGAGACGAGACCTTAGCAACACAGACAGGGTTTGGGGCTGCAGAACCGTGGTCCACTCTTTCATCATGCACTGTGGCTGATGGATGGGCTTGCAGAGAAAAAGGTGAAGTGTCTCGTTCTAGGTCATTTGCTCTTCCTGTTATGGGAAACTCAAGTCTTCGATACAAATCTCTCCACTTGCAAAAGCTATGTGTGTTGTTTGGAGGAAAATAAGAAGAGGACCGAGCTCCTCCTGGGTTTTGTCATGAAACAAGGGTGTTGGTGAACACTCAAAACCCCTAGCTGAGATTAAGCCAGAAAAATCACTGGACTTCCCTCTGAGTGGTGGATAGCAAAGGTCGGACAGGGTTATTTCACTGTCATTGGAGAGAGTGACTCTTTGAATTGTGTTCAGAAGTCACTCTTGAGAGGCAACAGTTAAGAACATTGGAGAATTTTCAAGGCTGTCATCAAACCACTAATAGCTTGATATTGGCCACAGAGGCAGGCTTTGCATCCTGCATCACAGGAGCCCCATTCCCTTATTTCTCCTGTCTTTGTATTCAGTGTTCCTTCCACATGGAATAGCATCTCTGATTCTGTCCCTACAAACCATCTATCGCTGATCTGAGAGGCAAGACTCCCTTGGCAAGGTGTCAGCAGCCTTTCCTCTGCACTCCCAGTCCTCTGGACAGAACTGGACTGTGACACTGAGTCCATGGCGGTATGATATCTGTTTCCTATTCACAAGTCCCTGAAGTTGTCTGAAACTTGAAGTCACGGTGGGACTCTCTTTCTAATCCATGACTCTCCAGAATCTTGTACAGTGCCTGGCATAGAGCAGGCTCAAAATCTGTGTTGAGCAGATAAATGAGTGGGGGAAGAAACAGCTGCTGTGTCTATGCTGCACAGGAGAGAGATGTGGCTGATACACACACATTGCACACACTCAAGTGCAATGTTTGCAGAGGGAAAACAGCAGCAACAGAATAAGCAAAACAAACAACCATGGGACCCATCACCTTGGAGCAAACTTTCTCCTAGAAGGAATTCTTCCACCTGCTAGTCTAATTTATTCTCAGCACAAAGGAATGAAAGCAGGTCTCTGAGCATCTGCACAAAGCATCAGCAAAAGGCCATGTCTGTCACTTGACTTCAAGAAAAACCCGGAGCCCCTGTCCCAAGATTCATCACTGTTCACTGTTCACTGTTTAAGTTTCTGACAACTTCTGTTCTGCAGTTCAAGTCACAGTGGTTTAAAAATAAATTTGAAGACAGAAGACTGCTAGAGTAGTATATTGATAGCAAAGAGAAATGATAGCTGTCATCTTACTGGGAGGGAATAGGCAGAAAAATATGAGAGCAAGCAAAAAAGTAGACCTGAGAATTCGGTTTTTTCACTCACAGCAAATTTGTAAATCTATGAAAGTTTCCATGAACTATGGGCAGTGGCGTTGGAATGTTGAGCTCCAGGGATACCTGGCAGAGAAGAGATATTTTTGGTCACAATTTCTGAATCCCTGCTTCTACTCTGTTCCTCATTTCCTGTGTGGTCTGGGTCAAGTTGCTTTACCTCTCTGAGTCCTAATTTCTTCATCTAAAACAAGGGGAGATAGAAATCCTTCCTCAAAGAAGTTTTAGGACATTAGGAGGGCAGAAGCTATCAAGTTAATTTAAAATATATTTGCAACAACAAAATAATTAAAGATACATGTGTACTGAGGGAGGAAAGATATGAATACAACTCTTGTGGTTCCATGTGTACCTATCTTGCCAAGCAGAGCTTAGAGAATTAGAGCCGGAAGGGTTTTGGGGCATGAACTCGGTTACATTCTTAATCCTGCAGATGAAAAAATAGAAACCAAGAATATAAATCTCCCCAGCAGAATGAGAGGGTATTTGTATAAGCTTTTTTAAAAACTAATTTCCTTTATATAAACTAGGTCAGCAGGAATGTACTTATAAGGGAGACTCATTATAAGAAAACTTGCTATCACAGCTGAGTCCTCAAAGACGACCTGCAGCTTAGTATACTGGATCAGACAGGCGTTCAGTGCTCAGCACTGTTTTATACTAAAGTCATGGGTCTTGCTATCTACCCCCCATCACCTTTTATTATATGTCCCTCTTATGGCCAAAGATTGGACTTGATTCTTTTGTATACTCAAGCTAGCTACTGTAATTTTATCATTTCCTATTTTTAAAACACAACGTGCTCAAAGCACTGTCATTAAGTAACAGAGATTGGCCAGGACTGTGAGAGAAATGCTCAAATCAGTCTGTGTCAAAGACATTAGATTTCTAAATACATCCTATTTGCGAGGTCCTGCTCTGTGGTAGTCCAATATTTGTTCTTTTCCATGTTGTTTTATCAAGATATCACAGCAGTGACCAGCATTGTGAAAAAGAACAGCCCTAGGATGAAATAATTATACAGGAGTTTCTGATCATAAGCTCATGGGAAGATGAACTGGAAAAGTTTCCTTACCTTGGTTCAGAAAAGATGTCCTCAGTCCTACATAATGTCTCTCCATTTTTGCAGGTGAACAAACATCTCCAAATATAAATTTTCATAGTAAAAAGAGTAAAGACTTGGAGTAGTCCATGTAGTTTTAGAATTTAAAAATATTGATCATGCTGATTCATAGTTTGATTCAAGATTATTTTGTTGCAACACACATCTTCTTTCCAAATGACTTCCAGCCTATCCATTGTTCAAGCTCTTTTCTCCATCTAAAATACCTTTTCTTCCATGAAGTACATTGAAATAAAGGAAGAAAAGGGGTAATATTTTTTTGATCCCCAGCTATACTAGGAACATAATATGTGTCAACTAATTTGATACTCTTAAATATTAACTGGCTTATATCATAAGCATAGAGGAAAGGCAAGGGGATGTCTTAAGTGATGTTCAGAACTAAAATACCCTAATAACAAGGGTGCTAACATAGTGATATTAATATGTACTTTTCTTAGGAGTGTTGAGACATCTGTATATAATAGACTTAGTCATGTTGTTTAATTCTCTCTGTTACATATTGCTGAGGGAATACTGTCACACATACTTGGACAGCTACATCAGCATAAAAAATAATATTCAAGCTCTGCTGTGCATATTTCAGGGATGACACTATCTTCAGTTTTAGAATATAGAAATTTCCTAAGATCATGTTCATATCTGTAGCTCACAGCTGTTTATTCTTATAAAATCAAAAAGGTAATACAACCTTGGCAGGTGATATTCTATAACTGAACAAAGAATATGCTTTGGAAGCATTGGGAAGCTGTTAAGAAATTTATCATGGGATTTGGGGATGGGTGAGTGCAGAAGAGAGCATTCTGATTTTGCAAATAAAGTGGTGTTGAAGGGTGGAATAGGGCAGAAGAGACTTGGCAAGTTCATTAACTTGCGAACCTTGGAAATTTGTTTCTTAATAGGGCTGCCTATGCTGAGAGAAGGTTATCTACGGGAGCACATGAAAATGTTTCCACACTGAGCACATGTCAGTTCTCCCTCATCCTCATTGGTCCTTCTCCTGAGGTTTCATTCAGAGGAGTCCTCTCTTCACTCATTTCCAGTAAGAGGAGTCAGCAGTGGTCTAACCCCATCCTAGGCCTGGGCTAGACCCATCATACTGTACCTTTGAACAACATTACACAGGGTAGCCATTGCTGAACCAAAGGCAAAATGGAAAAAAAAAAGTTTTTTCCTCCAACAGAAACATGAAATATTTGCGGGGTGAGGGTTGTGAGCAACCTCCAGAAAGATTTCTCTTAAGGCAGATGATGTAAAAACAAAGACTTCTTAATTTAGGGGCTGCAGTTTGCTTGCAGCTTTTGCTGAGTTCCAAGTGATTCATACAGCAGCAATTCTCCTTGTGCGCAGGATTGTTGCTGAGGAGGTACCGAGACGGTCAGTAGTCTGGATTTACTTAGTCTACACCAACACTTCTCCAGCTTTCCTGTGCCCACACATCACTGGGGATCTTGTTAAAGTACAGACTCGCATTTAGAGCACAGCACCAACTACCAATAATTAAATTTTATTTTATGTTATTTTAAGGGAAAAAGACAAGATGCCCCAATGTGCGAGTGCGTGAGTGTGTGTGTGTGTGTGTGTGTGTTTGTGTGTGTGTGTGTGTGTGTAGTATCTTGCAATAAACCAGCAGTTCTCAGTGGTCTTATAAAAAAGAGTAATTTTCAACATGAGCAAAATTGAACAATGTGAAGGCCTAGGAAGTCTTCAAGAGTCAGCATTCCTGGTCTGGAAATTCTATAAAACCAATTACTTTTTATTAAATATCCTCTGCTTGAGGTTTGGACTAATGTGGGAAGGTTGGAAATCAATTGCTTTTCATTGTATCCCTTAGTTTTGCTAAAATCTTCGTTATAATTACTTCAGGGAAGATTTATTTAAAGTAAATTCCTAAATTTTAAAATAATTCCTCAGGTGTCTGTCACCAGAATCCAGAACTGATTGAAATTGGGATTTGCCTCCATTCCTTAATGAAGAATTTTTCTTGATATAGAGGCTGGGGACTAGAAGAGAATTTGCCATGATATGAATGTGTCTGCCAAGTCCATATATTGTAACTTAATTACCAGCATGATATTTTGAAAATATGGGGCTTTTGTAAGGTGAGTAAGTCATGGAGACTGGGATTAGCACCCTTATAAAAAAGGTTGGAGAGCCGTTGGCCTCTTTTTTCCTTTTGCCTCTCCACCTACTGTCCTGTGAAAGCAAGCACTGGTACCTCTTGGAGGATGCTGCAGTAAGGTGCCATGACGGAAGCAGGCCCTGAGCATCACCAGACCTAGCCTACCACACCTACATCTTGGGCATCACATCCTGCAGAACTAAAACTGAACTTTTATTCTTTAGAAGTTATCCAACCTCAGGTATTTTGTTAAAACTTTGAAAACAAACTAAGACAGAGAGAAACTATAATAATCCTAGTTTTTAACCATTTTTCTTCATTATGAGCTAATTATACAGATAGCTGCCTTATCACTCCGTGGGCAGATTGCTTCCTGATTTTGTTAATTTGGGGAGAATCTTAGCCACTTTTCTCATTTGGCAAGGACTGAAGTGACTGTGAATGTGCAGTGGCTGAGACCACTTACCTAAAATATATTTAGAAAGAGTTGTGTTTCTTTTTTATACATTTGACAAATATTTGCTGTACTCACGCTATGCCTGGTAGAGATAGAATTGGGAGACATATAAAAGAAAACAGCTTACTTTTTGCCCTATAAGATTCAATAGCCTCTTGACAGAGATTTCAAAATTTCAGTTTTTGTTTCAATTATTCCATCAGATTCACTACTTTTTGCTAAGGAATCCCAGGCTGTAGGTTTGCCTTAGGTTTGCCTTCAGTTGATGGTCTGTGTGTGAAAGTTAAGTGTATCCACCTGTTTTATTGAGTGGCCATGGGAAACGTTTTGAACATATGTTTTTTTTTTTTTTTTTGTGGGGGAAGGAAAAAAGGAAAGACATTTATCTTAGCTTTCTGCTTCCTATGATGACCTGAGGCTTTCGTTTTAGTAAGGAATTCCTCTCTTGGCAGAGAAAGAAAACAGATGGTCTATCTTTAAGTACATAATGTATGCTTCCTCCACATTATTTTTGGAGAATATAAAGGATGATTAAGGGAAGTGAACTCATGCTGTGAAAAAAAGGCAGTGCAGTTAGGGTGCCTGGGATAGCTTCCATATGCAAAAAGGTGATGGGTTTTCCTGATCCCTGCTGCTACCTTCATCCTTGCAGGATTTGTAAGAACAGTTGTTACTCCAAGAGAGACCATATGACTAGGGCCAATGAGCGACCAGTTTATATAACTCAGAAGAGCTTTCCAAGAACACTGTGATTAAGTCACTAATAGAATTTTAGGTAATTTTGATAACCTCATTGGAAGTCTTATGCAATATAAACTGCTTAGGAAGGAATTCTCGCATTCCTTCTCCTGCTTACTCTGAATACAAGGCTATTGTTCAATATGTTGGCTTAAAAATATCTTTCTGCAGAATATGTAGGACAGAATCATTATAAAATAGCGTGACAATAATGATCAATCTTATCCAAAAGGTAATTGCAAATTTTCAGGAAATGTCATCCATAATTTCAACAAATATACATCCAGCACCATATCAGGTGAGGTTCTTTGGAAGCTATGATCCAAACTTAGAATTGCAGGAACAATAGGGTCTTTATTGGCTCCCATAGTTAGAGATACTTAGGAAGAGAGGGCATAGTCTAATTATTCTTGCCCTGTTTCTCCATAGATCTCTTAGTAGAGTCCTTACCATATATTAATGGGAGTCTCAACATTGATAGAAAGACTGCAACACTTCCAGCTCATATTTGGGCATTTGAATTTTCAGAGCCAGAGACAAAGCGTTCCTTCTGGAAAATCTCTCAGACAAGTGAGAAAAACCATTCTTGACAAATGTCTGCTCACCTTCTGCCTGACATGTTTTCCCCTTAGACCATGTGGAATTCTGTGAACTTTTCTTTGTTTCAGCATCTGAAAACCAAAGTCCATTTTCAAACCCTTGTCACTGGATTAAGAAGAGATTTATGACATTTTATGGGCTACTTTTCACAGCGTGAATAGTGTACCTGTCAACCCCAGCAGGTCTAGCTGACTTTTTAGTCATGCATACAAGGCCTCAGAAGAATTTTTTTCCTGCTTCTTTTGCACTGCATTCCTAAGTGGGTTCTAGAAGTTCACAGCTACATCCAAACTATATAACTCTACCTAGCTTCATTGTGTGTGTGTGTGTGTGTGTGTGTGTGTGTGTGTGTGTGTGTATGCAACAGAGAGAGAGAGAGACAGACAGAGAGAGAGAGAGACAGAGAGACAGAGAGACAGAGAGACAGAGAGGTTTAGAGTTTTTATAAAGTAGGGAAGCTCCTCAGCGATTCGTTCTGCTAACTTTGTGCTGACTTTATCTCTCCAATTGGAGTTGAGGTGCAGGAAATTCAACTTTTAGCTGAACTTTCAGAGTGGTGAAAGTCTTTTACCCCTTACATCCTGGCTGCCATCATGAACAGACAGGGTCACCTAGAGAAGTGCCTGCAGATATGAAGTGACGTGTTCATCTCAGGCAGCAACCCTTTCTTCTCTGTGGCTACTAGACTGGAACTATTAACTTCATCATACAGATCCACTCACTAAGGGTATAGGGTCTGAGATAATCGATGTGTTATACACCAAAAAGCTGCAGAATCCACATGTGTGTTTATGTGCACACGATAGAAGTTCGTACCATGCTTTTCACAACGCCACACAAATTGTCATGGAGAATATATTCCTTTAATTGACTTCCAAGATATTACAAACTTAAAGAGGAATTAGACTTTTAAAAACATAATGTTTTATAGAGTTATAAGCTTCTTACAATGACCTGCAGAAATATGAAGTAGGGGGTATAATATATTCCTGTGAGCTTCTTTCAACTGAGAATTAATTTTCAGTGACACACACAGATCTCAAGCATAATTTAATACATTTTGAGAAATGCTTTCACGGGTACACCAGTGGCAACTCAAACGAAATATAAAACAATTCCAGAAAGTTTTAACTGGAAAAACTTTCAGCCCTGAAAATTCCTTGAGGTTTCCTTCCAGGCCATCCCCATGTTACATGATGCTGTTATTTGGATTTGACATATGCCCTATGTGCAAAGGGGTTGGTCCTTATCTGGGCTCTAGTATAGGAGGCAGCAGAACTTTGCAGAGGTGGAGCATAGCAGGAGGGTGTAGGTCCCTGGGACCCTCCTTTGAGAGGAGGCTGTGGGACCTGGTCACTCCTCTCTGTTTCTCTGTCTCTGTCTCTCTCTCTCTGAGTGTGGTGAGAAGAGACCCATGATCTTTACATTTGCCATGTGCTCCCATCGTGATGTTCTGCCTCTGGACAGGCCCAAAAATGATGGGTCAACTAGGAACTGAACTCACCAAATCTGTGAGCCAGAAGAAATCTTTCCTTCTGAAAATTTGAATATCTCAGGCATTGTGTGACTTTGAAAGAAAACTAACACACGGGTAACTCTTCTTCTTATTTCTACGTACAAAAAGGAGATGTCTCTTTGTAAATTTAAGAGGACTGGATTCATATGGTATATACACTTTCATGCCTGGCTTCTTTTACACTGTATAATGGCTTGGGGATTCATTTGTATCAGCACAAGCATCAGTATATGGTTTTTCACTACTGAATAATATTCCATGCTATGATTTCACCACAATGTGTTTATATAATCTCTTCCTAAAAAGTCTTTGGGTTGGTTTTAGTTTTAGGGCACATCATAATTGCTTCCAGTTGTTGAAATTATCTTGTGTCTTTTTTGCCTTAAAAGGGTTCATTCTTTGCAACCCATTAAGATCCCAACTCCTTAATAGTACTACAGAAGACTCTAATTTTTTTTATTCTATTGTCTCTTTTTGCTATCATGGATGTAAAAGTCCTTTGCATCCTACGTATCCTATTTGTAAATTAAATTCCCCTCTAAGCATTATGTGTCCATGAATGTGTTTATGTGTATTTGTATGTATTTGTATGTGGTTTCCAGAATTATCAAGAGAAACCTATTCATGTGTGTCATACTCCGGTGTGTAGATGTGTATATTTTACAGAAATGGAAGAGAGAAAATGGAAAGAGCTTCCAAAGAAAGAACAAAGGTGGTAAATGTCCACCTTAGAGACGTGGACCAAACAACCACAGAACACGAAGCTTTTCCTGAAAGGTGTTGCTGGCCATGGAGTACAAGTGCACGTTCATGACCAAACCGTTACACATCTTACTAAAACATGCTGAGTCATTCGCAAGTTTGGAAATGTATGTGGGGGCATTTCAGTGCCCCACATTCCCTCATTGGGGGAGTGCAGTGGATCCTGGAAAAATAATCTGGATGGGCTGGAGTATATCGAAAGAGGGTAAGAACTCTGAGTATCACAGAATTTGAATATCATGGTCCTCTCTTATAGGAAGAGTAAAGGTGCATTACAAAACAAAAGCGTTGTTCTCACTGGAGGAGGTGGACAAGAACAGATTTCTAGTAAAATGCATAAATGTCTTCCCTCCTTCCCTCATTTCTAATTATTTTGGTTTTACAGTAAATTTTGTAAATCAACTGCATAAGTTTTGGATTAATGGAAGTTGGGAGAAATAATCCAGGGAATAAGCTCGAAGTGCTTACCAGGGAAAAGTGAGTGATGACTCATAGGGAAGGTGACAGAGAAGAAGTAGACAAGCCTGAAATGTGAGATAAAAATAGGCATGCAGAGCAGGAAGAAGGAGAAGATGCCCTCCCCCAGGGGGATGAACGAAAAACACTCCTTGGTGAATGGAAATGCTGACATTTGGTTACATACATTCAGGAAATTTATTTTTGAAGCAAATACCTTAGGGCTTTTATTCCCCCTGGAGCAAAAGGTGAACTCTTCCAAACCAGCTATAGTCTTACTGTATCTATGTGCTTCTATTCATTTACTCCTCAACAACAGTTAAGGAAGTTTTGCTCTATCTCTTCTATAGTTAAAATAATTTGCAACTGTTTTTGAGGTAAAGAAGGAACGAGAATAATAATGCTATAGATGTATGAAATTATTCACTATAGGTGAAATTATTTATATAGTGACATTATAGTGTAGTTATTCACTATAGATGAATACTACACTATAATTAGTGTACTAACTATAGTGAAATTACTCACTATAGATGCATGAAAGAGAAGATAAAAGTTGAGGGAAGTGGGAATCACAGATGCCCTATCTGAAGATGCTCTCTATTGTTTTTCACCAAATTACTAGTATCCACTATGGCCCCTGGAACAGGACATTTGTGAATAAATATATGAATAATTTGCCCGCTAGTCAACATGGAGAATATGGAGACCCAGAGACAGAGAGTGTATGTTCTGCTAAAGGTGCAATGGTTTCTTATAACTTCAACCTTTCTCATGCCCCTCTAAGTCCCAAATGGGGTAGGCTTGGGGCAGAAGTAGTGGTGTCAGATGCACTAACTTGATCATGAATGTATTTCAACCTTTCCTGGTTAAAGTTTCATACAGGCAACCCAGTTTCCCTTCACATAATCAATCACTAAGCTTTTTGGGTCTCTCCTTTCTGTTCTTCTAGGAAAGATGACTTTCTAGCCAGGTGTGTGGAGTGGCGTAATTGGTCTTTGGGAGCTGCAGGAGGAATGGACCTGACTGAGTGTGTAGATTCCACCACTGTCTCTGGGCCTGTTGGTCTGTCATGTGCCACCCACATCTGCTGCCTTCTCTGTCATCTGCTAGTACGCTCACCCCATGTGGAACTCGGAGCCAGAATGTATTACATTACATTACATTACATTGCTTTCCCCTTGCCCTCCTCTACCCCTGTACTCTAGAATTAATGGACATGGAGGCTCACACAGGACACAGCTTTGATGAACCAGTGTAATCAGCAATGTGGTTTCTATTACAAGAACTAATCACTCATCTGAGCCAAAAAGTATGCAGGCCAAGGTGTTTAATAGTCACTTGGTGATATCCCACTGTCTATCAACCATCATTCACAGGGCTAATTGGGCTCTGGCATGGACAGTGGCCATGGGGCTTTAAAGAAGCCACCATGACTGCACTCAGACACTAACTAGTCCCTAATTCCTCCACAATTTTGGCCCACAGGTGGGAATGATGGCCCAGTGCACCTTTGTTTGCCTCTCCTCTGTCTGTCTTTTTAGCACAGTGAGTGATCAGCAAGGTTTTTTTTTAACCTCTTGTCCTGGGTGTACTGGGCCTGTTGGCTACTATTAATACATTCAGAGTGTTCAGAAATGCTGTCCATCCTCGTTCCTTAGAGCAGGATGTCTCAGAGTCATACGTATTGGTAGGTGCTTGATTTGAATCCTTCAGACTGGTTCATATGAAACCAAGGTGCAACCCAGACCTAGGGATAGTCCAGGGTTAAATGCAGTGCTTCAATGATTTCAAAGTATTATCACCATTAGTATATAATATAATATATCATGTTATATGTTAATATTATTAATATTATTAATTAATATTAGTTAAGCATATCAATAATATATAATATAACATTATATATATATACTTAGTTGTAAAAGAACAAAGATGCTTCATTTTTATTTGGTTTAGGTCTATGGTATGCGTGCCACAGTGGGCAGTTTTCTATCACTGAAACCTCTAAAAGGTTTGCCATCACTGCTTTAGGTGATCACTAGATAATAAAAATGAAAGTACTAACAAGCTTGACTTTTTGGTAGGTTCCAGGAATTTTCAGTGGGCTTAAGAGCAACATCTGTGTAATGCCTCGGTAGGTGCCCTTGAAGCTGACATTTTTCTGTATATCTGCATGTTGGCTGAAATTTAACTCCTTTTTAAAATTTCTTTCATATGTTGGCAAACATCTCCATGCTAACCACATAGATGAGCGGGTAATCCTTTCGAAGTGTGACACCATCCCCAAGGACGACTTGAGACACCACAGAGAAGGATATTGATAGGAATGGTTGCAGGTTACTCACATGGCTCCAGAGAGGTCTACCAGCAGCCAACAGCAGTGAACTGTTAGTGTGGTGTGTTGCCGGTTGGTTTTAGTCTGAGATGTTTTTCATGTGATACAGACTCCTACAAGCTCAGAGTGCCCTGCTCTCTTGGTTCTTAGTGCCAAAAAGGGTAGATGCAAAAAGACAAACACCAGAGGCATCTGAATGCTAGAAAGCAGTGTTTTTACACCTAGTTTCCATTTAATTTTTACTCTTGACCTAGTAGTTGTAATTTCCAACATATTCACGGAAGGAGATATACATGACCTGACCACTGAAGCGCCCTGGCCGAACTATCAAGGGTAATGTGTTGAGACTCAAAATTTGTAAAATGGCAATCCCTCCAAATGAGGGTCAATTCAAGGCAATGGTTACATTGATATTTAATCACTGCTGTTGATCCAAGTCAGCGCTGTCACCTTGGCTATATATGGTAGTCATCTGGGACCCTAAAAGCTATGAGCACCTGGTTCTCTTCTAAGAGATTGTAATTTAATTGTCCCTAGGATGTGGCCTAAGTGGCAGTAGATGTGAAAGTTCACCAGATGATTGTAATATGCTGTCAAGGCTGGGAATCACTGTGTCAGGCAGTGATGGGACAAGTGCTTCAGTAGTTCAGGGTAAGACCTGAGGATAAAGAGGCTCAGCTGCCAATTTTCATACCTGTTGAAGCTCTAAAGAGCATTCGCTTGGGCCTAAGGATCAACTATCCAGGATTGCTTGTGTGATTCTAGTTTTAGGACTGAAAGTGTCATATCCTGGGTACACTGGAACAGTTGGTTACTCTATTGATAAGGCCTGCAAAAGAAGGAAGAAGGAGAGAGATTGGTCTAGAAACAGGAGTGTGAACTATGGGTACAAGAATAACAGCCCTTTCCAGGAGGCTCCCATAGCTCTCCTACTCTGGACCAGCCAACGTCAATGCCAAAGGGGTCAAAGCTCAGTGGAGAAATTTGACAGCAAGACTTGCAGACAATGCTAATTCCTGTTGTCAGCATGAGTTTTGGCCTATTCAATAGCAGTCCCATTCTGAGGCATGCCACAGGGGAGCTGGGCCCCTACCTCACAAGTTTATCACTTACTGTAGTCTCCTGGAACTTCATTCTCTAGTCCAAAAACCTGCAAAAGGAACCCCCATTCCTCCCTAATGATGCGATGATGCCCCTCTATCTCCCACACGAAAATGTGTACTATGCTATGTTCTTCTTCTTCCTTCCCATGGTCTGGAAGAAGAATATTCCACAAAGACTTCCCAATCATTTTATTCATTATTGAATGCCATCCAAGGAGACTTTTAAGACACTTTTCCTTAACTGACACCTAATGAAATTTTAATCGGACAGATGCGCTTTATATCTGTTTATGTAATGCAGCCCTTCAGAGTCACAAGCCATGGTGAATCTGTTTTCTAGCTATCCTCAAGAACAAGTTTTGTCCCTTAGGAGGGTCATGGCCTCCATAAAGAATTCATGAATTAGTGTCATTCTCTCATAGACTGTCCATGTGCCTTTATCTTGCTCCCACCAAACCTCATCAAGATTTCCACCATAACATTTGTCAATCAGAGTCCTGACAGGATGACTAGAGGGAGTCCAATGGGCAGATTTCACAGGGAGAAAGTCAGGGATAAGACACCAGTGAAAGTGTGGAATGTAGATTGGCAGTGGATAGGCCACAGTTTTGGATTTCCCAGTTTCCCTGGTTTGAGGGTCAACACAAAGATTGGCAGAGACAGAACACGCTGAATCAATGAGGCCTAGCCTCTGAGATGGCTGTGTAGCTCAGGGGTCAGAGCAATCAATAAAGGACATTAGCAAACTTGGGCTAGACGTTCAAGGAGAAGGTGCTGGCAGCCCTGAAAAGTAAGAAGATCAGTGAGCATGAGAGAATCAGAAGAAGCGTGGACCAAGAATGGCCTGAAAGGTTAAACTTTTGCTTCTGTCTCCCCCTATCCTCCACTAGACTCTAGGTGCTCCTACTGGCTGCTGTTAGGTGGAAGCCATAGGGTAGGAGCCCTTCTGAGGCATAGAGCAGGGAAGGGGAGGCAAAGGACAGGCCATGAACAGACCTGGAAAATGGCAGGCCCAGAGGGCAAGATCTGATTCCAGGAAATCTATTCAAGTGGATGGCTACGACTGACTGATTTTGAATACTAAAGGTTACATGACACGCAGTCATGGTTGGTGAGAACTTGAGAATGAAGTTATATTTGTTTGATGTTTTCCCAGCCAGAAGATAGGATCCAGGAAGACAGGATTCACACCTGCATTGCTCACTGCTACACCCCATTCCTGGGCACGGTTCCTGAACACAGTTGTCGCTGAACACAGTGTAGATGGAATGAGTCAAGATCATCCTTGTGTGTTTTGCTTTAAAAAAAAACCTAAGTTTCTTTGTGCTTGGCTCCTTTTTTCATTCAGAAGAGTTTGCTTATCCTTTTATATAAGTTTACCCTGGGCCCTCCTCATCTTCAGGCTATCTGAGGTAGGAAGATAAATCTGCACCTAGAAGCAGTGGCAGCCTATGCTTAAGCTAAGATACTCAGGAACAATGACGCATTTTATGAACTTCATGTCTTAGAAAGAATCCAAGGTTAAGGCCACTAGCTGACTATAAGCTTAACACATGCAGTGATCTCTTAGATCAGTCTCAGAGATCAGTCTCAAGCTTTCCAAAAAATGCAGAATAGAGAGGCCAGCCGGGCAGAGGGACTAACACATAGAAAGTCACAGTGGTGAAGGATAGAATGTTTCTTTCAGGAAACAATATGTCTTAGTTTACATGGCTCTAGTGGAATACCATAGAATTCATGGCTTGAATGACAAACATTTATTTTTCACAGTTCTGGATGGGAGAAGTACAAGAGTAGAGTGCCGGCATGGCGAGGTACAGCTGAGATGCCTCTTCTTGGGTTGCAGTTGGCCATCATCTTGTGTGGGCTTCCTCAGCAAAGAGAGATTGTCTTTTTTATATAAGGGCAGTAATCCCATTTGGAAGGGCTTCACTATCATGACTTAGTTACCTCAGACCCCCCACCACCAAATAGCACCAAAATTTGTATTAGAATTTCAACATAGAAAATTGAATGAAATATTTAAACACTTTGAATAATCAAGTGTGTGCATACAGATATAAATATAAATTTAAAATATGCTATTTATGTGTGTGTAATATGCTGTATATATTATAAGGATAGAATATAAAACACGTATATATTATACATACTATTTAAATGCACATATTTATACCTGAATGTTATAGCCACACAACTTATGTACATAAATATATATCCTAAACAATTAATGGCAGTCCACTAAAGAACATTTGTGACATTTAAATTAAGTACTGATAATATATTAAGCCATAAAGAAGTATTGACATATGAAAAATATTAATATTATACACATTACATGCACTGATATATAATATTAGAAATAATTAAATCATAAACATTCAGACTAAAACATTTAGAATAATCACACATCCATGAACTTACAAATCTCAAAGATGTAAAAATTGGTAAGAAAATGAGAAAGAGGGTCAACATGATTTTGAAATAAAAGAATTTCTCGGACAAGACAAAATGAAATAAAGGTATATATTGAGATAAATAAGTTGAACAAAATATATTAAAATCATCTGTAATCTCCAAGACAGAAAGAGAGAAAGCAAGCAAGCAAGTAAGCAAGCAAGCTCAAACTTAAAAAATAGCTGCTAAAGCTGGAAATATACATTTGTGACACATATGGCAGACTGAAGGTTATTATACACACTATTCAACAAGCTTTTTTATTAAAAAAGAGAAATAAGGTGACACCATAAATTGTTCATGGCATCATATTTTAAAAATTCTCATGACAGTTATTTTGGGGAAGGAGAATAAATAAGTCATGGGAGATGTAGACTTTAACTTTATACCTAAATCCTTATTTCCTAAAGGAAAACAATTTAAAATTGGCAAAACATTAGCATACATTTGTTAGTTTGGGCACACAAGTATATTTTTCATTTTAATGCTTTTCTACATTTTTTGAATAGTTCAAAATTTAAATATTTTGAAACAGTGGAAGCATACTAGTTATTGGGGTGTGTGTGTGTATGTGTGTGTGTGTGAGTGTGTGTGTGTGTGTGTTTCCTTATTGCTAGATTGCATGACAATATTTCTTCCAGAGTAAGAATGACACATCATCCTTCAAATAAATGAAAATTCCCATTTCAATTAATCCAGTTTGTCAAAATAAGTTAACATGCTAATGTGTAATTTATGTACATAATTCCTTGGCTCCAGGAAATGCATTACAATGCTATATTTTTTACAATGTACAATGCATAGTCATAGGAAAAATTAGGAAGTAGAATTTTATAATGAGCATGTTCAATTTTGAAGAATAACAAATAAAAAAGTGATGGACATATCATCAAGATTGAGTAACTTATAATCCACTTTTTACAAAAGAGAAAAAGTGTAGTGTGACAGGATTAGAAAGGAAGTTCATACTTTAGTTAAATTTGCAAGGTATGCTTTGGCAGGCATGCAGATAAGGGGCTTTGAGCAGTTTTAGAAAGCATACCTCCAATCGGTTCATACAGTGATGACAGCATTATTTCCCTACAAACAAGGCAGACAGCATGGTAGTTGATCCCAGCTTGCCTGATACCAGGAAGCTCTTTAAATATTTCTGTTCCTT
>NW_004955416.1:21880135-21894337 GCF_000276665.1 Chinchilla lanigera
AAAAAAAAAATCTCTGTTCTTCCAGGCTAGGAGTTATCCTTACTCTTAGGCTGGTAAAATACATTGTAGGTCAGAGTTAGATGGAAGACCCATTCCTGAGCCAGTCACAGGGAAAGAGGCAGGAGTGCCATGATAAATTTAGATGTACAGATCAAAATGGGTCCTGGTGAATTAAATACTATTTCTTCATGCTTTCTCTGTGGTTGTTTCTTCCACTCTTTCTTGGTATTTATGCCTTTCCATTTACTGAAGGTCTTAATTTTCTTCTTGTTAATGAAATTGTAGTGTGAATTCCCATTATATTGTATGTTCACATTTTAATTAGGGTTTTGTCAACCTAAAGGTCTTTAGAAAATGTACTAATGTATGTTTAATTTTAACCACCAAGATAGACTTGTGAAATACTGGTTAGTGAGGTTTAAGGTTATTTCATTCTCCACTCATTCCTTCTTCACTGTTATTTGCAAAAAAATTAGGAAGTACATTTGCAAAGGAAAAGTAGAATTGCCCATTATCTTATCACTCAGAGAAAAACATTTTATTTTTCTTTATGGAGTTTAAAAAAATTTTGGAAATCCTTTATAGTTATTTGGAGAAAACAGATACTTATCCTTATTTGGAGAATTATATTCCACTTACATTGCCTTTCTACACATTCTTACAGAAATAGGGGGAGGCTTCAGAGCTTTTTATAAATGTGGGACTTGAGTTTTACTCCAAGGAATATATTGGTACTTACCTGTTGAGTCAGCGCTGAATTCAGCATGGATAATCATCCGAACTTTGAGGGCTTAAGGTTAGCTCCACAGTGTTTGGCGTGATTTCAACTCCAAAGTCTTAAACTGGGAGAACAACCAGAGCTCACAGGTACTGACTGGCCTTGGTGATTAATGCAGAACCTTTTCTATTGAAATCCCAAGACTGGGAAGGGTGGGAATGGAAAAGAGTGTTTCCCCTCGCGACCGTAGTACTGGAAACTCTGTCAGTGAGCTTCATTCTTTGGGTTAATAGCACCACATCTGGCAAAACCTGACCTTTCTTCGAAGCAAAAGCTCCAGGATCTGTGAGCTATAAAAGTGACATCTTGCAGTGCCAGGCTGGAAAGCTGCCCAACATGAGTTGCACATTTGGCTGGACATGAAGGTTTTAGGTTTCACAGTGCCATTGTCTATCATCTTTGCCATTGCTCACCAAGGAAGGAAGCCAATGTCACAATGCTTGGGCTTGCACACATCCCTCTCCACAGCTGCTGCTCTGAATATCTGGAATGATAGAGCAGTCAGCCCCTGCTGCTGCTGACTCCCTGGAAGACTGAGCTCAGTTCTCATCCAGAATTCGATTAGTACTGCCTTTCTCACTTCTTTTCACTAAGATTATCTTCCCGGAAAACGACTGTAGTTTTTGACACTGAAGGATCTTTAAATGACCTCTAATGAGTGGAACAGAAGAAATGTATTTCTTCATGGCCAGAAGTAGCAATGCCCAGCTTTCCTGTTTTGTATAAGTTAGATGCCATTGCCTACAGGATCCTAGCAGGTGAAAACTATATTATGAAGTCAAGCTTTTGGTTTTGATTTCTGCTTACTCTCTCCATCAATGGTGAATATCTTTCTCAGTCTATTTTAGCCTTTATTTTCTTGCCCATAAAATAATACCTAGGATTCTCACCAAACAGACTTGTGCTAAGTAAAATAATTATTTAAACTGCCCATAATTTCTAGAGTCTGGGACATGCTCAGTAAATATTCGTTTAGCCTGACATTATCTCTTTGTGACTCTGTGACTTTAGCTCTTTTATATTATCCACAAAGAGAAAATGTAATTTTACAATAATAACAGAACTCATAAACTAAGGAGTTAGAAAGCCAAAGAGAAACCAAATCTCAAGTTTCCTTTCTCTAAGTCCTGAAGATTAACTCATTAAATGCATTTTTCAAATACAGCAAAAGTGCATTGGTAGTACTCATGTACAATGGGAGAGTGCGGGCCCTCTTACCACTGAAAGAGAAGACAGGTTTCTCAGGACATGCAGTGCCATGAGACACCACAGGAGGAAGCTCCCAGCTTCCCAACCCATGAAAACACAAGAAGTCAACAAAAACATCCACTGAGTTTTGAAAACAAAGCCCCATTGCTTTTCGCAGATGACAACGTGTAGATGACTATACTGAAATTGACGTCCAGTATCCACTAGCTTTAGTGGTGAATTGGATACTGACAATTTTGGCTTGTTCATAGTAAGAAGAAAGCTTGGTAGAAAAGTTGTGAACACCTAGGTGTAATAATAGCTGAGAGGAAAGAACCCTTAGATTGTAAAAGATAATGAAGTTAAGGTCTCACGTGGTGAGGCAGCAGGAGGTAGTGCAACAGCAAGCAGAAACACTGAAACAATGCCTAGGATTTGGAGGCAGATTATTTACATCAATGAGCACTGACTAAGATCATTCCCAGAATATCAGGCCCTGATCTCTGGTGGTCTAGGGCTTATACGGGTGGAGCAAGCAGAAAGTACAGAGACAGAATGGCTTGTCAATTGGGGATTGGTTTATACAATGTGCATCATAGCAGCTATGCATCACAGTTACCAGCTGTTTCTAAGAGACAGGAACAACTGGAACTAGAACGGAAGCTATTACCTTGGCAACTAACAAACTGAAGTATACTGGCTGGGGAGGGAGGCATTTTCTCCTACAGTAGGGAAAAAGCCTATAGAGAATCACACTGGCTAAAAGTCTTCTGTCTGCTGTGTGAACTCTTTTTAAAAATTTTATTTATTTGTTTTTATTTATTTATTTATTTTAAAGAGAAAGGAACAAAAACAATGTAACAAAAACAAAGACAAAACAAAACAACACAAAAGCTGTGAAGAACAATACAGAATTTCAGAACAGGATGATAGGAAATCTATAATGGTTGTTGTATTATTTATTGTTATTTTCAAAGTAGTTGCTCAGATTATCAGATATAGGCATGCAAGATTAATCGAACAATTAAACATTAACTGTTGCTTTCAATAAACCAATAGAAATTAGTAGTACAATTATCTTAGCTAGCCTGGTATCTATCTATCTATCTATCTATCTATCTATCTATCTATCTATCTATCTATCTCCCTTCCTTCTTTCTTTCTTTCCCTTTTCTTCTTTCTCAGTTGTTCTATTCTATTAAGCAATTTCTTTCCCTTTCACAATGTCTATTGTACCTTTCAGTTTTAATTACTCTTTCAGGTTCTTACACTAGGGAGTCAATACAGTGTTTATAGATGTGGGTCTGACTTATTTTATGTATGAGTATGATCTCTCATTGCATTCATTTACATATAAAAGCCTCGAGTTTATCTTTCTTTATAGATGAGTAATATTCCATTGTATAAAAATGACACACTTTCTTATCCATTCCTCAGTTGGAGGACATTTGGATTGTTTCTAAAATTTTGCTATGACAAATTATGCTGCTATGAATATGGGTGCACATATATTGCTGTGGTATGATGTTTTTAATTCTTCTGGGAAAATACCTAGAAGGGGAATGGATGGGTTAAATGGGGCCTCTAATCCTAATTTTTTGAGGAGTCTCCAGACTGATTTCCACAGTGGTTGCACCAGTCTATATTGCCACCAACTGTGGAGAAAGGTTCCTTTTCCCTCGCAACCCCTCCAGCATTTGTTGTTGGTTGATTTCTTGATGATAGCCATTCTTTCTGGGGTGAGATGGAATCTCAGTGTTGTTTTAATTTGCATCTCTTCAATGACCAATGATGTTGAATATTTTTCATATATTTATTTGCCATTTATATTTCTTCATCCTAGAAGTGCGTGTTTATCTCAGATGCACACTTTTGGGTTGGGTCTTTGAAGTTGGGGTTCTGAGTTTTTTCAATTCTTTATATGTTCTAGATATAAGTCCTTTGTCTGAGGGATAGTTAGATAAAATGTTTTTCCCCTCTGTGGGTTGTCTTTTCACTCCGTTGGTGATTTCTTTTGAAGTACAAAACCTTTTTAATAGGATGAGATCCCAGTTGTTGATTCTTTGCAGCGTTTCCCATGCAGTTTGGGTTTTGTTCATGAAGGCTGTGCCTACCTCTATGTCTTTAAGATTTTGAACTACTTTCTCTTCCAGTAGATTTAGTAGATTTAGTGTAAATTTTTGATCCATTTTGATTTTAGTTTAGTGGATGGTGATAGACATGGGTCTAGTTTTAGTCTTCAGCATGTAGAGAGCCAGTTTTTTCAGCACCATTTGTTAAAGAGGCTCTCTTTCTTCCATTGAATATGTTTGGCCCCTTTGTTGAAGATAAGGTGACTGAGTGTGTTTGTAGTTGTACCTGCATCTTTTCATCTGTTCCATTGATCTGCAGGTCTGTTTTTGTGCCAGTAAAATGCTCTTCCATTGATAATTCTTTGTATTGTTTTCTTGGTTTCCACTGTTAATTTTTGCTCTGATGTTTGTAATTTTCTCCCTTCTGTCGGCTTTCAGTTTGTCTTGCTCTTCTTTTTCTAGAAGCCTGAGGTGTAATATCAGATTGTTTATTTGTGCTCATTGAATTTTCCTGATGTGAGAATTCACTGCTATAAATTTCCCTTTGAGGACTGCTTTCATTGTGTCCCATAGCTTCCAGTATGTTGTATCTGCATTCTCATTTAGTTTTAGATATTATTTAATTACTTCCTTTATTTCATCAGTAACCCATTGGTTGGTTAGGAGGGTAGTATTTAATTTCCATTTGTTTTTGGAGTTTTTTCAGTTTCTTTTGCCATTAATTTATAATTTCATTGCACTATGGCCAGATATTATGCATGGGATAATTTCAATTCCTTTGCATTTACTTAAGCATGTTTTGTGGGCTAGTATATGGTCTATTCTATGGAATGCTCCATGAGTAGCTGAGAAGAATATGTATACTGATGATGTTGGGTGGAACAGTCTAAAAACATCTACTAGGTCCATTTGTTCACAGGTTTGGTTCAGTTCTATTTCTTTGCTGATTTTTTATCTAGTGGATCTATCTCTTTGTGACAATGGGGTATTGTGGTCCCCCATTACAATTGTGTTATTGCTTTTTTGATTTTTCATGTCTATTAATAATTGTCTTATATATTTGGGAGTTGCTGTATTTGGTGCATATATATTTATGATTGTTATTTTTTTCTCTTGAAGTTTCCCCCTAACAAGTATGTAGTGACCTTCTTTATTTCTTTTGATCATTCTGGTTTCAAGTTGACATTGTCTGTGAAAAGAATTGCTACTTCTTCTTTTTTCTGGGTTTCTATTGCATGGAAGATTTTTTTCTCTTTGATTTTCAGTCTATGAATTTCTTCTTGCATTAAATGTGTTTCTTGTATACCTCATATTGTTGGATCTTGTTTCTTGATCCACTCTGGCAGTCTCTTTCTTTTGATTGTTTAATTGAGACAATTTATGTTGATAGTTATAATCGATATGTATTGGCTTATCTTGGTCATGGTATTTTCCTGCTATTAGTTTCCTGATTTTCCCCTCTGTTTAATTGCTTGCCCTGTCTGGTGGTTTCTTTCTGTTGTTCTTGAAATTGTGGTCATGTTTATCTCCGTCTAATATATCTTTTAGAACTCTTTGTAGTATTGGTTTGGTGTGCATAAATCTATTCAATTGTTCTTTGTCATGGGAGTATCTTATTTCTCCATTAATTTTGAAAGATAGTTTTGCAGGGTACATCAATCTGGGCTGTAAGTTATTTTCTTTCAGGACTTGAAATACTTCACTTTAAGCTCTTCTTGACTTGAGCATCTGTGTTGAGAAGTCTACAATGATGCTGATGAGCTTTCCTTTATAGGTGATCTGTTTCTTCTCTCTAGCAGATTTTAATGTTTTTTTCCTGTGCTGTATTTCTGGAATCTTGATTATTACATGTCTTGGTCTGGTTTTATTTTGGTCAGGAATGTTTGGAATTCTAAATGCTTTATTTATTTGTATTTCAAATTCTTTATCCACACTTAGGAAGTTTTCTGCCATTATTTCTATCAATAATTTTTTTGTATCATTTGTGCTGTTTCCAGCTTCCTCATTGACCCAAACCAATCTTATGTTATTCTTGTTTGCTTTATCTTGTAGCTCTTGGATTGATTTTTTAATGGTCTCTTGCTAATTTTAAGGTATCTTTCTTTGCATTATCACTGTCTGTAATTCTGTCTTCTAGTTCTGAAATCCTATCCTCTCCTTCATTCAACCTATTGCATATACTTTCAATAGAGGTTTTAATCTCTTGAATTTCTTTTTGGATCTGTTTAACAGATTCCATTTCTTTCCTATGCTGGGCATTATTTGTTTCTGTCATTTTTTAACATCATCTATTCTTTTGTCTGTGTCTTCTTTAATATCTTTGATTTTAAGCATCATTTCTTTTTGTACCTGAAAGATTATTTTCTCCATAGCCTTGTCCACTAGTTTTTTGGCTTCTACGCCTATCATTTCAGAAAGTCCCAGTGTCTGATCTCCAATTTCATCTACCTCCTTGAGTTCCAGGCTGGTCCTGGGTGGGCTGGAGGTCTGGGGTTGCATTTTGGTTCTGTGTCTTGTCATTTTCTATTTTCTCTTTTATATTTTGTTTTCTATGTTGATACTTACCAGTTTCTTATGATATATAGCTTTATTGCTGTATTTAGTTTTCCCTAGAGGGTGTCTGTTCTTCAGGGATATCTTTTAGATGTACATGGTTTCTTACAGCTATCCCAAGGCCTAGCTTCCCAATTTGTAAAGGATGGAAGATTACTATTTGGCTCAGCTCCTGATCCTTGATACTGTGCTGTGGTGGTGATTATGATCTCATACAGTCACAGTGTTATCATACAGGGGAGAAAAACTTTATAACAAGTATGACAGCCTGGCTAAAGTAGTACAGTTAGTAAAAATGATAGTTTCAAGTACAGCTTAACTACTGATAAACTATGGTAACCATTAGCCTGTAACCTCTGACCATGGGAGTAAACTCTAAAATTATGTAAGAAAATCAAACATATACTATGCACTTGTATGCAGTGATTTTCCCCTTAGTCAGATGATTTCACTTGTCTGTTGGGAGCAGGATGGGGGTTAAGATGTTTAAGGGATAAGCTAAAGTGATGAGTGAGGTCAAATATAGTAGAGTCAGGGCTGGAGATTAAAGGATGATCTCCTAATTATTTGAAACTAGAGGACACAGGAGGGAAAGAATAAAATAGAATACAAAGGAGTAGTCAGAAAGGGCAGAGAGAATGTTTACTCACTTGAAAATTTAAATTCAAGAAGTAGTTACAGAAAGAAAGTGAGTCTACAGAAGAGAATGAAAAAAAGGTAAGAAACCTAAACAATGAAAAAAGAAGGGACAAAGAGAAAGAGAATGAAAATGAGCCAAAGAAAAATGGGATAAGAGTAAGAGATGAGAGAAAAATGGAAAAAGCAAAAATAAAAACCCCAAATATAAAAATACCAAATACAGAAGAACATGAGGTGACATCCAATCAGACAGGAGAGGGATATCCAAACAGACAAACAAGGGAGAATGAAAGTAGTAAAATACCTCTGGTGCTTATAGTTCTGTGATAGTGTCCATAAATAATCCCAGGAATGTGTTAGGTATGGATCTAATCTTGACCTCTGGATGTGGGGGTTTGGGACTGAACTTCTTCTGGTGGAATTCTCTGGAATTCAACTGCTGGCTCCTTGCTGCTGCATCAGACACTTCCACACTGCTAGTCTCGCCAATTACTCTGCCCTCCCAAGGCTTGTGTGTACCCATGCACCTGGGACCTGACCCTGCTGTTGTCTTGGACTTCAAGTCTTGTGGTTCCTGTCAGTCTACTGCCCAAAGGCGTATGTCCTTACATTCCTTTCAAGCCTCCCGCCATCTCTGAGACAATGGAGGAAGTGCAAGGCACAGACTCACTCTGCTCAAAGGCCCCACTATCACACGGAGGGAATCTGCTGTGTGAACTCTTATCAGCAAGTCAAAATCTACCTTCTGAGGAAGTTAGTTTGGGGTACCACAGTCCATTTCTGCTGTTGTAACAATATACCTTAGGCTTAGAAATAACAGAAAGTTATTTCTCTCAGGTCTGGAAACATGGAAGTCCACAATAAGCAGATCTGAAATCTGGTGAGAGCTCTTTGTCTACACCATCGATGGTGGTTTGTCATGGCCTCACACGGGTGAAGGAACAGAAAAGTAGAGGGGCAAAAGCTCTTCCTCAAGCCCTTGTATAAATGGCACTGTGTTTGGCAAAATGGTGTAGCCTTCTAGACTGGTCACTTACTAAAGCCTCTCTTCCTAATGTTAAATTCTGACATGAGTTTTAGAGGGATACTTAAGCTCAAACCAAAGCTTCAAATAAAAAACAGCCAGCAATGACTATTGGAGTAAATTGGGTTAAATTCTGACATGAATTTTGAAGGGATACATAGGGGTTTAATTCTGACATGAATTTTGGAGGGATACATAGGGATTTAATTCTGACGTGAATTTTGGAGGGATACATATGCTCAAACCAAAGCTTCAAATAAAAAACAGCCTGCAATGACTTTTGGAATAAATTGGTGGAAATGTCTGAAGCTTCCAGGGAATCCCCCATAGCACAGGGCACAATAATAAGTATGAGCTACTAAATACTAGTACAAGATTGTGATTAAAACTGAAAGAAGAGTAAAAATCCACATATCAGGTAGTTCCTCCTTGCCTTCAGGTTATTACTAAAGGAGACTGGGAAGATTTAAAGTAAATGAAGTTAGAAGGTTTGTCACAAAACTCCCAATATTAAGAAATGTTGACCTTCTGAAGAATGAGCATGGATTTCATTGATTTTATCTATTATATTTTCATTTTCATTGATTTCTATTTGAAATCTTATCTTTTTTTTGCTTTCTTTAGGTTTAAATTGAACCTATTTTTCCAGTTTTGTTAGGTGAAAATGTACATTATTGACTTAAGATCCTTTCTCTTTTTCTTGACTCTTTTTTTTTTTTTTTTTGAGATGGGGGTCTCACTATGTATACCAAGTGAAGTGGCCTTGAACTCATAGTAACCCTCCTGCCTCAGCCTCTTGAATGCTGGAATTACAGGCATGTGCCACCACACCTGTCCTTTTTCTTTTCTAAAGCATGAATTTACTGGTATAAATTTCTGTCTTGGCACTGCTTTTACTGCATCTCACAAATACTTATAGACTGTATCTCCATTTTCATTGTCAAAATATTTAAAAAATTGTCTTGAGTCTTCTTTGACTAGTGTGTTATTTAGATATGTGTTATTTGATCTTCAAATATTTGAATATTTCCAGCTAAATTTTGTTACTGGTTTCTAGCTTAATTACATTGAAAACATGCTTCATAATATTCTTTTTATTTTTAATTTGTTAAAATACATTGTATGGTTCACAGCATTGTCTGTCTGGTTGAAGGTTCCATATAAGTTTGAAAAGAATGTATATTTTGTTATTTTTATTTGTCATTATTCTTTTAAATATATTTATTGGTGTGATGTGATTGCAATACATAATGATTACAGTCATCTTGAGGAACTGGTACTGAATGGATAGGAGATTCTTGGGAGATCGGGCTGGTGGGAGGGGAGTCCCTAGGGTAGTGTCCCTGGAGGGGACACCTCTCTTTGGCACACTCTGTTGTGCTCTGCTTCCTGGACACCATTACTCCATCCCATCTTTCTGCCATGATGTTTCTGCCTTGGAGCCAGCCTATGATGAACCAAAAACACTGAAACCATCAGCCAAATTAAACCTCTCCTCCTATAACTAGCTGGTTTTGGGTATTTGTACCAGGATGAGGAAGCTAAAGAAGGTTGATGTTGCTTTAAGATTAAATTGAATGATAATGCTACTTAGGCTCACTATGACTTTACTGATGTTCTGCCTGCTTGACCTATCAGTTTCTGGAAGAGGAGTGTGAGAATTTCAAGTTCTTATAGCAGACTTTTCTTCTTGTAGTTCTATCAGTTTTACCTCAGAAATGTTGATACTCTGCTGCTAGAGCCATATATATTTAGGGCTGTTTTCTGGGAGAATTAACCTTCCATTGATAATATCATCATTTAGTTCTCCTCTTTGTCCATGATAACGTTTTTTGCTCTTTGTCTATGTTTTGAAATTAATATAGATACCCTAGCTTTGGCTCTATTACTGTTAGCAAGCATATTTTAAAATTTCTTTCCTTTTAATCTGTGTCTTTATATTCTAAGTAGGTTTCTTATGGACAAAGTATAGTTGAGTCTTGAGTTTTTATACTTTGATCAATATCTATACTGTTAATGACTATTTTTCTATTTATTGTATTTGTTCTTTGTGCTTCTTACCTTCTTTTTGTCTTTTTGGGTTTTAATTGAGTAATTTATGATTCTATTTAATCTCATTACTTAGCTTGTCAATTAAATTTCTTTAAAACCTTTCATTGTTAGCATACTTTGCAACACACATATTAAACTAATCTAGGTCCACTTTTATTTATTTATTATTTACTTATTTATTTTTGAGACAAGGTCTCACTGTGTAGTTCGGACTAGTTTTGAACACACTATGTAGTCCAGGCTGGCCTCAAACTCAGTGATCCTACTGCCTCAGCCTTCCCAGTGATGGCATTACACCTGGCTCAGTCACATTCTTGACAATATTCTATAGTTCATTTTACTCACCTATATACTATGACCACTTTGTAAATCATTACTACTGTTATTTTAAGCAGAAGGGTAGAATTGAAAGACAGAGTAGTGAAAATAATTCTTATACTTTTCCATTTTAGTAATTTGGGAAATATTTGTGTACTTACTTTGAAGAATTATAGTCATACTTCAACTTAAAAATTTTATTAATTACATTTAAAACTAATGATTTTTATACAACAGAAATAGTTCAGCAATCTGAATTTTGAAACAGAATTATCAAAGCAAATTTATGATTTGTTTTCCTCTTAAGAGACATTATTTACCTCTGTTCACTGAAGAGACCCAGAGGCAACTGTAGCCAGATGATACTTGTAATAACACTAGTTTATGAAAAGAAATTAAAGGCCCTGGGGAAATATGCGATTTCACATCTGCAACAAGAAACATAAGAGCAAGGCCTGCAGTATTCTGTGGTTCAGGAAGTTTGGAAGCTGTAGACAACTAGTCATGCAGTGGTGTCAAAAGGACACAAGAGAATTCAGTTGGGACAAGGTGGAGTAGACCCATTTCTTTCCATTCCTTTCTGCACAGTATAACTATAAAATGCAGAATAATATAAAAGACAATCAAATGAACTCTAAACAGTGGCTAAAATAGGTGAGCTGGTTTGGGATTCCAATACAGGATGAACAAAACAGTGGTAGAGTGTATTCTATGCCTCCAATCAAAAGACAGTAGCCACACTGATCTAATATATTCCTATTTTTGACAAAAGGTAAGGTAGCATCCAAGGCTCATTCCTACTAAGTATCTAGTAGCAGCTGCTGTGGCATAGGTGGGAGGCCAACTTTATGGGGATTGGTGATTGATTTGGAGAAAACAAACAGTCAAGAGAAGCACTCTCTTTCCACACTACACTTGAGATTCTTCTTCCCTGCCTACAGATAGTGATGAAGGTACAGGAAATTGATAAGAGGATCTCATCTACAGGAGGAAGCCTCTTCTGCAAGCCTTTGTATTCACATCTACCCAAGGCTGTTCTCCCACTGAGGAACATGAAGGCGAGGCAGAGAATGAGTGAGAAAGATGTAGTCATAATAATGACCAAGCCAGGAGAAATCTCTTCTTGTACTTCAAATAGCACCAACAGAGAGAAATGAGTGTCCTAAAAACATTACACGAACCAACTAGACCAAAACAATATCACAGAGCCTCAGAAAATTAAACTGCCAACTGCAATCACCATTCACAAAAGTTGGCCAAGGCATACCTGCTATTCCTAAACAGAGCAACTACCAGTTAAAATAGAAGCTTTGAAGAGGACCTCAGAGTCCCTTAATATAAAAGTCAAATATAAAAGACAAAGTGTCCATAATACAAAAGAAATTATCCATCACAAAGGAACCAAAATCACAACTTGATGAAAAAAGACTATCAACTGTATTAGTCACCTTGCCATCACTGGGACAAATATCTGATATCCAAAACTTAAAGGAGACAGTTAATTCAATTCATCGTTTCAGAAGATTCAGTCTATGGTCTGCTAAATCCAAGGTAGAAATGACATGGTGGAAGGCATTGTAGAGGGAAAATGCTCAACCCCGCAGTGGCCAGGGAGGAAAAAGAGAGGAGAGGAGCCAGGGAGTGTGCTATATTCCCCAAAGCCCACTTCAAGTGACATACCTCTTCCAGCCAGGCAATATCTCTTAAAAGTACATTTACCCATGAACTCATCAATTAATTAGTCCAGGGGTGACTATAGTGTCCCTGTGATTCAGTCACCTTTCCAAGTTCCCCACCTGTGAAGACATGAGACTTTTGATGGGCATTCTAGATCTAATCTATAGTATCAACTGACCACACTGAGATAAATCAGATGTCAGAATTTTCTATAAGAATTTCAAAGAAACCATCATAAAAATCTTTCAATAATCAGTCAGAAATTCTCCTTAAAAATAAAAATGAGAAGATCTCATTAAATAAATAAAAGTTACAAAAATAAAATGAAATTAAAGAATAAAACAATACAATCATATAAACAAAAACTTGCAGGGTAGCTCAATAGTTGAGTCATGATAATAAATGATGGAATCAGTAAGCTTGGAAATTTCACTATATTTCAATAGATTTGAATAACAGAAATAGTAGATTGAAAAACAAATGAACAGGGTCTCAGGGAGCTGTAACACTGACAGAACATCAAATATCTGTGCCACTGGAGATCCAGGAAAGGAGAAAGAGGGTGGGTCTGAAAAAGTCTTCAAGTAAATAATGGCTGGATAACCTAAAAATTCAGGAAAACAACAAGAACCTACAGACTCAAGATTCTTAGAACACAAAGAAGAAAAAGTAAAAGAAATCCAGAGAGAAATGCATAGAGGTGAAACTTCTGAAAACTAGGATGAGAAAAATCTTAAAAGCAGTGAGGAAGAATCTGCACTTTGCCAGCAGAAAAAAATATTTCAACGATGTTACATTTCTTCAATGAACCAAGAAAGCCAGGAAGAAGTGCTATAATGTGTTTAAAGTGCTAAAAGAGCTGTTAACTGTAAATTTTATATCCAGCAAAACTATTCTTTGGAGGTAAATGGATAATAAAGCCACTTTCCAACAAAAGAATATTTCTATTGAAGACTAGGTAATAGAAGGTCTTATCCATGAAGAAATGATAAAACAGGAAATCTTATTGGAAAGAAAAGGAGGGACAATAGAAAAACAGGAATATATATATAAAGAATGATTATTTTCCTCTTGATTTTTATGTCATATTTAATGATTGAGATAAAAACTATAACATAACGCAATACGCAAAATAATGATATTTATAAAGGGGGGGCAGAGTAAAGGGACCTTAGCCAAAGTGAGGTTTCCATGCTATACTTGATGTGGTACAATCCTGTCACCAGTAGGTAGATATGTCTGTACTTATATCTATCCATATATGTACGGATGTATGTTATATAACTAGCTCAGAGCAGCTACTACAGCAACTATACAAAAGGATACACCCAGGACACTACAAATAAAGCAAAATTGAATTTGAAAAAGTTTTCAAGCAATCAATAGAAAGACAACATAAAGAAACAAGAGGAAACAAACAGAAAACAAGTTAAAAATGGCAAACATGCATGCTAATATATCACTAGTTATCTTAAATATAGTTGTTTAACTATGCCAATTAAGAGTTTAGCAAAATAGATTTTTGAAAAGAAGACCATGGTTCAGCTATAGAAAGGAAGCATAACAATCAAAGAAGTTTGTAGACTCTCTTTTAAGCCTGTTCTATGTGAACCACTCATGAACAGGTATTTTAGATGTTAATTATGAGAATTTGAAGACCGATAGTGAATTAGCAACAAAGAAATTAAGGTTTTGATGCCTTCTGATAACACATAGTACTTTTTAAATGTCCTTATTTGGTTATTAAATTGTGGAAAGGTAAAATAATAATACATCAGGAATTTAAAGAAATGCTCTGCAAGGTAGGTGAAAGATTTGCACAAAACTTATAATTATCAAGGTGTATCCAATTTAGTGGTGCTCTAGTCCCTCTACTTCTGTGCCAGATTAAGAACTCCCAC
>NW_004955416.1:21894437-21921140 GCF_000276665.1 Chinchilla lanigera
CTAGGTCCATTTGTTTACAGGTTTGGTTCAGTTCTATTTCCTTGCTGATTTTTTATCTAGTGGATCTATCTCTTTGTGACAATGGGGTATTGTGGTCCCCCATTACAATTGTGTTATTGCTTTTTTGATTTTTCATGTCTATTAATAATTGTCTTATATATTTGGGAGTTGCTGTATTTGGTGCATATATATTTATGATTGTTATTTTTTTCTCTTGAAGTTTCCCCCTAACAAGTATGTAGTGACCTTCTTTATTTCTTTTGATCATTCTGGTTTCAAGTTGACATTGTCTGTGAAAAGAATTGCTACTTCTTCTTTTTTCTGGGTTTCTATTGCATGGAAGATTTTTTTCTCTTTGATTTTCAGTCTATGAATTTCTTCTTGCATTAAATGTGTTTCTTGTATACCTCATATTGTTGGATCTTGTTTCTTGATCCACTCTGGCAGTCTCTTTCTTTTGATTGTTTAATTGAGACAATTTATGTTGATAGTTATAATCGATATGTATTGGCTTATCTTGGTCATGGTATTTTCCTGCTATTAGTTTCCTGATTTTCCCCTCTGTTTAATTGCTTGCCCTGTCTGGTGGTTTCTTTCTGTTGTTCTTGAAATTGTGGTCATGTTTATCTCCGTCTAATATATCTTTTAGAACTCTTTGTAGTATTGGTTTGGTGTGCATAAATCTATTCAATTGTTCTTTGTCATGGGAGTATCTTATTTCTCCATTAATTTTGAAAGATAGTTTTGCAGGGTACATCAATCTGGGCTGTAAGTTATTTTCTTTCAGGACTTGAAATACTTCACTTTAAGCTCTTCTTGACTTGAGCATCTGTGTTGAGAAGTCTACAATGATGCTGATGAGCTTTCCTTTATAGGTGATCTGTTTCTTCTCTCTAGCAGATTTTAATGTTTTTTTCCTGTGCTGTATTTCTGGAATCTTGATTATTACATGTCTTGGTCTGGTTTTATTTTGGTCAGGAATGTTTGGAATTCTAAATGCTTTATTTATTTGTATTTCAAATTCTTTATCCACACTTAGGAAGTTTTCTGCCATTATTTCTATCAATAATTTTTTTGTATCATTTGTGCTGTTTCCAGCTTCCTCATTGACCCAAACCAATCTTATGTTATTCTTGTTTGCTTTATCTTGTAGCTCTTGGATTGATTTTTTAATGGTCTCTTGCTAATTTTAAGGTATCTTTCTTTGCATTATCACTGTCTGTAATTCTGTCTTCTAGTTCTGAAATCCTATCCTCTCCTTCATTCAACCTATTGCATATACTTTCAATAGAGGTTTTAATCTCTTGAATTTCTTTTTGGATCTGTTTAACAGATTCCATTTCTTTCCTATGCTGGGCATTATTTGTTTCTGTCATTTTTTAACATCATCTATTCTTTTGTCTGTGTCTTCTTTAATATCTTTGATTTTAAGCATCATTTCTTTTTGTACCTGAAAGATTATTTTCTCCATAGCCTTGTCCACTAGTTTTTTGGCTTCTACGCCTATCATTTCAGAAAGTCCCAGTGTCTGATCTCCAATTTCATCTACCTCCTTGAGTTCCAGGCTGGTCCTGGGTGGGCTGGAGGTCTGGGGTTGCATTTTGGTTCTGTGTCTTGTCATTTTCTATTTTCTCTTTTATATTTTGTTTTCTATGTTGATACTTACCAGTTTCTTATGATATATAGCTTTATTGCTGTATTTAGTTTTCCCTAGAGGGTGTCTGTTCTTCAGGGATATCTTTTAGATGTACATGGTTTCTTACAGCTATCCCAAGGCCTAGCTTCCCAATTTGTAAAGGATGGAAGATTACTATTTGGCTCAGCTCCTGATCCTTGATACTGTGCTGTGGTGGTGATTATGATCTCATACAGTCACAGTGTTATCATACAGGGGAGAAAAACTTTATAACAAGTATGACAGCCTGGCTAAAGTAGTACAGTTAGTAAAAATGATAGTTTCAAGTACAGCTTAACTACTGATAAACTATGGTAACCATTAGCCTGTAACCTCTGACCATGGGAGTAAACTCTAAAATTATGTAAGAAAATCAAACATATACTATGCACTTGTATGCAGTGATTTTCCCCTTAGTCAGATGATTTCACTTGTCTGTTGGGAGCAGGATGGGGGTTAAGATGTTTAAGGGATAAGCTAAAGTGATGAGTGAGGTCAAATATAGTAGAGTCAGGGCTGGAGATTAAAGGATGATCTCCTAATTATTTGAAACTAGAGGACACAGGAGGGAAAGAATAAAATAGAATACAAAGGAGTAGTCAGAAAGGGCAGAGAGAATGTTTACTCACTTGAAAATTTAAATTCAAGAAGTAGTTACAGAAAGAAAGTGAGTCTACAGAAGAGAATGAAAAAAAGGTAAGAAACCTAAACAATGAAAAAAGAAGGGACAAAGAGAAAGAGAATGAAAATGAGCCAAAGAAAAATGGGATAAGAGTAAGAGATGAGAGAAAAATGGAAAAAGCAAAAATAAAAACCCCAAATATAAAAATACCAAATACAGAAGAACATGAGGTGACATCCAATCAGACAGGAGAGGGATATCCAAACAGACAAACAAGGGAGAATGAAAGTAGTAAAATACCTCTGGTGCTTATAGTTCTGTGATAGTGTCCATAAATAATCCCAGGAATGTGTTAGGTATGGATCTAATCTTGACCTCTGGATGTGGGGGTTTGGGACTGAACTTCTTCTGGTGGAATTCTCTGGAATTCAACTGCTGGCTCCTTGCTGCTGCATCAGACACTTCCACACTGCTAGTCTCGCCAATTACTCTGCCCTCCCAAGGCTTGTGTGTACCCATGCACCTGGGACCTGACCCTGCTGTTGTCTTGGACTTCAAGTCTTGTGGTTCCTGTCAGTCTACTGCCCAAAGGCGTATGTCCTTACATTCCTTTCAAGCCTCCCGCCATCTCTGAGACAATGGAGGAAGTGCAAGGCACAGACTCACTCTGCTCAAAGGCCCCACTATCACACGGAGGGAATCTGCTGTGTGAACTCTTATCAGCAAGTCAAAATCTACCTTCTGAGGAAGTTAGTTTGGGGTACCACAGTCCATTTCTGCTGTTGTAACAATATACCTTAGGCTTAGAAATAACAGAAAGTTATTTCTCTCAGGTCTGGAAACATGGAAGTCCACAATAAGCAGATCTGAAATCTGGTGAGAGCTCTTTGTCTACACCATCGATGGTGGTTTGTCATGGCCTCACACGGGTGAAGGAACAGAAAAGTAGAGGGGCAAAAGCTCTTCCTCAAGCCCTTGTATAAATGGCACTGTGTTTGGCAAAATGGTGTAGCCTTCTAGACTGGTCACTTACTAAAGCCTCTCTTCCTAATGTTAAATTCTGACATGAGTTTTAGAGGGATACTTAAGCTCAAACCAAAGCTTCAAATAAAAAACAGCCAGCAATGACTATTGGAGTAAATTGGGTTAAATTCTGACATGAATTTTGAAGGGATACATAGGGGTTTAATTCTGACATGAATTTTGGAGGGATACATAGGGATTTAATTCTGACGTGAATTTTGGAGGGATACATATGCTCAAACCAAAGCTTCAAATAAAAAACAGCCTGCAATGACTTTTGGAATAAATTGGTGGAAATGTCTGAAGCTTCCAGGGAATCCCCCATAGCACAGGGCACAATAATAAGTATGAGCTACTAAATACTAGTACAAGATTGTGATTAAAACTGAAAGAAGAGTAAAAATCCACATATCAGGTAGTTCCTCCTTGCCTTCAGGTTATTACTAAAGGAGACTGGGAAGATTTAAAGTAAATGAAGTTAGAAGGTTTGTCACAAAACTCCCAATATTAAGAAATGTTGACCTTCTGAAGAATGAGCATGGATTTCATTGATTTTATCTATTATATTTTCATTTTCATTGATTTCTATTTGAAATCTTATCTTTTTTTTGCTTTCTTTAGGTTTAAATTGAACCTATTTTTCCAGTTTTGTTAGGTGAAAATGTACATTATTGACTTAAGATCCTTTCTCTTTTTCTTGACTCTTTTTTTTTTTTTTTTTGAGATGGGGGTCTCACTATGTATACCAAGTGAAGTGGCCTTGAACTCATAGTAACCCTCCTGCCTCAGCCTCTTGAATGCTGGAATTACAGGCATGTGCCACCACACCTGTCCTTTTTCTTTTCTAAAGCATGAATTTACTGGTATAAATTTCTGTCTTGGCACTGCTTTTACTGCATCTCACAAATACTTATAGACTGTATCTCCATTTTCATTGTCAAAATATTTAAAAAATTGTCTTGAGTCTTCTTTGACTAGTGTGTTATTTAGATATGTGTTATTTGATCTTCAAATATTTGAATATTTCCAGCTAAATTTTGTTACTGGTTTCTAGCTTAATTACATTGAAAACATGCTTCATAATATTCTTTTTATTTTTAATTTGTTAAAATACATTGTATGGTTCACAGCATTGTCTGTCTGGTTGAAGGTTCCATATAAGTTTGAAAAGAATGTATATTTTGTTATTTTTATTTGTCATTATTCTTTTAAATATATTTATTGGTGTGATGTGATTGCAATACATAATGATTACAGTCATCTTGAGGAACTGGTACTGAATGGATAGGAGATTCTTGGGAGATCGGGCTGGTGGGAGGGGAGTCCCTAGGGTAGTGTCCCTGGAGGGGACACCTCTCTTTGGCACACTCTGTTGTGCTCTGCTTCCTGGACACCATTACTCCATCCCATCTTTCTGCCATGATGTTTCTGCCTTGGAGCCAGCCTATGATGAACCAAAAACACTGAAACCATCAGCCAAATTAAACCTCTCCTCCTATAACTAGCTGGTTTTGGGTATTTGTACCAGGATGAGGAAGCTAAAGAAGGTTGATGTTGCTTTAAGATTAAATTGAATGATAATGCTACTTAGGCTCACTATGACTTTACTGATGTTCTGCCTGCTTGACCTATCAGTTTCTGGAAGAGGAGTGTGAGAATTTCAAGTTCTTATAGCAGACTTTTCTTCTTGTAGTTCTATCAGTTTTACCTCAGAAATGTTGATACTCTGCTGCTAGAGCCATATATATTTAGGGCTGTTTTCTGGGAGAATTAACCTTCCATTGATAATATCATCATTTAGTTCTCCTCTTTGTCCATGATAACGTTTTTTGCTCTTTGTCTATGTTTTGAAATTAATATAGATACCCTAGCTTTGGCTCTATTACTGTTAGCAAGCATATTTTAAAATTTCTTTCCTTTTAATCTGTGTCTTTATATTCTAAGTAGGTTTCTTATGGACAAAGTATAGTTGAGTCTTGAGTTTTTATACTTTGATCAATATCTATACTGTTAATGACTATTTTTCTATTTATTGTATTTGTTCTTTGTGCTTCTTACCTTCTTTTTGTCTTTTTGGGTTTTAATTGAGTAATTTATGATTCTATTTAATCTCATTACTTAGCTTGTCAATTAAATTTCTTTAAAACCTTTCATTGTTAGCATACTTTGCAACACACATATTAAACTAATCTAGGTCCACTTTTATTTATTTATTATTTACTTATTTATTTTTGAGACAAGGTCTCACTGTGTAGTTCGGACTAGTTTTGAACACACTATGTAGTCCAGGCTGGCCTCAAACTCAGTGATCCTACTGCCTCAGCCTTCCCAGTGATGGCATTACACCTGGCTCAGTCACATTCTTGACAATATTCTATAGTTCATTTTACTCACCTATATACTATGACCACTTTGTAAATCATTACTACTGTTATTTTAAGCAGAAGGGTAGAATTGAAAGACAGAGTAGTGAAAATAATTCTTATACTTTTCCATTTTAGTAATTTGGGAAATATTTGTGTACTTACTTTGAAGAATTATAGTCATACTTCAACTTAAAAATTTTATTAATTACATTTAAAACTAATGATTTTTATACAACAGAAATAGTTCAGCAATCTGAATTTTGAAACAGAATTATCAAAGCAAATTTATGATTTGTTTTCCTCTTAAGAGACATTATTTACCTCTGTTCACTGAAGAGACCCAGAGGCAACTGTAGCCAGATGATACTTGTAATAACACTAGTTTATGAAAAGAAATTAAAGGCCCTGGGGAAATATGCGATTTCACATCTGCAACAAGAAACATAAGAGCAAGGCCTGCAGTATTCTGTGGTTCAGGAAGTTTGGAAGCTGTAGACAACTAGTCATGCAGTGGTGTCAAAAGGACACAAGAGAATTCAGTTGGGACAAGGTGGAGTAGACCCATTTCTTTCCATTCCTTTCTGCACAGTATAACTATAAAATGCAGAATAATATAAAAGACAATCAAATGAACTCTAAACAGTGGCTAAAATAGGTGAGCTGGTTTGGGATTCCAATACAGGATGAACAAAACAGTGGTAGAGTGTATTCTATGCCTCCAATCAAAAGACAGTAGCCACACTGATCTAATATATTCCTATTTTTGACAAAAGGTAAGGTAGCATCCAAGGCTCATTCCTACTAAGTATCTAGTAGCAGCTGCTGTGGCATAGGTGGGAGGCCAACTTTATGGGGATTGGTGATTGATTTGGAGAAAACAAACAGTCAAGAGAAGCACTCTCTTTCCACACTACACTTGAGATTCTTCTTCCCTGCCTACAGATAGTGATGAAGGTACAGGAAATTGATAAGAGGATCTCATCTACAGGAGGAAGCCTCTTCTGCAAGCCTTTGTATTCACATCTACCCAAGGCTGTTCTCCCACTGAGGAACATGAAGGCGAGGCAGAGAATGAGTGAGAAAGATGTAGTCATAATAATGACCAAGCCAGGAGAAATCTCTTCTTGTACTTCAAATAGCACCAACAGAGAGAAATGAGTGTCCTAAAAACATTACACGAACCAACTAGACCAAAACAATATCACAGAGCCTCAGAAAATTAAACTGCCAACTGCAATCACCATTCACAAAAGTTGGCCAAGGCATACCTGCTATTCCTAAACAGAGCAACTACCAGTTAAAATAGAAGCTTTGAAGAGGACCTCAGAGTCCCTTAATATAAAAGTCAAATATAAAAGACAAAGTGTCCATAATACAAAAGAAATTATCCATCACAAAGGAACCAAAATCACAACTTGATGAAAAAAGACTATCAACTGTATTAGTCACCTTGCCATCACTGGGACAAATATCTGATATCCAAAACTTAAAGGAGACAGTTAATTCAATTCATCGTTTCAGAAGATTCAGTCTATGGTCTGCTAAATCCAAGGTAGAAATGACATGGTGGAAGGCATTGTAGAGGGAAAATGCTCAACCCCGCAGTGGCCAGGGAGGAAAAAGAGAGGAGAGGAGCCAGGGAGTGTGCTATATTCCCCAAAGCCCACTTCAAGTGACATACCTCTTCCAGCCAGGCAATATCTCTTAAAAGTACATTTACCCATGAACTCATCAATTAATTAGTCCAGGGGTGACTATAGTGTCCCTGTGATTCAGTCACCTTTCCAAGTTCCCCACCTGTGAAGACATGAGACTTTTGATGGGCATTCTAGATCTAATCTATAGTATCAACTGACCACACTGAGATAAATCAGATGTCAGAATTTTCTATAAGAATTTCAAAGAAACCATCATAAAAATCTTTCAATAATCAGTCAGAAATTCTCCTTAAAAATAAAAATGAGAAGATCTCATTAAATAAATAAAAGTTACAAAAATAAAATGAAATTAAAGAATAAAACAATACAATCATATAAACAAAAACTTGCAGGGTAGCTCAATAGTTGAGTCATGATAATAAATGATGGAATCAGTAAGCTTGGAAATTTCACTATATTTCAATAGATTTGAATAACAGAAATAGTAGATTGAAAAACAAATGAACAGGGTCTCAGGGAGCTGTAACACTGACAGAACATCAAATATCTGTGCCACTGGAGATCCAGGAAAGGAGAAAGAGGGTGGGTCTGAAAAAGTCTTCAAGTAAATAATGGCTGGATAACCTAAAAATTCAGGAAAACAACAAGAACCTACAGACTCAAGATTCTTAGAACACAAAGAAGAAAAAGTAAAAGAAATCCAGAGAGAAATGCATAGAGGTGAAACTTCTGAAAACTAGGATGAGAAAAATCTTAAAAGCAGTGAGGAAGAATCTGCACTTTGCCAGCAGAAAAAAATATTTCAACGATGTTACATTTCTTCAATGAACCAAGAAAGCCAGGAAGAAGTGCTATAATGTGTTTAAAGTGCTAAAAGAGCTGTTAACTGTAAATTTTATATCCAGCAAAACTATTCTTTGGAGGTAAATGGATAATAAAGCCACTTTCCAACAAAAGAATATTTCTATTGAAGACTAGGTAATAGAAGGTCTTATCCATGAAGAAATGATAAAACAGGAAATCTTATTGGAAAGAAAAGGAGGGACAATAGAAAAACAGGAATATATATATAAAGAATGATTATTTTCCTCTTGATTTTTATGTCATATTTAATGATTGAGATAAAAACTATAACATAACGCAATACGCAAAATAATGATATTTATAAAGGGGGGGCAGAGTAAAGGGACCTTAGCCAAAGTGAGGTTTCCATGCTATACTTGATGTGGTACAATCCTGTCACCAGTAGGTAGATATGTCTGTACTTATATCTATCCATATATGTACGGATGTATGTTATATAACTAGCTCAGAGCAGCTACTACAGCAACTATACAAAAGGATACACCCAGGACACTACAAATAAAGCAAAATTGAATTTGAAAAAGTTTTCAAGCAATCAATAGAAAGACAACATAAAGAAACAAGAGGAAACAAACAGAAAACAAGTTAAAAATGGCAAACATGCATGCTAATATATCACTAGTTATCTTAAATATAGTTGTTTAACTATGCCAATTAAGAGTTTAGCAAAATAGATTTTTGAAAAGAAGACCATGGTTCAGCTATAGAAAGGAAGCATAACAATCAAAGAAGTTTGTAGACTCTCTTTTAAGCCTGTTCTATGTGAACCACTCATGAACAGGTATTTTAGATGTTAATTATGAGAATTTGAAGACCGATAGTGAATTAGCAACAAAGAAATTAAGGTTTTGATGCCTTCTGATAACACATAGTACTTTTTAAATGTCCTTATTTGGTTATTAAATTGTGGAAAGGTAAAATAATAATACATCAGGAATTTAAAGAAATGCTCTGCAAGGTAGGTGAAAGATTTGCACAAAACTTATAATTATCGGGGCTGGGGACTTAGCTCAGCGGCAAAAGCACCTGCCTGGCAAGTGCAAGGCCGTGAGTTCGGTTCCCGGTACCGGAGAAAAACCCAAAAAAACAAAACAAAACAAAAAAAAAAACTTATAATTATCAAGGTGTATCCAATTTAGTGGTGCTCTAGTCCCTCTACTTCTGTGCCAGATTAAGAACTCCCACAATAAAACACTTTATATAAAGTTGATTCTAGCTCTTATATAACAACAGAGATAGACAAAAGGAAAACAATGTATAAACAGAGAACTCATATATGAATACTCTTTTAATTAAAAGAAATATGAGGAATTCATAACAGATTGCTCTTGAATTTCAGATGCATGCACATTTTCACATTCCTTTTCTAAATGACAAGTATTATTTGGGTTCTTAAATTATGGGCTTTTTGTTTTCATATTTCTTTAATGAGTTTTAAAAACTTAATAAAATTATTTAAAAATCTATATTTTCAAATCATCTCCCTTAGTCACAAAATCTCATCTATGTTTTGTAATTTGAATGAACAGACAAATGAACACACAGAGTAGGGAACTGCTCCATCTCCTTATGCTTTCTTGCTAATTAAATGTGCATTTGCTGTAGAAAGGGGAGGCATCAGACTTTACAGTTCCAATTAACTGCAGATAGAGAATCACACTGGCTGAAAGCTGGGGTACCAACACGTAATTGGTTGGCTAGACAGCTGTGGGTAATGGAATGGGTGGAGTACAAGTCCCTTTACTGCAGGTCTTGGTCCTTGCTGTAAACCATCATCTATGGAAAATCCTCTACCCTTCTCATTGTTATCTTTATTGTTCCTGGCCTCTATATATTCCCCTGTATTTGTCACTTTCCCATTCATGGGACAAATACCCAACACCCATGGTTTAAAGGAGGAGAGGTTTGTTGGGCTCACAGTTTTCAGAAGCATCAGTACACCCATGATCTGTTGACTCCAGGGTAGCAAAAGCATAGCAGAGAATGCTCACCCCATCGGTCAGGAAGCAGAGAAAGAGGAATGAGGGAGGAGTCAAGGACAAGACTACACCCTGCCAGGTCCCATCCCAGGACCAACCCTCCAGCCAGGTCCCACATCTTAACAGCAACTGCTGAACTCACCAGTAGGTGAATCTATGATGAGTATCGCGCACCTGTGATGCAGTCACCTCCAAACACGAAATTTGTGGGTGGAGGAACGTTTTAGATCTAAACCACTACATCCCCTAATATTACACTTATGGTCCTTATGCTCTGTGGCTATCTCAAGATCCAATAACTTTGTTGTAGATATCAGTCCACAGGCAGACTGGTAACCAAGAAAACATCAGAGGTTTTATTGTTGTTAAAATACAGATTCCTTTCCCTGAACGATTGTCAGAACCTTCTGAAGAGCAGCATCATCTGGTGCTTCCTAACGTTAGCATTTGGAGGGTGCAGAGTGTCCCTCCCAAGACACCAGGGCCATCCAGAATTTATTATTCTGTCTGTGTTTTGAGAGTGTGTGTATGTGTGACTGGAGTGTGAGCATTGAAACACGTGTGTGGGAACCTGAAACCCACACATGTCCTTGGCTTCAAACGTTCAGCTATTTCTGTTCTTTGGCTTGACATTAAGCAAACCATCTTTTGGAATAACTTTTGATTCCTGAGACTCCTCCAAGAAAAGGATTTTTTCATCTTGTGACCTCTGCTTACCCTGAATGCATACAACCACACACACACACACACACACACACACACCTAGAAAATCCAATCAACCAGGTATTCATCATTCTCAGCATCACATAAATCTGAAAACCTATGAAGAGCAGGTGTTGCAGAGGTCAGAGTCATGGAGCCAGCCCGCTGAGGCTGCTGAGTGCCAATGTGAACTGATAGTATCCCTTGAGAGCCCTGCCAATTGTACCTCATGGAAAGGGAGAGAAGGGAGTGATACCATCAGCAGCATGTGGAGTGAAGTTAAATGCTGCCTATAAAGTGCTCTTACATGTATTTTCTTGTTTTATCTCTGCACTTATTCTGTATATACATGAATGAGCAGCAAGCTGTTAGGCAGTTTGTCCAGGCTGGATAGTTGTTTCATTGGTTCATTCATTTCCTAACACATTGATCTTTTGCTAAGATCTCATTTTTAGCTAGTCACTGTATTATATGATTGAGATATGTTTGTTAGAAGAACAAGCATGGCTTTCCTTCTCATAGAATTTATTAACTAGTGGAGCCCAGTGGTATAAAGTGACTATATAAATAATCACAGAAGTATTTGAATAAGAACAGGATGAGGTAGGCATTGTGAAGGAAAGGAATACTAATCTTGCAGAACCTATTGCACAGGAACATGACTCAGACTTATTGGGTCTTTGAGAAGGTACTAGTGAACTTAAGTATGAAGGGTGGTGAGAGTTAGCAGGCATGGAAGGGTCATGTCCAGGAAAAACATTCTAGACTGAAGGTCCTGCATCAAGAACACATGACCCAGATCAGAGACCAATATGAAGAGTGAATTCAGAGCAAAATGGGGCAGTGGAAAAGCTGTACATCTATTTTGTCATGATTCTTAGAGCAGTGGGAAACTAAAGAGATCCCTGCATGGCAGAGAAAATATTTTTATAAGGAGAGTGGGCAGTTTCAAAGGCCTATGGTAAGATGAGCACCAAAGAGTTCTCCTTAGGTCTGTGATCATTCTGAGCCTCTCAGCTGGAGCTTCCCAATGGACCTGAATACTCTTCCTTGAGATGAAAACTTGCACTTTTCACACTCCCCTTCCAGGCCACTGTATTTCTTCCCTTTTTCCTCTTATTCTGCCATCAACTCAGAGAATTTCATCCCTATCACTCCCATACTACTTCCAGTTGATATTACATTCCGGTGGTGTTTTGTATAGGAGTATTTTAATTGATATGTTGAAATTCATAGCTATTTTTTATTTTTACTGTTATGTTGGATGTCCCACATAGACAAAACTTTCATGCCCCAAGTTTAATTATTATAAGCCTTTACGTTTTTATGTTAATATTTAATTCTGCAGTAATTTTGATGTAAATATGAGGCAAAGATGTAACTTTGTGCTAAGTCACTGTTTTGAAAACATACAGTGAACATTCTCCTCAGCAATTTAGGATAAGCCCTCTACTGCTCCTTCTCCATGAGTAGTCCTGAGATGAACTGTTCAGAGTTGTGCATTTCAGAAGCTGGGAAACCAATAAGAACTGAAAAGGCAAAACTGTGGAATATTGAAAAATAGCAATATTGAACACAATGTTCACACACAGAGTATTAATCTTTGCTGCATCTTTGTCTCAAAAGTGATAATAAAAGGAGAGAAATGACCTAAACATGAATTGCTCCCTCTAGAAATGATGACACAGTGAGCACACACACACACATGCATGCACACACATACACGCTTTTTTGTTTCTTGATTTGTTCACAATCTTACTGTCTTACATGGGTGACTCCATGTACCAAAGAGCTTATTATACTCTCATTCTCAGCTCTCCTGAAATAATTTCCCATTGCTGGATTTAGTGTTTCTAGACTAGAATTTCTGGCCTCTTCTTCATTAGATTGGAGAGTTTCTGAAGGTGAGTCAGCTCCATTCTCCCTGTGGGTTAACTCTGGAAGACAGAGTTCAATCCTAGTGAGTAAAATTTTGCAGCAGTTCTTTCCTTTTTATTGGGTGTGTAATAATGAAACAGACCTTATACCAGGAGAGGGGTAATGTATATTTTGTGCCATGAAGATAACAAAGAGAAGAACACATATAATTAAGATAAAATAAAGAGTATTTCTGCAAAATTTAGAAATAACTACATCTGTAAACTATTTTGTGAGTACAGAGTTCCTTAATATTTCTGGGCAATGAGGGTGAGTGTCTTAGTTACTTTTCTCATTGCTGAGACAAAATACCCAACACCTAAAAATAAAGGGGGAAGATTTATTTAGTTCACAGTCTGTAGAGGTTTCAGTCCATAATTGGCTAGTGCCAAGGCAGGGGGGCGGCACATGGAAGAAGGGCAACAGTTCAGGTAGCAGAAGACAGCAAAAGCAAGAGGAAGGAAGGAGAAAGGACAAGGCTCTCTCTACTCCTTATATTGTATGCAGGCTACCCACCCTAGGGCAAGTGTAGCACTCACACCCTTAATCCCAGCATTGGACCATGAATCAATCACAAACTCTACATTCAACTATCTCTGAAAAGCCTGCCCTCCATGACTGCCTGAGGCATTAGGGAGACATCCAGACACTAACCATAACAATGAGAATTGATATCATTTAAGCTATGTCTAGCAGGGAAGCAGGAGTGATACAGGTGAAGGGTGAGCACATTTGAACATGGTACAGGAAAGGACAGCACGGACACAAGTGAGCCTCCCAAGATACCGACTCTTTGAGGAATGAGCCATGGTTTATCAAGGCTGGAAACTTCTGAGAGCACAAGAAACCCACAGCCAAAAAGGTGCAGTTAGCAGCATGCTGTTGAGCAGAAGAGCTGAATCTGCATTTGGAGGCCACAGGAGGGGGACCAGAACTGTGGAGGGTTTTATTTCATCTTGTGTTATTAGTACATGTTTATACTTCATAATGTTCACTTTCCTTGGCTCCTTTCTTTGCTCGCTGCTTTGTGGCCACCATGATTTGAGCAGCTTTCTTCTGCCAAATCTCTTCTACCATGCTGTTTCTGCCTTGAAGCCAGTTGACTAGGGATCATAAGTACAAGCCAAAATAAACCTCTTTTCTTTTTTTTAAACTGTGGGTATCATGTACCCACATTATCTCAGCAATAAGAAAAGGACTAAGAGAGATTTTGATACTGAGAGTTGCCTCCTTCCTGTGACTTTTGTTTGACTGTGTGGTTTACAAGCCTTTGGAAGTGGTTCACAGGAGTTTGGAAAGATTTGGAGATAGCATCTGGAGAAGCCTTAGAATGCTTTAAGATGAGGTCAATGGGAGATTCTGGTCAGAGCTCAAAAGACCAGAATTCTCACAGAAATGCAGACAGTATAGACCAGGCTCAGGAGGTTTCATACAGGAACAAAGACTCCATTGTCAGTTGGACATGAGGTCATCTGTGTTATGTTCTAGCAGAAAAATTGTCTTCATTTTGCCCAACTCCTGGGACTTTACAAAAAGCTGAAATTAAGGGTAGCAAACTAATTAGCCTGGTAGAGGAAACACCAAGGTAGCCCATGAATATTGGTGGTGAATTTGAAGCAGATTTACTCAGAAACAGAAACAAGAGCCTGTTTAGAAAGTTTTCAATTTTGCTAGAAGGGAAATGCATGCAAAGTTAGAGCAAAGGAGAAAGAGTTGCTGAAAGATTAGCATTTAAAACAGCCAAGAGCTTTGCATCAGGCCAATAGGAAATATGGTTTGAGGGCATCTCTGGAATTAGTAAAACTCCATCCTTCACTGGCTCACGGGTATAAAAAGATAAATGTAAATTCCTTTGAAAGGCTTTTCTTTGAGAGCTCCAGGGTGCACTGATCCAGATGAGCTGCTTAAAGAATGGTTCTTTGGGATCTGTTTCACATAGCTCAGCCATCCAAGCACTCATGGCTCTCTGCAGCCATGAGGCAATGGGCCCCAGTTATTGCTCCAGCTGGCAGTACACCTTGGAATAATCAATGTGGTGCTGGCTTTATAGGAATATAAAAGGAAGAAGTTGCGGAGGAAGGGAAGGGTCCACCTAGAATTTTCAAGAAGGCCTGGAAGGCCAGGCAGTGTGCTCCTGACAAGGCATGAAGCTGTAGGAGTGAAGACAAAATTGCAGTGGAGACTCCAAAATGTTGGAGAAACCAGGAACCTGGAATGTCTGCTGATGAAAGCTCAGAGAGTGAGCAAAGTCATTCTAGAATACAGTCTAAAAGGGTGGCAATGCTCTAAGGGAAGAGAAGCCCAACACCTTTGTAGTTCACATCTTCCCAAAATTTGACCTGAATGCTGAACACAGAGATAAAGATTTTAATGCGTGCCCTACTAGGTTTTGGTCTTGCTTTGGTCTCATTGCATTCTGTCTCCCTATTTCATTTACAAAAGGAATGTTTACTTTGTATCATTGTATGCTGACAGTGTTTAATTATCTTTTTGAATTTTACAGTGCCTCACCAGTAAGAATTTGCCTTAAATTTTAGAGGAGATTATTTTGGACTTGGAGTTTTCTACAGCGCTGGAACTGTTAGAACTTTGGAGACTCTTAAGAAATTAGAGGATGGGACAGAAGAGAGAAGGAATGAAAAAAAAGAATTAAGATGTGTTATGTATGTGTGCCAACTCTGCACAAGGGCTGTAATCATTTTGTACTGCAAACATGTACAATAAAAATAAAAGTTAAAAAAACAGAAACAGACTATAAGTATTTTGCATGAAGAAATGCACAAGACTTTTTTGAGGACCAGGGTGGAATAGTACGGCTTAGCTCAAAAATGACCACCTCAACTCTCATGTGCACACAGATGCGGCTGTTGGAAAGGGACTTGTTCCTGGAGACATTATAGCTGAATGTGCTAGTAGGAGGCTGAACCTGTTCAGAAGAGGCAAGTCACTGGGTGCATGATCTGGAAGGGCTTTATTTGCTTTTGCTTTGTTTCTTGGTCACCATGACTTGAAAAGCTTTTCTTCCATCTGGGTCTTTCCACCATGTTGTTTGTGCTTTGGAGCCAGCAAACCAGGGACATATCCATGAGATAAAACATAGCTCCTTTAAGTTGCAGGTGCCAAGTATTTGGTCTCAGCAATGAGAAAGTAACTTAGACACCCTGGCTGACCCTGAGCATGTGATCCTCCTGCCTCAGTTTCCCAAAGTGCTAGGATTATAGGCATGTACCACCCCTAGTGGTCTTTCTAATTAAAACTGTGTCTTTTTGTGAATACTGTATGAGGCTATTACTTATTATATGCCAGTACCCTCTTCCCCTTTGAGACAAAAAATAATGTCACCAGATATTATTAAAATGTTCTTTTCTGAGAGAAGAGGCAGGTAAAGTCACACTTGGTTGACAAACCTCTCTTAAAATTTATCATTGTGCATGAGATTGCTACTTTATGGAATCTTAATCTTGGAAACAGGTAAGAAATCACAATATCTGACTTAGAATTTCATAGAAAAAACAGTCCCAGGCCCCATTATTTTCCCACTAAGGATTCTTGTGTGTATGGCAAAAGTAAAAGTCATCAGTTTTATTTTACTATTGTACTGTAGGAGAAAAGGGAAGTGGTCTCGGTGTGCATGAGTGAGATAGAAAGAGGTATTTTCATAACACAGTTAGAACAAGCAGAAATGGCATTGCAATTAGGTTGAAGAATGTCTTGTTTAATATGCACTTGGCATGACATAGCCAGCAGGTTACAAATTATGGGATACAGATTTTCATTATCAAGTCTGCATAATGTGTTTCTTGCATTTAAAGACCCAGAGTGGAGGGTTAGTAGGAAGTATGTAAATTATTTGGTGCTGTAACTAAGGCTTAATACTTTCTACACTGAGTTTTTATTGCTGGTTCCATAATTTAAGCACATCTTTTGAGGTATTTGCATTTTTTTTCAATTTCTGTTTTTGCTAGCATGTCTCAATCTTGGCTGTTGCCATGAGCCGTCAGTGCAGTGTAGAAAATAATTCCAGAATCCTCTCAAGGCTGGAGATAGGGTAAATGTGAAACTTGTCCATCGTCAGTCCAGACACATTCACTGAAATGACTGAAAATACTGGAACTGGTTTCCTCAATGATCAGAATGAGAGGGCGTATGCTCACAGCTCATTTTTCAGTTCCTCTTGAATCCCCTGAGTCTTTTAAATTTTTATATAATTCATTAAAATGATCATTTTAAAGATTTTTTTTAAACACCCAGCTTAGCGTTTCTGTTTCTTTGTACAATGCACTGTCTTTGGCCTTTATTTTTGTACAGTTTTTATACAAAAATAAAGTGCAGGTTATTTTGTACAGTACAGTTTTCCTTGGTATCCTCAGGTAGTTGGTTCTAGGACTACCATTTTAATCCACCAGATGCCAAAATCTGTGAATGTTTTGTTTCCTTATAAAAACTAGCATTGTATTTTTATATAACCTGCCCTCGTCATTCCACATAATTCAATTCATCCCTACTTATAAAGCCTAACACAATATAAATGCATCTAGATAGTTCTTATACTATTGTTTAGAGAATAATAACAAAAATATGTACATGTTCAGTATAGACACAATTTTTTAGAATATTTTTTATCCTGTTAATTGAATCTATGGCTATGTGAGGCCAACTGCAATTCTTAGCTTACCACTTTTCTGGAAAATGTACCAAACTTCTTATTAGGAATTACACTCAAAATGTATAAATTGGTGTCATAGTCGGGATTTTACAAGGGAAACAATACAGTATACACAATTTATAGGATTATCTTATAATAGTCACCCAAAAAGTCATATACAAAGAGAGTGCAGGAAATATTTCCACACACTAAAGATCAAGAGAATCCAGCTGAGGGCTTGAATCTCACAGTAATGTTCTGCAATGAGTCCAGCTGAAGACCTAGAGCACATAACAATGCCCCACATGAGTTTAACTGGAGGCCAACAGCCCATGACAATGTCTCATGCAGGGCTGTTTCAAGAATTTGCACTGGGAAGGCCCAAAGGTCAGTGGTGGAAGCTAGAAAGTCTGTGCCACTGGGATGAAGGATCTGTGCTAGCACATGAGGGATCTCCAATGGAGCCAAAAAGCAATGCTCAAAATAAGAACCAGAGCTCCCTTGAAAGGTATGACAGCCATCCTCAGCAACAGTGTGGTCCTAAGCTTCTTCACAATGATAAGAACACCAGAATCCATATCAGGAAAGCCAGCAAAACAAGCTTCTCCAGGGCATTGAACAGTGCGCCATCTTCCCCTCCAGAGCTAGGAAGCTATGCTCAAAGTAAAGACCAGAGCTCCTGTAAAGTGAACTATAGCCATTCTCAATGACAAAAAGGTCCCAAGCTTCTTGGACAATGAGAACAGCCACATTCATATCAGGAAAGCCAGTGTGACAAGCTCCTCCAGGAGAACCAACAGCTCCCTAACAGCTTCTAACAGTTTCCAACAGCTTTCCTTGCTTTTTTTTTTTATCCCATTCTGCCTCTTATACTGCCAGTAACAATCCTTAGGTGGGCCTCCCACACTCAGCACTATGCTAGTTCAGTTCAGCTGAGTGTTACAAGTCAACCACCAGTTGTCAATCCATCACAATCGATGAGGTTCCCAGACTTCACAAATGGCAATATAAACACAGGAGTCAATCATGGAGGCGCCTGCTATACTAGGCACTAATCCTGAAGCCACTGGATCATGGGACAGTGGAGAGAGAAATTGGCTAAGGGGAGAGCCAAAGAGAGGTGGCCCAAAGTGGCTGTGAAGCAGTCAGAGGACAAGAGAGTGTGTAGGTGGACCCAGAGAACAGACTTACTAGTGGTACTGAAGTATTTCAATGTCTGAACATGGAAGTATTTCCATGGTTAATCAGCCATAGGGTCTGGGTACCAAGCCTGATAAAGCCTCAATTGTGTAGTAAAAATGAAAATCAAGCTAGTGGTTATTTTTTTCTAAACAAGATGGTGGTGCTTAACTGAGATTCAGCAAGCACAGCACAAAGCACTGGGCTGATAATGTGTAAGTGCTTGACAAATGTTAGCTAATATTGTTATCATTATTCTCTAGCTTGTTTATTCTTTTTTGCTTTCTTGTTGCTTTTAGTCTATCTGTGTTTCTGATTTTCATACCACCACTTCTCCAATGTTGTGGGTTAGTGTTTCCTCATCTCTAATATTGTCTCTGTCCTTTTATACTTCCCATTTCATGTTAATATTTTGTCATGTGTTTCCTTAAAATTTATGTAAAAATGACTAGATAAATAGAATGAAGATATGAGCAAATTAAAATTAATGAAGGCTTGTAAATAAAAGCAAATGGAGTAAGGTGTTTCATTAGGGTCTTAACTAGGATACTTAGTCTGCTAAATTCAAACTTTGTGGAAAGCCCATGTGTCGGTATGAAGGGGTTCCATACATGAGGGAGGAGAACCCAGAGAAGCATATTTGAGTTACTTTGTCAGGGCCAAAGATTGGGTTAAATACGAATAAGAGAATGTCACTAGATCTGAGTCAGATCCTAAAGGAGAAGAACTGAGTGTGAGGGCTCAGACTCTGAAACCCGGAGACAAGAATGGAAAAACCTGAACCTTGGATGACATGAGGCCCAGTGGTGAAGATAAGATTGTTCCTCCCATGTGGAAGAGAACCCAGCATGAATCTTGTAATGCAGTGAATGCAAGTATCCCCTGGGACAGTTGGAGGTTCTCCCACCTCTGGGACCATAAAAAGGAGGTGCTTTGAGCAAAGCAGAGGTGGTCTCAGGGATAGCAAGGCAAAATACTGTCTCAGCTGCTCATGGGGATGAGCATGCATATGGAGACCAGAAAAGAAGGCCTCTCCTGTGTGACTCTTTGTTCGTTCCCAATGATGCTCAGAACAGCTGGTGATTCATACAGTAACTGGGGAGACACGCAGGATGCAAAGATACTAATGGGACTAAATAAATTATGAAATTGATTGGGTTTTTAGCACAAAATTGAACTCACTTGTGCCTATAAGCTGGTCATCTGACACAGAATATAAAAATTATGGTAATAATTTTTGGTAATTATTATGGTAATAATTTTGGTAATAATGGTAATAATTTATTATTAAATTACCATGGTAATTATTATGGTAATAATTATGGTAATTATGGTAATAATTTTCTTTTTGTTGTTCTGACATCTCACCTCACCCCACCTCCAGAGATTAGAATTCAGATTGTATGTGGTGAGACCTAGGAGTCTGCATTTTAACTCAAACTCCGAAACCTGCTTCCCAAGCTAGATCATTTAGGATATATGCAAAAGAACTTCCATGAAGATGGCAAAGCGGTAAGCAGCAGCAAATCAACCACTCTGAGATACAGAATCCAGACACACTGGGAAGTAACAACTTGGGGAAGAGGGGAAGCTGAAAGGTGGATCCCCAGGACCCAAGATGGATCTGAGGGAAAAATTAAAGCCTTCACATAAAGAGAGGAAACAGTCTACAGCACAGAAATAGAAGGCAAACTGCACCCTCCTCAACTCATGGCATGAGAGGAGTATTGAATTTACAGAGGAACAGGGAGGACTGGTGAGTCCAGAAGCCTCCAGGGAGAAACATGCCAGTGGAGAAGAGCAGTGGTTGCTGTGTGCTGCAAGGATCAGTGAGTAACTCCAGTGCAGGACGACAGCCACATTCCTTGAACAGTGCTTGGTTAGATGCCTTTCTAGGGAGTGGGCAACGAAACTGAGAGTCAGAGCAGCATGGATTGGCTTCATCTCCAGGCTGTCAGTGTTGAAATCTCACAGAAACTGGGGAGTGATGGCTGTGAAAGATGTCCAAGGTCAGGGAGCCCAGAACGGGACACCCAGAGTGTTGCTAGCTGAAGACTCAGGCTCCAGTCCCACAGCTGGAGACTAGGATCAGCCTGAACTTCTGGGGAGTTGGAAGACCCAGAATTTGCACCCTGCCCCATCCCTGCTGTAGGCTTACTGGGATTGTCCAGCACCCTGCCTTAATACTATAGCAGACTTAACAGGGTTACCCAGCAAAAATCTGGCTCTGAGTTGGGTACTGCCATGAAACTGTAGACATAAGAATATAACCACAGGTTTGAAATCACAGAGAAATTTCTTTTTGTTGTTGTTTTGCTTTGTTTTTTTTTTTTGTTCATTTGTGCATCTTATTTGTTCGTGTGTTAGCTTTTCTCTAGATTGTTTCTGTTTTCTCATGAGTGTGAAAATTGTTTTAGGGTTTTTTTTTGTTTTGCTTTGTTCTTGTTTTTATTTTTTCCTTCATTTTTTCTCTTCGGTCTCCTTTACCAGTTTCCTGAAGCTTGAGTAGTCTTTCTTTGGCCTTCAGTCTTGCTTCTAATCTCTTTCTCTTTTTTATTTCTCTATTTTATCACTTCTTCTGTTTAAATTCTCTCTTCTGAGGATAAAATAGCTTTATTAGGTAGATTTTTACTATATATAATTTTCTGATTGGTTTTAGATTTTGTTATATTACTATAAAGCTTGTACCTGTGGTTAAAGGTGGCAAATTAATAGTCATCATAGTCTGTCATTTTCCAGACTGTGTTTGATGTTATTGTTTTACTGCTCATATTAATTTGGCCAAAGTAACATAGTTGTTATGATCAGTTATACTTCCTTGTATGCCAATACTGACATTGTCTTGGGGGGGGGCGTTCATAAACAATACCATAGTCCAGTACTAAAGAACTGGGTGCTATGCCAAATAGACACCAGCCTAACAAAGTTGAAGAGGCAAGATCTCGGAACAGACTCACAAGTGAAAAACCAGTGAGGTGAAGAAGAGATTTCTGAAAAGTAGAAGTTCTCAGTACTAGTAATAAAGCTGTCTACCATAAGCAATTTACAACATCAACACAGAACACAAATAAAAAAATAGAAAATGAGAAAACATGGAAGCAAGATGCATCCCCAGATCTCCAGCTTACTGAAAGCAAATCCAGGAGACATTGAGGTAGAAAAAATCAAAAGTCACCCATCCAGTCTTTCTGAAATGGTGGCAGCAGAAGTAACAAAGCAGATGAATGAGGCTCTAGAAAAAAATTGGAAATAACTGCACAGTTATTAAAGAGGTGATAACCATAATAAAGGACATGGTTAGTGAATCTAGAGTAGAGACAGATTTTAAAAAGTAGAGGAGCTTAGCAATGTGATGGAAACCATGAATGTCAGTCATAGGAAAGAATCAGATTCCATAAAAAAGATTCAAATAGAATCCAGGATACTAAAATTCTTTTTTTTTTTTTGGTTTTTCTCTGGTACTGGGAACAGAACTCATGACCTTGTGCTTGCCAGGCAGGCACTTTGCCACTGAGCTAAATCCCCAGCACCCATGATATTAAAATTCTATTGAAAGTATATGCAGCAGAATCAGCTAATGTAAAAACAGAATATCAAATCTAGAAGACAGATTTGCAATTAGCAGCTACCAAATTAAAAGTTTTAAAAATATCAAGGTACCACAAAAAGTCAATCTAATAGCTGCTAAATGATGCAAAGAAGAATAACCTAAGATTTATTGGAGTCAATGAAAACCCAGAAGCACAAAGACATAAAAAATTTGTTCACAAATGTAGTAGCAGAAAATTTCCCAAGCATGGAAATAGAATTTAACTTACATAAAGGGGAGGCATGTAGAATCCCAATTAGCCATGCTCAGATAAAAACTATACCAAGGCATATAAGAGTAAAGATTCCAGAAATTCAACAAAAGAACAACATAATAAAAGCTGTTCAAGGAAAGAAACAAATCAATTATAAAGGAAAACCCATCAGTATCACAGCAGACTTAACACAAACCCTTAAGTCAGAGAAAGCTTAAAGTATTTCAATCCCTAAAATAAAACAACCTCTAGCTCAGATTGATGTATCTTGCAAAAATATCTTTCAAAATTGATGGGGAAATAAGAAACTTCCATGAAAAAAGATACTTGAAGAAATACATGACCACAAAACCAGCACTTCAAAAGGTTCTGAAGAATATTCTAAAGAAAGACGATGAGGACAACAATTTCACGAATTCCAGTAGAATGAATCCACCAGGCAGGACAAGCGATAAACAGAAGTGAAAGAAAGAGAACCAGCAACAGAAAATTAATATAATAACCTAAATCAATACATATCAGTTATAATCATCAATGTAAATGGTCTCAATTCACCAATCAAAAAAAAAAAAGAATCGGCAGAATGGATGAAGAAACAAGATCAAACAATATGCTGCATACAAGAAACACATTTAACTCAAAAAGAAATTCATAGAGTGGAAGTTAAAGAATGAGAAACAATATTCCATATGACAGGAACCAACCCCCCCCCAAGAAAAAGCAGAAATAAATATTCTATTTGCCAACAACACAGATTTTTAACCTAAGACTGATCAAAAGAGACAAAGAAGGTCAATACATTCTTGCAAAGGGAACAATCCAAGAGGAAGAGATAACAATCATAAATACATATGCACCAAATACTTATGTACCTAACTATATAAAATAAATGTTAAACAATATGAAAAAAAAATCAGATGAGCACCAATACAATTGTAATGGGGAATCTTAATATTTCACTGTCTAGAATAGATCAGCTAGATAAAAATCAGCAGAGAAATATCAGAGCTATCAAACCAGAGCAAAAAAATATCAAGCCTTTGAACAAATGGACCTAGTAGATATATACAGAGTGTTCCACCCCACTGGAAGAGAATACATACTCTTATCAGCAGTACATGGGACTTTCTCCCAAATGGACCACATACTAGCTCATAGAACATGTCAAGGTAAATGCAAAAAGTTGAAATTATTCCACATATATTATCAGACTGTATTGCAATGAAATTGGAAATCAATGGCAAAAGAAACCACAAAAATTACATAGACATATGGAAATTAAATAACACCCTCCTGAACAATCAGTCACAGATGAAATTAAGGAAAAAATTAGACATTTTCTACAATTAAATGATAATGCCAACAGAGCATTCCAGAACTTATGGGATGTAAAGAAAGCAGCCCTATGAGAGAAATTAATAGCATTGAATTCCCACATTAGAAAAACAGAGGAAACTCAAATAAATAACCTAATGTTGAACTTCATGCTTCTAGAAAAAGAAGAGCAAGCCAAGCCCAAAGCTCATATGAGGAAGGAAATTGTATAGATCATAATAGAAATAATGCAATTGGCACTAAGAAAACAATAGAAAGAATCAATGAGTTGAACAGTTGGTTGTTTGAAAGATTACATAAAATTGCCTAACCCTTAGCCAACTTTATAGAAAAGGAAATAAGAGACTCAAATCTGTGCAATGAGGAATGAAAAACCCCAAAATCAAAACAGATCCTGAAGAAGTCTAGAAAATAATCAATACCTATTTTGAGAACCTGTACTCTAATAAAATGGAAAACTCAAGGGAATTGGACATATTCCTAGATACATACAAATTCCCAAAATTGAATCAAGAAGATACAAAAATTCTAAATAAACCAATATTAGTCAATAAATTTGAAGGCATAATTTAAAAAAACAACTACCAACAAAGAAAATCCCAGGCCCTGATGGATTCACTACTAAATTCTATGAGAAATTTGGGGAAGATCTAATGCCTTTTCATGATAAAATCCCTATAGAAAAATCAGAGTAGAAGATCTTTATTTCAATCTGGTAAAAGCCATTTTTAACAAGCCAACAGTCAACATCATACTAAATTATCAAAATCTGAAAACTTTAACTCTAAAATCAGGAACAAGAGAAGGATGCCCTCTATCACCACTCCTATTCAATACAGTTTGGAAACATTAGCCAGAGACAACTGGACAAGAGAAAAAAATAAAAGGAATAAAAGTAGGAAAGGAAAAACTAGATTATTACTATTTGCTGATGACATAATACTCTACATAGAGGACCACAAAACCCCTACAGAAAGATTCCAAAAATTAATAACCACATTGGCAACATAGCAGGATACAAAGTCAGTACTAAAAAATTAATAGCATTCCTGTATGCAAATAACAAACTCGAGGGAGAAATTAGGGAGACCACACCTCTCACAATAGTACCAAGAAAAATGAAATACTTAGAAATCAATCTAACAAAGGAAGTTAAAGACCTATACACTGAACACTACATTACTCTGAAAAGAAGATCAAAGGTATTAGAAAATTGAAAGATATTTCCTGTTCTTAGATAGGCAGGACCAATATAGTGAAATTGGCCATATTCAATACAATTTAATACAATCTCAATCAAAATACCAACAGCGGGGCTGGGGATTTAGCTCAGCGGCAAAAGCGCCTGCCTGGCAAGTGCAAGGTTGTGAGTTCGGTTCCCGGTACCGGAGAAAAACAAAAAAACAAAACAAACAAACAAACAAAAAACCAAAAAAAAAATACCAACAGCATACCTCACAGAACTAGAGAAAACATACTTAAAATTAATTTGGGAAAAAGGAACCCTTCTCCACTGCTGGTGGGAGTGTAAATTGGTGAAACCACTGTGGAAATCAGAGTAGAGATTCCTCACAAAGCTAGGATTAGAAATCCCACTTAATGCAACTATTCCCCTTCTGGGTATTTTCCCAGAAGAATTAAAAACATCATATATGATGCACCCATGTTTATAGCAGCATAATTTGTCACAGCTAAATCTTAAGAACAACACAAATGCCTATCAACTGAGGAATGGATAAAAAAATGTGGTATTTTTATACAGTGCAGTATTACTCAGCTGTAAAAAAAGATGAACTTGAGGCTTTTATAGGTAAATGGATACAACTAGAGACCACACTCATAAATGAAATAAATCAGGCCCACATGTACAAACATCATATTGTTTCCCTCATGTAAGAGCTTGAAAGAGTAAATAAAACCCAATCTTACAATAGATAATATGAAAGGGAAGGAAATTGCTCAAAAGAAGGAACATCTGGGATGAGGGGAAGGAGAAAAAGAAAGAAGGAAGGGAAAAATATATGTATATAGGATATCTGGGATAATTGTACTGCTGATGTCTAATAGCTTATTGAAAGGAACAGTTAAGCCTAATGTTTTTTGTTTTTGACCAATTTTGCATGCTTATATCTGGTAATCTGAACAACTAATATGAGGACAACAGTATGCAATGTAACAACCATTGGTGAATTCCTACCATCTTGTCTAGTGAAACTCTGTATAATTTCTAATATTTTTTGTTTTTATTTTTTATTCTCTTTAATGGCTTGATCAATCTTACATTTGTACATCTGGTAATCAAAACAACTTGGTTGAAGATAACAATATGTAATATAACAACTACTGTCAATTCCTATCATTTTGTTGTGAAGCCCTGTATTATTTTTATTGATTTTGCTTTGTCTTGTTTTTGTCTATGTTGTTGGTACTTTGCTATTGTTCTTTTTAAAATCATTCTCTTTAAAATAAATAAAAATAATTTGGAGCCAGAAGAGGCCTAGAATAGCAAAAGCCATTCTGTGCAGCAAAGACAACAGGGAACATCACAATCACTAATTTGAAGTCATATTATGAAGCTACTGTGATAAAAGCAGCATGGTACCGGCAAAGACAAAATAAAGCAAAACAAAACAGAATCAGACCCAAGAATCAGTGGAACAGAGCGAAGATGCAGAAACAACTCTAAGCAAAATCAGCCACCTTATTTTTGACAAAGAGGCCAAACACCTTCACTGGAAGAAAAATAGCCTCTTTAATAAATGGTGCTGGGAAAAAATGGTTTTCCACATGCTGAAGATTAAACCTAGACCTGCATCTCTCACCATGTAATAAATTAAAATAAAAATGGGTTAAACATCTAAATATTAAAGCAGACACAATTTGATGAAAAAAAAACTAGGTAAAACTCTTGAAGACTTAAGTGTAGTCAAAGACT
>NW_004955416.1:21922448-21929039 GCF_000276665.1 Chinchilla lanigera
TCCTCCTAAAGTTTACATTTGTCTATGAGATATGCAATTTCCATGACTGGATACGGGGTAGATTGATGGTATTAACTGATACTTTTGAGTCTGTGGTTTGAATTAGCAAAATATATGCAAATTGCTAAAAGTTCAATGTTGTCCTTCTTTCAAAAAAGAAAAAGGAGAAAATGTGCACTTATGTGCACCTGTTTCTTTGGATCACACAGTAGGTGATTGTTTGGAAGACCAGGCAAGTACAAGGTCCAGGACCATACTCACAGAGTAGTGGAGGAAACACTCCACTGGGCCAGGAATGATAAGAGCTGAATCCACAAGTCAGTGCTGCCACTGGATAAGCAATACATCTTATAAACCACTTCTCTGCACTGAAGTTCCTTCTAACAAAATGAGGGAAGTGCTATAGATCATTGGTCTATCGCCAGCCTTTTTTGTTCTGGGAACAATTTCCTAGAGGACAAGTTTTCCACCCTCAGGGATGGCTGTGAGGGAATGTTTTAGAGATGATTCAACCATATGACATTTATTGTTTACTAAATTTCTATTATTAATATACTGTGCACTTTAGTTCTATTATTCTTGCATTAGATTTGGAGTGAGCAACTAGATCCCTCGCATGCACAATTTACAGTAGGGTTCGGGCTCCTATGAGAATCTAACTGCGCTGCTGATCTGTAAGGAGGCCAAGCTTGGGCGGCAGCACCAGGGATGGGGAGCAGCTCTGAATACAATGAAGCTTAGCTCGCTTGCCCATCAGTCTTCTGCTTTGCAGCGCGGTTCCTAACTGGCATGGCCCAGAGGATAGGGACCCTTCTCCTAAACAATACAGCTTGTCCTTTAGAGATCTGGTATCACATACCACTAAGCCTTTTTTATTGCCTTTAAGGAATACTGGATAGAGGATGCATCAGATATTAAACCGATAAGAGCAGATACTACACTTGATCTTATCCAAAAGGCTGAGAAGTGATGCCTTTAAGGAATACTGGGAAATAAACAGCTATCAGAATGCTCCATCACCATCTTCAATTACACAATGATAATTAATCCTCTATTCTACAGGCACGTCCCTTTTCCTGCAGGAGCGAGGGGGAGGCAGGCGGAAGACAGGGTGATGTTGGGAGGGAGAAAGGCTCTCCCCAGCTGCTCCTATGATGAGGAAATAATTACTTAATGGCTGGGCAATTTGTAAAGCAGCTGCTGGTGGTTTAGGGACCCAGCTGTTCCAAAAAGAAAAAGAGTGGGCCTTTTTCTTTTCTATATCCCATAGTAGGCAAATTAGATATGTCATTGCAAAATAAATGATTAGCTCCCAGTGCAGAATTTTCTTCAAAGTCCCTGGATGAGGAAAGGTCTGAAAAGTTGGTGAAGTTTCCAAGTTCACATTTTAAAAATAAATCTTTAAAAGGTATGGGAATATGACAGAAATATAAGCACAGAGGACATTTATATTAAACTCTCTCTACTTGGTGCTGCTATAATTGGTGGTCATTATTTTTTCCTCCCAGAGGTTAAAAAAAATCAAAGCAATAACATCTCAGAGCATTCTTCTTTTTTTTTTCTTCCCAGTTACTGGGTGTAGGAAAAAAAAAAAAAAAAAAAAAAAAAGAAAAAAGAAAAAAAGTCCCATGTTTTGATGGCATTGGTTGTGCAAGCAGAGGGCCCAGTTATTTCAGGAAAAGGTCAAGGTGGGGTGAACGTTAGGTGCTTGTTCATTAAATTCCCCTAAACAGGGAACAGGCGTTGGGGATTTGCTATTTTTTTTTTTTTTTCAAATGATCTTTAGAGTCATTGCAGGAGAAGGATTCCGTTTCCACTGAGCAGATGAAAACAACCAAAGTTCAAATAACTGATTCAGCTGAGCTCAACCGGTGTTGGTGTCTGGAGTAAAGTTGAGAAGTTAGAATACTGGTTAAGGAAGAGAGATGTGGAGTCTGACTGTTTGAATTCTGGAACTGTCACAGTCGGATGTTGGGTAAGTGCCCTAACAATTCAGAATTTTTTTTCTACGGAACACTGTTGCTTTGCAGACTATGAGCTTAGATTCCATGGACTGCTATTAATTCTGCCTGACTTCAAAGTCTTTGCTCATTTACTGTCCCTTGTCATACTGAAAGTAACACAGGTTTGTAGAAAAAATTACATAAATACACCCAGCCATAAGAAATCCATCTTATACAGCAAAACAGTGTGTGCTAGCTTGACTAATGTTCCATTTAGGTTGTTAAGAAAGAAACATGAATCAGAAGGAATGTAATTCTGACTTCTTTTGGGGTTGATCATCAAACAGTCTTTCCCCTCTACTCTGAATATTAACTTCTACATTGTCAGTGGTCCAAGCAGGACCTGTGGAGCATCTTGTACTCTGAGAAATTACAGGAGGCCATCCTTCCATAAATTCCCCCTGGAAGGAAGGAAATAATAACCTAATCTCATCATCTCCAGATTGAACAAGCTCTGCTGTGTTACAAATCTACTTTGCTAGGGAGCAGCTTTCGTGGTCTGCTTTCCTCCAGCTGTCTAAATATTACTTAGCTTCAAAATCTGTCTTCTTCCTTCTTCCTCCAACAAATCTCTTCCCCAGACCTTTCGACTGTATGGATCTCTTTCTCCTCTCCAGACTTCCAAAGTTCTATCTGTGCCACACACTTCCTTATTTATTTTTGCTTATCTCATGTTATCTCTTGGTGTTCATTTTGTTCCTGAAGAATGAAAACCATATTAGTTTTCTCTTTGTTCCCTGAGGAGTTCAGCATCGGGCAGGAACATTCACAGAAGAATGAACACATGCTCAGTTCTCAAACTCTGGTGTTTATATTTGCATGGCTGGAATGACTTCTGCCTCAAAAATCTCATTTGTTACTCAGTGGAGGCAACATGAAGTCACTATTTTTCATTGACAGTGAACAAGCTTACGTTCTCATCTTGGGTCTTCCAATCATTCTCTGTGTAATATCAACTTCTTCGTGGTGCACTGGGAACAATGACTTACCGCTAGAGTGTGCGGGAAGATTGACACGTGTAATGAATAAGCATGCAGTGTTGATAAATACTGCCATTTTCTTATCATGCTCTTCTCTATCAATGACCAAAGTTGATATGAACCAGGCTACCAGGTCATTTCTGCAGAAAGTACTCTCAGAAATTTATAGTTTCAGTTTTTCAACATGTCTTGAGCTGCACTTTTTAATGCGCTTTTAACAATATCCCAATTGTTATGACCTAGACCTCATAATGAAATGTGAATCTAAATGTGACAGAATTAGCATTAGAATTTTGGGAAGTGACATAGATACTCAATATTTCTCTTTGAGTTATCTTTAATCTTGAATGGAAATAACTTAGAACAGTCCTGAAAAGAGTAAATGGTTTCCTAAAATAAATGAATAATTTACATTGAACAGATATGCAAAGAAGACTCCTTACATATTAGGCTTGTATAAAGCAGGACTTCCCAAACTTCAGAGTGCAACAGAAGAATCACCTGAAGGCTGAGCAGAAATGTACATTCTTTGGCCCTACTCTTGCGGGGTCTGATTCAGCATGCACCAGGTAGGACACCACAGCTGTGTCTCTAACAAGTGCACAATGATGTTGATGCTGCTAATGGGAATGAGAGGCTTTGACCTTAACTTCATAGAGTCAGCCATCAGAGGACTCATTGCTACTTGCATCCTAAAATCAGCATTTTCTGAAATATCAAGAAAGCAGTCTTCTTGAAGAGAAAAGTAATTTATGATGGTTAAGGGAAAAAGTTGACATACTAATACATGATAATAAATTGTCTACTCATACAGTGAAAGAAGGGAGTGTTAAGTATTTGAATATGAAAATATTTTATTTTTAATTACTTTTTACTTGTATTAGTATATACTTATAGTATATCATGTTTATAGTTCTTGTGGGGAACATGCAACATACCTTAATACCTCTTTTTCACACTCCCATCCATTCATCTCTTGATCCCTTTCTTTCTGTTGCACGCTTACAACACATAATGCTTACATTCCTTGAGTGGGGTTGGAACATGTACGTAATACATATATCAATTTATTTTTTCATCCTCTATCCCTTGCTTCCATCTCTTTCCATCTCTTGATTTCCCTCCCCTTTGAAAAATATCCAACTCCCTACTTCCTATTATTTATCATTAATCTTGTTCTTTCTTTATATTTTAAATTTCTCAAGTAAGAGAAATCATGCTATGTTTAATCTTGTGTGTCTGGTTTATTTCACTTAATATCATGGTCACAAGGGGCACCTATTTTCCTATAAATTACTCAAATTTATCTTTCTTTATGATAGACTAGTACTCCATTGTATGTAAATACCAGCTTGTCTTTATCTATTCATCTGTTGATGGACATGCACACCACTTGTAAGATGTAGCTGTTATGTATTGTGCTACTATAAATAGGTATATCCAGGTATTTCTGTAATATGATGTTTTTAACTCTTTAGGGAAGATACCTAGAAGGGGAATAAGTGGGTCAAATGGAATTTCCAGTTTGAGTTTTTTGAGGAATCTGCATATTGATTTCCAAAGTGGATATACCGGGCCAGGGATATAGCTCATCAGCACAGTGCCTGCCTGGCAAGCGCGAGGCCCTGAGTTCAATTCCTAGTACAAAAAAAAAGGAGAAAGAAACAGGGTGAATGTACCAATTTACACTCCCTCCAACTGCATAGAAGTGTTCCTTTTACCCCACTGCCTTGTTATTAATTCATTTCTTGGTTATGGGCATTCTTTTGGGGGAAAGGTAGAATCTCTGTGTGATTCTAATTTATGTTTCTTTAATGGCCATCAGCGGTTAGCATTTCTTTATGTTTATATTGTCCATTTGTACTTCACTACTTCTGTGAAGAGTTTATTCATTTCACATGCCCAGTGGTTGATTTGACCTTTTATTTTAGGTGATCTAGTTTTTGAGTCCTTTAAATTAGTGTCTTGTCTGAGGAAGAGCTGGCAAAATTTTTTTCCCATTCTGTAGGATGTCTTTTCAGCCTGTTGGTTGTTTCTTCTGCTGTGCAAAACGGTTTTTAAATTTAATACGACCCCATTTGCTGATTTTCAGTACTATTTCCTGTGTACTGGTGCTCTGTTCAGAAAGTCCTTGGCTACACCTATTGCACGACTCCAAGAGTTTTACCTATTTTGTCTCCCAGCAAGTTAAATGTTTCTGCTTGAACATTTCTTTGATCCATTTGGATTTTGCTTTAGTGCATGGTGAGATACAATCTTGTGCGTATGGATAGCCAGTTTTCCAACTCCATCCATTAAAGAGGCTACTTTTATCCAGTGTATGTTTTCGGCACCTGTATCTAAGATCAAATACTTGAATATGCTGGGAGTTGTTTCTGCATCTTCAATTCCGTCCAATTGATCCTTGTGTCTGTTTTTGTGCTGGCACCATGCCATTTTTATCACAGGAGCTTTGTAATACAACTTTATGTTCAGGATTGTGATGCCTCCTTCTTTGCTCTTTTTACTCTGGGTTGCTTTTGCTGTTCTAGGTCTCTTCTGGTTCCATATGAATTTTAGGATTTTTTCCAGTCCTGTGAAGAATGCTGTTGGAATTTTGATCAGGATTCCATCAACTCTGTATATCAATCTTGGAAGTATGGTCATTTTGACTGTCTTGGTTCTACTTATCCAGCAACAGGGGCTCTTTCTCCATTTTCTTAGGTCCTCTCAAATATGATGCCATTCAGAGATGAGGCCAATATGATGTAGTAAGGGTGAAAAGTAGAAAAGGTCAGAGGGCGATTCTCTAGATGGGATTAATGCCCATATTAGAAAGGATGATAGATTTTGTCCCCCTCAACCCCTATATGAGGACAGTGTGAAGTTGGCTGTCTGCAAACAAGGAGGAGGGCTCTCTTACCAGAACTCGACCCTCTGTTGACCTCATCGTAGCTTTCAACCCCTAGAAGTGTGAGAACATGAATTGCTATAGTTTACATTGCCCAGCCTGTAGCAGACTAACATACTTCCAAAGGGCAAGGAGACATGGTGCTTTCTTCACTGACAGTGAAGGCTTGGGGAGAGCTCCTGAAGGCCTTGTCTCCCGTTCTGTATGTGCAAGAACCCAAATCAGTAGAATAAGTCACCATGTGAGAGAAGCAGCGGGAAACCACTCCTGTGAGAAATGGCTCTGTCCAGTCCAAAAGGTGTTCCAATAGGCATCGCTGGTGAGTTGCTTAAACAAGACTCCATGGGGGGAAAAGTGTCGCGAGCATCCAAAGAATGAGTGATTTGTAGCAATTTGCTATTTGCAATAAATATTCAGTTTTTGTGTATGTTTTATTATAGTACAATCACAACATGTTCTATTTTAACCATTATTGAGTTCATGATTCCATAGTGCTAAAGGCAATTCTAATGTTCTGAGGATATTATCGTCATTCATATCTTGGTTTTTTTCATCCCCCCAACTGAAACTCTGTCCCTCAAACACTAATGGAATTCACATTCCTCAACCCACTTCCCCAGGGACTTTATATAAGTACAATGAATCATGCAAAATTTGTCTATGTTGACTGGCTTGCTTAATATAACATAATGTCTTCAAGGCTCATCCATGTTGTAAT
>NW_004955416.1:21929282-21934085 GCF_000276665.1 Chinchilla lanigera
TACCAGGAATCGAACTAAGGACCTTGCACTTGTCAGGCAGGTACTTCTGCTACTGAGCTATATCCCTGGCTCTCCATTACATTTCTAAAGCACATTTTGTTCATCCATTCCTCTCCTAGTGGACACTTATGTTACTTCCACCTTTTGGCTATTGTAAATAATGCTGCAGAAACAGAGATGCAAAAATATTTGTGAGTCTCTGTTTTTGATTCTGTTGGGTAAATACCTTGCAGTGGAATTGCTATATCATACTCTGTGTTTGAAGAATCACCACACATTTTGAAAAATCACCGTAGTTTATTCCAGAGAAGCTGTCTAGCTTTGCCACTTCCTTTTCAACAACTGGTATTATCTGTTTTATTTCATTTTATAATTTTTATCCAAATGGGTATAAAGTATGCAAGGTGATAGTTTTGGTATTTTTTTTGCTTTATTAAGGTGTAATTTTCAAGATGTACAATGTGATTGTATGCATATTAAATGAACATTGCAATAAAATTAATCAACACATTTATCGCAACACTTATTTGTGTGTGTGTGTGCGTGTGTGTGTGTGTGTGTCACTGGGGGTTTCATTTGTCTTTCCCAAATGAATAATGACGTTGAATATCCTTTGATATGCTTATTGACTATTTGTACATCTTTGGAGAAATGTCTGTTCAAGCCCATTGACGGTTTTTAATTTGAATTCTTGAGGTTTTTCATTATTGAGCTGTAAATGTCTTTTTTATATTGTTGACATGAATCTCTTGAAAACATATGATTTCCAGATACCTTTCCCATTTTCTGAGTCGTCTTTTCATTCCATTAATAGCATACCTTTATGTACAAGTGATTTTAACTTTGAGATCCAAATTCCTCTACTTTTTTTTTTGCCATGTGTGATTTTAGTGTCTCATCTAAAATAATTATTCCCAAATCTGTGAAGCTTTTCTCTTGTGTTTTCTTCCAAGAGTTTTATAATTTTGCTCCTTTAATCTATTTCAGTTAATTTTTATATATAGTACAAGCTAATAATCTAACTTTCTAAACTTTTGAATGTGGATATCCAGTTTTCCCAGCATGTATTGAAAGATTGTTTTTTCCCCATCGAGTTTGAATTGTCTAGACACCTTTACTTAATAACATTTAAACCCATGCATGTGGGATTCCTTCTAGACTCCCTATTCTATCCTATTGGTTTGTTGTCTCTATAACAGTACCACATTGTTTCAATTACTATAGTTTTAAAGGAAGTGTTGTAGTATAATAGCTTCATAGTAAACTTTAAGATCATGAGATATGATGAATTTTGCTCTTCTAAAAGATGGTTTTAACTACATAGAGTCACGTGATATTCCATATGAAGTTGAGAATTAGTTTTTCTAGATCTGTAAAAAATGTCAGTGGGAGTTATTTGTATTGCATTGACTCTACAGATCACTTTGAGTATTACTGTATTAACACCTTCACAATATGAAGTCTTCCAATACCTAGCCATGAGGGATCTTTCCATTTATTATTGTCATTTTCAATGCATTTCAGCAATGTTTTATAGTTTTTAGTGGGCAAGTCTTTTGCTTTATTTCTAAATACATTATTGCTGATGTTCTTGTACATAGAATTGTGTTCTGTACACTTCATATGCATGTTCATTGTATTTAGGAATGCAACTGGTTTTGTGTATTGCTTTAGTATCCTGAGACTTTACTAAATACATGTATTAGTTCTAAAAGTTATGTCTGTCTCTGTGTGTATATGTAATCTTGCTTTTCTATATAGAAGATTATGCCATCTGTGCACAAAGATAATTTTATCTATTTGCTCTCACTGTTAATGCTTATTTTCTTCTCTTGCCTAATTGCTCTAGCTGGCACTCTCAGTACTTATGTCAGATAGAAGTAGTAAAGTAAGCATCTGTGTGCTATTCTGATCTTAGAGAAAAAGTTCCATCTTTTACTATTGAATGTCATATTAGCTAATGATTTTTCATGTATGACTATTGTGTTGAAGTAACTTTATTCTATTCATAAATTGTTGAGTGATTTTATTATGGAAAAGATTTTAAACATTGTCAAATGTTTCTGCATCAATTTAGATGATCTAAATTGTTATTTTTCCACATGTTATTTTTCCTTCATTCTGTTAGCATGATATATTGCGCTGGTTTTTTAGGAATGTTGAACTGTAATTGCCCTGCAGTAATAAATTTCACCTTGTTATAGTGAATAAGCCCTTTAGTGTGTTGTTCCTTGCTAGTATTTTGTCAAGAATTTTTACATCAGTTTTGGAGGGGTAGTGTTCTGTGGTTTTATCTTTTCAGGTACTTTTTTTCTCATTTGGTATCAGAATAATGGTCATTTCATAGAACAAGTTAGAAAATGTTTCTTTCTTTTCAAATTTTTGGAAGAGTTTGAAAAGGATTGCTATCAATTCTTCTGTAAATATTTAGTAGAATTCAGTATTGAGGAATCTGGTCCTGGATTGTGTTTTGTTTTGTCTTGTTTCTTCTTTTTTTTTCATTGGGAGGTTTTGACTAGTAGTTAAACGTCATTATTATAGCTTTCTTCAGATTTTGTAATTTCTCTTGATTATTCTTGACAAGCTGCATATTTTTAGGACTTTGTCCATTTCATCTATGTTATCCAGTTTTGTGACATAAATTGTTCACAGCATTCTAAAATAATCCTTTTTATTTCTGTAAAATTAGTAGCCAATCTCCTCTTTCATTTCTAGTTTTAGCTGCTTGAATCCTGTCTCATTATTTTAGCCACCTCCCCCCACGATTTGCAATTTGTTGATCTTTTGAATAAAAGCTCTACTTCATTGATTTTTCTCTATTTTCAATTTTATACCTCTCCCCTTTCCCCCCAAATTTTCATGTTAGAATACATATAACAAAATTTACCATCCTAACCATTTTAATTGAACAGTTCAGCATTTTTAAGTACATACATATTATTGTACAGCCATTACTGCTATCCACCTTGAGAACTCTTTTTTCCTTTAAAAAATAAAACTTTATACCCATTGAATATAAGCTTCCAATTCCACTCTCCACCCAACTGTTTTCACATATTTTGTCTGATGTTAGTGCACTTTTTCTGCTTTCTTTTGGTTACTATTTGCACATCATTTTTTATTCTTTCTCTTTCAACCTAAGTCCTTAGATCTAAAGTGAGTTTCTTAATAATATAATAAAATAAAAATTTTAAAAAATAAAATGAATTTCTTATACAGAGCCTGTGTTTTAAAAATCTATTCTGCCAATCCATGTGTTTTACTAGAAAAATTTAATCCATTTACATATAAATTATTTATTGATAAGGAATGCTTAGTTTTGCTATTTTACTATTTATTTTCCATGTTATAATTTCTTGTCCTTTATATTACAGTATTGTGGATTGAAATTTGGGTCTTCACACTGACATACATCCCCAATGTCCTTTTTATTTTATTATTTTTTATTTAAGTGCTGGGCTCAAACTTATGATCATCCTGTCTCAGCTTCTCAGAGTTCTGGGATTACAGCTGGGTGCCACCATGCCCCTTATTTTAAAGAATTATACCTTTGGGTTGGTTGATTTTTTTTTTTGCTGTAAATTATTGATTCCCTTCTCATTTTGTGTGCACTGTATATAATTTTTGTTTATATATATGTAAATAATTTTACTTATAATTGGGATTACATGTAATATTCTAAAGTTAGGATAATTTATCTTAAATTAATATGAACTTACTCACCTTACCTCATGGTTTTGCTCTATACAATCCCTAGAAAAGGCAGGGTCCTTGGCAGCCCACTCAGGCCCCCTTCTCTCCTTCTCTCAGACAGAAGCTTTCTTCCCCTCAATGAATATATTCTGCTTTTAAAAAATATATGAACTCAATTTCAATTTCCTACAAAGGTCTACTTTACCTTTCTTTTTTTCTGTTTTGTATCAAAAATGTCACAAATGGTATCTTTATTTGTACCTGTAAACACAGATTTAGAAGTATTTTTCACAAATTTGGATGCTGCAGAAAATAAAAACTCGATTTACATAGCAAAATTTTAATAATAACGGTTTCTATATTTATCCATATATTTTCCCTTATGATATATATATATTAAAAAGAAAAAATGAAAATAACAATAAAACAGAATTTCAAAATAGAGCTACAATAATTAAAATATTGTGCATTGTTTTCTTTGTAGTGGTCATTCAGAGTACAAGATATAGGCATAATATCTCATTCAAATAATATTAGCGCAAACCCGTCTTTTCAATGAACTAAGAGAAGCTAGCTGTATAACTATCTTAACTATCTTGTGTATAAATATATTTTTTTCTTTTTCCCTTTCTTCCTTTCCCCTCCCATCATAGTTTGTCTTTTCTTTGGAAGAGTTTCTTCCCAGTTCACAATATCTATTGTATATTTTGCATCTTACTTACTCATTCAGTTTCTCATACCAGTGAGACAATATGATGTTTATACATATGGGTCTGATTTTTTTCAATTATGATTATGGTCTCGAATTTTATTCACTTACCTACACAAGTCTCCAGTTCATCCATCTTTATGGCTGAGTAGTACTCCATTATATTTAAAAAAATACATCTTTTTTTTTAACCATTCCTCAGTTGATGGGCATTTAAGTTGTTTCCAAGATTTAGGTATTACACATTGTGTTGACATAAACATGAGTGCACATGTATCATTATGGTATGATGTTTGTAATTCTTTTAAGAAAATACCCAGAAAAGGAATAGCTGGCTCAAATAGGATTTCCAATTCGAGTTTTTTCATGAATCTCTACACTGATTTCCACAGTGGTTGCAC
>NW_004955416.1:21934265-21958579 GCF_000276665.1 Chinchilla lanigera
TTGAATTTGTGGGGTCTGATCTTTTTCAATTCTTTATATGTTCTAGCTGTAAGTCCTTTGTCTGAGGGACAACTGGTCATAGATTTTTCCTACTCTGTGGGTTGTCTTTTCACTCTGTTGGTGGTTTTGTCTGTGCTACAAAAGCATTTTAATAAGGTGAGATCCCATTTGCTGATTCTTTGTAATATTTTCCTTGAAGTCCAGGTTTTGTTCATGAAGTCTCTACCTACACATATATCTTTGAGATTTCCACCTATTTTCTCTTCCAGTAAATTTAATGTTTCTATTTTAATATTTAGATTTTGATGCATTTTGACTTCAGTTTAGTTCATAGTGACAGGCATGGGTCTAGTTTTAGTCTTTAGCATGTAGAAAGCCTGTTTTTTTCAGTACCATTTATTAAAGACACTATTTTTCTTCCAATGTGCATCTTTAGCTCCTTTGTCATAGATAAGGTGGCTGAGTGTGTTTGGGGCTGTATCTATATCTTCTATTCCATTCCATTGATCTTTAGGCTTATTTTTTTGCCAACACCATGCTGATTTTATCACAGTAGCTTTGTAATATAATTTCGGATCTGGGACTGTGATGCCCCCAGCCTTGCCTTTGTTGCACAGAATTGCTTTTGCTATTCTAGTATGTCTTCTGGTTCCAAGTGAATTTTAGGAGCATTTTCTCTAGATTTGTGAGGTATGCTAATGGTATTTTGATTGGGATTGCATTAAATCTAAATAACAGTTTTGGGAGTATGGCCATTTTCACTATGTTGGTTCTTCCTATCCAAGAGCAAGGGATAAATAACTTTCCACTTTCTGATATCCTCTTCAATCTCCTTTATAGGGTACTGTAATTTTCACTGCACAGAGCTTTTACATCCTTTGTTAGGTTGATATCTAAGTATTTAATTTTTTTTATATGCTATTGTGATGGGCATGTTTTCCCTAATTTTTCTCTCTGTGAGTATGTTGCTTGCATACAGGAGTGCTATTGATTTTTGAGTGTTGACTTTGTATCCTGATACAGTACTGAATTTGGATATTAAATCTACAAGTTTTTGGTAGAATTTTTTGGGTCTTCTCTGTAGAGTATTATGTCATCTGCAAATAATGATAATTTACTTCTTCCTTTCCTATCTTCATTCCTTTTATTTTTTTCTCTTGTCTAATTGTTTTGTCTAATGTTTCTAGAACTATGTTGAATAGAAGTTGTGATAATGGACATTGTTCCTGGTTTTAAAGTGAAAGTTTTCAGTTTTGACCATTTAATATGATGTTAGCTCTTGGTTTGTCATAGATGGCTTTAATAGGATTGAGATAAAGACAATCTATTCCAATTTTCTGTGGGATTTTTATCAAGCTTTGTGAAATGCTTTTTCTGAATCTATTGAGATGATCATATGTCTCATGCCTTTGGTTTTGCTAATATGGTGTATTACATTTATTGATTTGCATATGTTGAATCATCCCTGCATCCCTTGGAGGAATCCTACTTAGTCATGTTATATATACTTTTTGATGATTTGCTGCATTCTGTTTGCCAGTATCTTACTGAGGACTTTTGCAGCTATGTTCATTAGGGAGATTGAGCTGCAGTTCTCTTTTTTGTTTGTGTTGTTCTCTGGTTTTGGAATCAGGGTAATACTTGCTTTTAGGAGTGATATTGGAAATACTGCTTCCCTTTCAATTTATTTAAATAGTTTCAGCATTAATGGCATTAGGTCTTTGAATTTCTTGTAGAATTAAACAGTGAATATGTTGGGCTTTTCTTTGTTGGTAAATTTTTAATTACATTTTCAATTTCATTGGCTGATATCAGGTTATTTAGAATTTTTATCTTCTTGGTTAATTTTGGCAATTTCATTGTGTCTAGCAATCTGCCCATTTCTTCTTTTTTTCTATCTTAATAGAATATAGGTTCCAATAGTAGGTATTGATGATCTCCTGGATTTCTGTGATTTCCCCTTTTCCATTCCTAATTGCTTGAATTTGTGTTTTTTTTTTCTTTCCTCTTTTTAATGATGTTGGCCAATAGTTTATCAATTTATTTATTCTTTCAAAGAACCAATTTTTTGATTCATTGATTCTTTGTATTGGAAAACTACATTTTTATATGTGTTTGATTTACTGTTTAATATACTTTCACTTTAATTTCACACACCCCTTTATCATTTCTTGTCAGGCAAGTCCATCGGTAATAAACTCTCTAAACTTTTATTTTCATGAAAGACTTCAATTTCTCCCTTACTCTTGAAGGACAGTTTTTCTGAATAGAGATTTCATAATTAATGGAATTTTCCTACCTCTCAGTACTTTAAATCTACCCCACTGCTTTTGGCCAGAAAAGTTTCCGGTGAAAAATCTACTTATTGTCTCATTGAGAATCCTTTATCTGTGACAAATCATTTTTTTGGTTGTTATTTCCAGATTTCCTCTTTGCCTTTTGACATTTTTACTGTAATACTTGATATGAGTCTCCAAGTTCACCTTGTTGCTTTATCTACAACCTTGTTAGGTAGATTATGACCAAGAATTCACATATTTTGCCCTTACTTAGGTGTCAAGTATACAGATCCTTCTAAAGACAGGCAGGTGGGGTTGGATTTTGTGCTTTTCTAAGAATTTAATCCCTTTCTTGCTTATATTGCTGGAAAATCAGGAGCCTGTGCCAGACAGGTTGTTTTCTTTCTCCTGACAAAAAGCAGATCAGCAAGTTTTCATACTGCACTACTTTCAGTGGCTGGAACATCAACATTTTATAACAAGAAAAAAAAATTAAAATTCTCTAGCATTTGGAATAGAAGTGCTTATAAAACTTTTCACATCCATTCACCATCTGGAAAAGCAAGGTTTTACACTTAGGCCTGATGATGTCTAGAGTCACCAGGCATCCTGGAAAATGACCTCTTCTTTAAGTTATTTCCTGCACAGGATGCCACAGTGTTCACCTTGCTACAGCTTTATACTTGCTGAAGACTTATCATGGAAAATTAAGAGAAGTACATGTGGAAGGCCAAGTCCATAGCCTTTCTACTGGGGAATACTTTGAGACTAAAATGAATTGCAGGTTCACGAGTAAAACCCAACAACTCTTGGCTCTTTCTAATCTCTACAAAATTCCACATGCAAAAATATTTAAGGGCTACTTCCCTTATGCCAGGCTCTGGGATGGAGATGTATAATTCAGTAGGGAATCTGTGTATTCTCATCCTCTTAGAGTGGAAAATGAGCTTAAACAAAGTCCTTCCAACTATTTCTCCACTTTCTCAGGGCCCGGTCAAATGCAAAATGGCTGCTCCCCTCTCATGTTGGTTCTTTACATATGAAGAATAGAGGTCTTTAGACATATATTGGAATAGTGACTGACCTCTCCCATATGTGAAAAAGATAAAGCTTACTGCCTCCGGCTGACTTATGTTGAAGGTGAATAGCCATAAATGCTCAAAATAAACCTAAAATGATATCTGAATCCAAATAACCCTGCTGGAAATTATGCAAAGTAATGCTTTCCTTTTCAGTTCTGTGTGTTAGAATGTTGACCTCAATATGCAAACATAATGCATGCAAATGAATTTAGAGAGTCTCTCCTTGTTCTCTCCCCAGTTATGTGAACTTACTTCCTGGCTAGGTGGCAATCTGATTAAAACTGGGTTAAGATTCTTATAATTCATTAGCAATTGTTTTGAGATTGAAATCATCTCTGTCTTCTTCTCAGGTAAGTAGGCGAACTTAAGAATGAAATTCCAATTTCTTCCATAATGGACTTTGTCATGATCGAGCCTCTCACTTTACAGATACTGAAATTTCTTCAGAGCTTCTGAAGCACAAGCCCCTCACAAAATACTGTTGATTTTCCTGGGTGCACATAGGTCCAGCTCATAGTGTGGAGCTGCCATCTGCTACATAATCACTGACAGTTTCTACTAAACTCACATCTGAACGGGGCTTTTCTTCCTCCAGGTCTGGATACCATGGCACTCTGTCCATCAGCAACTATTCAATGACTATCTAGGCCTTAGCAAGAAAGAAACTCAAAGGAATCAAATAAATTCCAACTTATTGTTTTAGACATAAAGTTCACATGTGAAGCAGAGAGCTAGATTTTATAAAATTCAACTTTTAGTTGCTGTAAGTGTGAACAAAGAAAAAAGGATTCTCTGATATAGAGTACTGGAGGAGAAGAAATAGGAATCTAGTCTTTCTCTAGAAATTTTCAGTGTGTGATCTCTGGAGCAGTCACACTAACCCTGTTGGAAAAGTGAATGTTGACATTAGAGTTCTCAGAGTCTACCCGGACTTGCTGAGTCAAACTTAGGGGCAAAGTTCAGCAACTCTTTCTAGAATCTTCCAAGTAATTGTGAAGCCCATTTAAAGTTTTTACCCTCTCTCTTGCTAGGGCATGCTCTTTTCACTTTATCACATTATCCTTTTATGATGAAGCCAGAGTAAAAGAATAGACAGTATCAGTAGTTGGTGTATTTAGGCTGAAGGGTCAAGTTGGCACCAAAAGTTGTTTAACTAGTGATACTTATTGGAAAGAGCATTTATGCTATCCATTTTTGTTCAGGTACGTCTAAGTTCTTTTTCTGCAGCACAATAAATGATTTATAAATTCTCCAATAATCACGTCTTGATGAAGATATGTATTTATATTTTATGTGAAAAGCTATAACCAGGTATGTTTGTATGTGGTGATGCTAATACTATCACAAAATATTACTAAGGCAACCTTGCAAGGGAATAGAAAGGAAAGCAAATTTCTCACCGAATATACACAAACTAATTTTCTAATACTAAATATTTCTTTAAAACTTATACCACTGGAACCTGGATTGCTACAATACTATTGTGGAGGTTTTCTTCTCTCTTCAACATTGACTTATTCCAAGATATTACATAACTAACATTCACAAAAATATTCCTCAAGAGTCACTTAACTTGTAAAACTATTACAAGTTCTTTAATTTGTGAGTTGGTAGTGCTTCTGCACTGTGCACCATTTTTTTCTTTTGAATATATCTGTACAAAAGTAATTACCCGCCAACATGTCTGATTCATTCACTGAAGCAAGAAATCATCATGGAGAAAAATAATGCATTAATTACCTTGTATAACTCCTTTTCATATGTCAGGGATTTAGCATTTAGCCAAACTGACTTACAAGAATATGTGTGTTTATTTAATAAGTAAATACCATTAAATTCAGGCCATGAAATTTGTGCTCCTCTCCTAACCTTTATATCTTTATTTTGCCCCTGTAAATTCTCTTTTTTATGCTTCTCTTTTTCAATTCTATAAGCATTGTGGAGCCTCCCCTTGCTGAAGTGTTTGCTCAAGACTCCACTAGGTCATACCTTGTCTACGTTGGGTAACAGCACATTTGCAAGTTTACATTTAGATGTGTCAAATGCACAGGGAACCTGCTTAATACTTAAGGGACTTTGCACTTCTTTTGACTTATGCTCTGATCTAGAAACCTGAGAAATGTACTTCTTGAGAAATTATGGACTTTCTGACCTATGAACTTGCTTGTCATTAAGCTTCAAATAAAGAATTATTTGTGACCATTGTAAGTTCTTAGTGTTCCTTACAAAGAATTCAGCAGGATGCACAGAAGTAGAAGAGAGAGCATAGGTTTATTAGAAAATATCAAAGAGTAACATACTCCTCAGGGTGCAGGCCAGGGAGAAGAGGTCATGGCTCTGAAGAAGCCAAGTATCAGAGCTTATATATGGTTTTGACAAAGAGAGTGTAGCTCCTTCAAGTAAGGTGACAATTCACACCAATGAGTGACACAGTTCCTCTTTTCTGTTGGAGGGGGGATTTTTGTTCTTATATAGACTTCTCAGGAACTGTCATGGCGCTGAAAGCCCATGGAGGCATGAGTCATAATCCCAATGTAAATGAGATTGTAATTGATTATAATGAAGTTGGCCTCACTTTTAGGTGTTTAAGATATTCTATAGCTCATATGTTTCCAGACATGACTTAGTCATTAAGAGTGTTTGTAGAGAACTTATCCTGGACACCCAGAAGCCTATAGCACACAGGACCTTTTATCATTGCCAAGGTGTGGTCTAGTTGTTAGAGTTCGATGCTCTCTGTGGTTTTAGAGAGCTGGATTCCTCTTTTTCCCTCTGCTTTTCAGCTCCATCTGCCTCCAGGGGAGCTCTCTGTTCACTTCTTGCCTCAATATCTGGTGGAATGTCTAACAAAGACAGTTGGATGATGTTTGGCACTTCTAATTTTCAGATAAATCACCACTCAGATGACACTGAGAATCTCACCTGCAAAATCTATATAGTCTTTCATGTGGTTCAGGTTGTCCATTCCCATATGCTATACTCACAAACACCCTAGATTGGAAATGCAGATGTCTCCTTTCTTTAAATCAGAGATCCCTACTATTGGCACCAAGGACTGCTTTCATGGAAGCCAATTTTTCCATGGAACCAGGGGATGGGAGGAGGTAGGTACAAGATTTAAATTTTTTTAGTTTCTTTTACTTGCAGTACATAATAATTATATTCCCTAGTGCTAACATGAGCACCTTAGGTCCACCTCAGACATTAGATTCTCGTAAGCAACAGGCAATCTGCATCCTTTGAATGCATAGTTTACCATATGGTTCATTCTTCTATGAGAAACTAATATAGACACTAATCTGACAGCCAGAACTCAGGAGATAATTTAAGTGATGGGGAGAGATGTAAACACATAAATATAGATGCTTCATGCTTCACTCACTGACCTATGCTTACCTCCTGTTGTGCAGAAGCCATGGCTGGTAGTGGTTCATGGCCCAAAGATTGAGGACCCTGCTGTAAATTAATCAATAGAATTTCAGCTTTGCTCAGGCAGTCTATGTATCCATAAAAGTTAGCCCAACATCATATTCTGATAAGAACATCAATTATATGCCTCATTTCCAATATTGTCATCTTTTAGCAGAGATTTAATTACTTCTGGTTCAAGAAGTCCCCCAAAACCACAGAGCAGAGACTGGGGATGGGAAGTGTGTGTCCCTAGCAGAGTCAGACGTGTATACCTTTGCTTTGTGGTCTGCTTCTGTCTTGATTGATCAGGTCACTCTTACATATTTCAAACTCTGTTTCTGGAAAAGGAAACACAATTTGGTCTCTGTTCTTATTTTACCAACTTCCTTCTAACCAGCTATGAGATGGTATTATGGTTTGTGCTTAGATGACCCCCAAAGCCTCATGCAGTCATGAGACAGGCTTCTAGAGTTTGTGATTGATTCATGATCCAATGCTGGGATTATGGGTGTGAGTGCTACACCCACCCATGGGATGGGTAGCCTGCGTACAGTATAAGGGAGGGAGAGAGGCTTTCTCTCATATTTCTCCCATTTTTCTCTTGTTGCTCTTGCTTTTCTCCACCACCATGAACTGTTGCCCTCTACTAAGTGCCACTCTGCCTTGGAGCCAGCGGAGTATGGACTGAAACCTCCACAAATGGTGAGCTAAATAAACCTTTCCCTCCTTAATTTTGGGCATCAGACATTTTGTCTCAGCAATGAGAGAAAAGTAACTGAGGCAGCTGTCTTTAAGAACTGCTACTTTTGGAGCTACTATCTATGACAGACCAAGGCACAAAGTACAAGTTAAACACACCAAAACTGCCACCAACTGCCATTTATTACATGTGAAATTTTTTCCTTGAGCTTACTTACATTTATTTGTATTATTTTCACCATTACATCTTATGTTCATGTGGTGACAGTTACTTGTAAAGAATAAGGCAGTATGTCACAATACATAGAACAGTAGATCCTAGAGTAAGGTAGACCTGGATTTGAAGGCCAGTCCCATCGTTTATTGCATTATGGAATTTAGAGGAGTTTCTCATCTCATATTTCTTATACATAAATTGAAGATAACAACCCCTACTTTAAAGAATTAATGTAAGAATTCTTTAATGCTTCTTTCATTCTGCAAATCTTTTTCAGCACCTACAGGAATTGGGCCAAGGGAAGAGGCTGTATATGAGTGAGAAAAACACATTTTTTCCTAAGTGTTAAGAAACGAACAAAATGAAGCACATTAAAGAAATCTTCAGTGTTGTATCCACACACCCTGAATATCAAGGAAGGAAATTGTCATAACACATAAGTTTGAGGGAAAGGTCCAATGGCCAAGATAGGTGAATCCTGGATTTACAGCTCTTTGACCTATCAGAAATTTCAATTGACTGCTGAAAAAACCCAAGATATATAGTTATAAAAACAAGCTTTTGAGAAAGGAAAATGGTAGAATCTGCACCATGGGTAAAAATCTCAAAAGCTCAGTGAGGCCCAGGAAAAAAATGCAGAGATCAGGTCTCTGGCTTGAATACAGAGTGCGGTTACTTGGCATATTCTCAAGAAATGGTCAGTGTATTTGTCATTCTAAAGCCATATATCAGTTGAATTCTTGAGCACTGTTCTGGTTAGCAAGTAGTTTAGAACTGATTAAAAAAATATTTTCAAGAAAATTTCTAACAGAGCTTTCCCACTGCAGTATAATCAGTCCACACATGTAGATTGGTGGCCTGAAATCGGATCGTCTTCAGGCAAGCAGTAGCTTTCTTTTTATAGAATTGTACATTTCGTGTTGGGCAGCATCTCCACTACTCCCATGGGACACTGAAGTCCAATTGTCATTATGAGCATAAGGACAAGAGAATGCCAGGTACCTCAGGCAAGAGCTTTTGGCTGCCTTGCAACTTTTAAATGCCTCAGTTTGAAGCAGTAGTGTGCTTTTCTGGAAGGATTTAAAACCATGTTATATAAGTTGCAATTAGTGGCTTCCCACAAATTGCATATCACTCTAGCAAGTGAGATCTCTCTAAAGTGCTTTGTTGACTGGCTCACTGGGCCGAATTTCCTTGTTCTCTAGAGGGCAAATGCACTTCTCTTCCCTTCTACACTCAGTCCCGTTGGTGCACAACATCCCAAGTACGTACTGCAGGAGTTTCGACCTAGGTGTTCACGAGGCTCTCCACTAGAGACACAGAAAAACAGCATTACACATTGCCTTCAAAATGTATTTTATTTTCTTAGCAGGAATGTTTTTGTATTTTGTTTTCATTACATAGGTTTCTCCTAATCTACAGTGGCCTATCATCCTCACTATAGTAAATAAAAATGCACAGTACTGAAGCAAACATATTTATGGTAGCTAAATATGACACAGAAGCTGATTCCTGAAAGGCAGCAAAAACTTTTCATTGCGTTTGTGCAGTGAATCCACACCCTTGGACCAGGAAATACATGATCTTCTTAAAGGCCTTTTGCTTTGGTTAAGAAGGTTTTGGGGAGGTTTCAAAGGACAAATAGTTTTTTTTCCAAAGGCAAAGTGTGGTTTGATCCTTTCAGAAAGAATGGCTGGCTGACAGATACACCTTAGGGTCCAGGTGGGAGGCGGACCTTGGGTGGAGACTGGCCTGCTCACGACTGTCAACCAAGAATCAATTCTTGCACTGTGCTGGGTTTCACTGTATGGCTAATAACAGTGACAATCTAATTTTTAAAAAAATCATAAAGCTGAACTTAGTAATTTTGGAAGCCTCTGATTCTGATTCTCTCTGTCATTTCTCAGCTCTTTGACATGCAGGAGTCACTCAGGTGCTCTAGGTCTCTATTGTCTGCTCTGTGGAATACTAGAATCAGATAAATTTTGAGATCACTTCTAGTTGTAAGACTATAGATTATCTGGATTCAAATCATAGGTCTTTCTTTGTCTTTGGATAACAAGCTTTAACCTGCTTAGTTTCCTACATCTTACAGAAACAAACATAATGTGAGTCTTAAAAGTATTTCTTAGAGATTGAGGTAATATGTAAAAATTTTTAGGATACGAACAAATACATAGTAAATCTCCCAATGTATGTGCAGGAGCCTTGTTAATAGTAATTAGAAAAAAACAATTAAAGCAAGAGAGTGGAGATTTTTCCAGTCAAAAATTTCTGTGGTTGCAATAATTCTGCTTAGAAGTGGCTTCTGGGTACCAGGCAAACTCTTAACTAAGAAATTGATTTTTCACCTAAGTTGCTAATATTTGAACAAATTAGCAGAGGTGAGAAGAAGTTGATAAAGAAATAGAAATAAGATGGTAAATAGCCTTCGAATATACCTGCAGCCCATAGAAGGATCAGCATAGCCACTGAAAAGTAAGTTTGGAAGGAAATGCAATGTTGTAGATGGGAAGTGACTTCAAGATCTAAGAAGTGCAGAATCTGTGGACATTTTTCATTGCTTGAGAAGGAAAGGAATCTTTCTTCTACAGTGTGGAGCACGTGCAAGTAGGAGGCTGCCCAACCAGGGCCCTTCACTGCTACCCGTGTATACCTGTGTGTCCAATGTGCATGTGACCGCTCTTGCCAATGGCCTTGTGCAGGACATTACATAGCACAGCTGGGTTAGAGGTGTGAGTCATAGAGGTCTCTGAAGTCTCTTTTCTGTTCCCTTATTCGCAAGACCTCCTGAATGCAGACATGCCACAGTCTTAGGAAAAGTTAGAAGCATAGATGCAGGAACCCAAGCTCACCACATCCAGGATAGCTGACTTTGAACCCTCAGTACCCATATTGCATGCTGATATGTCCACATGGATGGGCATAAAGTTGTTACGCTGAATGAAAAAAAGACTTACATGAAAGAAGTTTAATACCACATGATTCTACTCATGTGAAGTTCTAGAGCAGGCAAAACTAGTGGGAGAACACTGCCTTTGGAGGTTTGGATTGGAGTTTGATTGGAAAAAGTTCTAAAAGAACTTTCAGGAGTGATTTTAACGCTGTATTTTGACGAGGGTTTGGGTTTCACAAGTATACACAGTTCTGAAAGTCAGCAAATGTGGAGTTAAGATTTTATAATGTCTTGTATGGAAAAATTTTTAAAAAGGCTATAAACAAGTATTAAATTGTAGTTAGGAGTATGTATTAATCAACATACATGCTCCTAAGTATAGTTTAATACTTTATTTGGGCATGCATGGAAAATAAGATGAATCATAAATGGTTTATACATAAACTACTGAATCTAAAAAAGGTTAACAGTAAATAGTCCATGTTTTCAGAGTAAAAATGAAATTCAGTAGGATTTGAAACCAGGTGTGTCTCTCTCTAAATCCTTCATTCATACCTGTATTAGAATTAATGAGTAGACAATTCAAACAACTTGCTGTGAACTATAGGAAAAAAGATTTTTGAGAGAAAAAGAACTGTGAAATGGTAGAACTCCAAAGTTAAGCCAGGTAAAACTCATACAGAGTTTCAACAATATACTACTAATTAGCCCCAGTACTTGGATCTAATGTGGAGTTTTCAGAGGGTTGTGACATCCATAGATGACTAATTAACCTGTGCAGCAAATCCATTTCATTTGCTGCCGTGACACAGCCAATCAAGACAGGCTTACTGTTTGCTCATTTGGAAAATGATGCGGATTCCCATTTATACTTAATTACAGTGCAAAGGTTGACAATTATCTTCTCTATAGAAGCATCAGATGCTTCCATATCATTGTGAAGATGCGCCTATAATTATGCACATAATTTGTCTTGCAGAAATTGTAACCCAGCCATTACCTGGATCTTATGCCTGTAATTAGAAATAAAAAAAAAATCAAATGGGAACGTGGGTTGGTAGGATGTTGTGACCCTTACACTACTAGGACCCGTATGGAGCTGTTAGCAGAACTCAGAGGCAACGAACGTCTCTGGGATTGCTGCCCTGTATTAAAAATAGTTAGCAATTACGAGAAGAAGATGAAAATTAGGTAGGGTGAAAGCACAGTACAATCACTTTGCCAGGACTTGTCGGAAATCATTAAAAATCCCATAGGCACCTCAAGTTCAAAGTTTCTAAACCCAAATTCATTATCCACCTCCTGCCTAACTTTACCTGTGCCTTCGTTTGTGTTTTCTGTCTGTGATAGTGAAAGGCATTCTAGAGTCTTCTGCAGCCCTTGTTCTCTAACTCCTTCCTACCAACTGACTTTTCATTCTAGTTTTTAGGTGTTTCTAAGCCTGTCACTTCTTCAGCGCTGTGACAATTCTGCCTTCATCCTCACTGGGGCTAGCTTCACAAGAATGTACGAGTGGGTCTGCCTGCCTCCAGCCTGTCCTCTCTCCTGCTCAACTTCCGCATCTCTCCCAGTAAGATCATCTCTAATCTCAAAGGTAATTTTTCCCTGCAACATTCAGAATAGATGAACATACCTACCTCTTCCTCAACAGTGGTTGGCCAGACACACAAAGCACTTTATTCTTTGTATTCTGTGAGAGCTTCATGCTCTCCTGTCCCACTCTGCAACTGAATGAAGAGCTCTATTTAATGGATTAATGAATGTGTCACATGATGTGCTCAATATTTCAGTTATCACTTCCGGGATAATTGACTACTCTGAAATTCGGGGGCTACAAGCAACCTTTCCTGTTTTGCTTATGATTTTGTGGGTTAAGAGTATAGGAATTGTGTGAAGGCATGGTCATTTCTGATCAACACTGCATCAGCTGGGGCAGAAGAATTTACTTCCAAATGGCTTTTTCACTCATGACTTGTCCTCAAAGCACTTTTATTCCTTCTCCTCTCCTCTCCTCTGTTCTCCTCTCTTCCCCTCTCTTCTCCTCCCCTCTCCTCTTTCCTTTCCTCCCTCTTCTCTCCTCCACCTCCTTCCTCTCTCTCTCTCTCTCTCTTTCTCTCTCTCCCTCCATCTCAGTTGTCTTAGTCATTTTTTCAATGAACACCCAACACCCACAACTTGAAGGAGAAGTTTATCTGGCTCACACATGGTCAGTTGGCTCTAAGGCAGGAAGAGCATGGTGGGAAGGTCTGATGGAAGAAAGCTGCTCACATCATGGTGGAAAAAATGAACAAACCACAGAGAGATAAAGGAGGAGCTGGGGAGGAAAACAGACCCTTCCAGGTCTTGTCCCCAGTGGCTCGCTCCTCTCATCAGACCCCATCTCCCAGCAGAAAGTCAACTACAGTGCCCAAAGATTCAAGCATCCTCCAAGTGCTTACATGAGGACTTTCGAGGGATATTCTTGATCAAAGCCATAATGTCCGTCTTCAGGGTTTCTCCACTGATTAGTTTCTTGCAGCATGGACAGCTAAGAAAGTCACTTTTTACCTGAAGGGTTCATTCCAAGAGTCAGGCAGTAGACACTTCCCAATTAGTTAAGGGTTATAACAGAAAGAAAGGTATGGCGACGTTTGTGCCATAGATTACTGTCATAGATATTAGCAACATTAGTTGAACAGCTCCTCAGATTTAAGATCGTGAAGCAATAGACTCTACCCCTTGGTGGGAAACTTTAAAATCACACTCAAGAACAGGACATAGGTTGGGAGATATTGTGCTCATCTTTGGATAATGAAATCTTGGACACTGGAGATTTCCTCCTTCTGAAATGTCAGTCACTTTTTCTGTTCTACTCAACTCCTGCTTGGGCTTTAAGGCAAACTTTCAGAACAGTTGTTCAATTTTAGATTCTGTAAGAAAACTCACAAAATTCTCCTCACTATTCATAGTAGTTGGTTCCATCCTTCCTTATCCAGCACAGAACATCATTGTGTATTTACTGACAAATTTACCTCACCCACCAGAATGTAAACATGAATCCACGTGTTATTTATTTTAGGATTCCTGGTGCATAACACAGAGTCTGCTACCTCCATGTTAAATACATGATTTGTGATCAAATGACTAACTGAAGGAATGAATAAATGGTTCTATTCATATTTACATACTACCAATGCCTGGCATATTTCCTGGAACAAGTTAAGCATCTTATGATTATGAGCTTCCAAGACTGTCCCTGGTGATCTCAATCTCCTGGTATTCACACTCTTGTGCATTATGTCCCATTGTACTAATATTTGTCTGCCAAATGGAATATGACAGTAGTGATGGTGTTACACTTCTGAGAACAGATTATAGGAAAAACTACACTACTTCCCCTTCAGATTCACTCTGGTGTGAGGCAGCTGCCTTTTGTTGATAAGTCCTTTGGGGAGGCCCATATGGTGAGAAACTGAGACCACCTATGAACAGCCGCAGAAGTGACCTTGTGGTCAGGTCCTCCCCTCACCCAAGCCTACAGGTGCCTACGCCCCAGGCAACAGCATGAATGACCTCACAGAGGTCTAGATCTGGAGCCACCTCACTGAGCTGCTCCCAGATTATTTTCATTTTAAAGAGAAAACAAAATAACAATAACAAAGATGAAAACAAACAACATAAAAGCAATTAAAATGATACAGAATTTTTTAAAAAGATGATGGAAATTTAACAGTGGTTGTTATCTTACATATTGTTATCTCTGATTGGTTTCTTGCCCCGCTGTAATTCCTGCTGAGTTGCTATGGCACCTGAGCCAGTATGGCGCTGCAGGCCATGTGGTATGGTGCTGAGTCACCATGGCATCCAGCTAATATGGCGCAGGACACTAAAGGCCATGTGCTAAGCCCCATCCTTCTTCCACTGAGTCAAATTACAACTTCCTATTTCCCTTTTTGTAATATCCTATTCCCTTCGCCCGTGCTCCCATCCAATCCTGGTCTGCCATGTCAGGCAGTGTGCCTCCTAAACCCCACCTCCAGCCCAGGGCTATTTAACCTTTTACCCCACGAAAGATTGGTAGAGGCCACGTTTTGCTCTTTCCTGTGGCCTTTCCACGTCCACAATAAAGGCATTTTATTCTGTTTGACTTCTTTCTGCGGTAGAAAAACCTATCAATCTCCATGAAGTTGCCCAGATTACCAGATGTAAGAATGCAAGATTGATCAAACCATTAACAAGAATAAAAAATAATAAAAGAACATTAGAAACAATACAGAGTTGCACTAATCAAGATGATAGGAATACACCAATGGTTGTTACATTGCATATTGTTGTGTTCAAATTAGGTGTTCAGATTACCAGATATAAGTATACAAAATTGGTCAAAAAAAGACTTAAGCGTTAACTGTTCCTTTCAATGCACCAATAGCTATCAGCAGTTCAATTATCCCAGCTGTCCTTGTATATACGTATATATTTCTGATCTTCAGAAACCACATAAGATAATGTTTGTTCTTTTAAATGGCTAAACTTGAGGGTAATTTTTCCATCACACAAGATAACAATTCTTTTAATAAACCCTTATGAGTGACATTCAAGTTAGCAATGATGGAGCAGTTCCCTTCCTCTTGGACTTTTAGCCTAAGTATTTTGTTGTTGTTAGGACAGGCACCTGGGTGGTATTTCCTATTGAAGCCAAACACCTGGGTCTTTTAGCAACACAGAAACTTCTCAGGCACTATGACAGAGTAATGATCTCATTTCTTGGAGTGTATGTGCTAATTAGCTGCATGATGAAGTGTAGAATGTCAAGCAATAAACTATTTGTACTTAATCTTCCAATACATTTTCTTATTGAAAGAATATGATGCCAAAGAATTAAATGTTAAACTACCAGACACCACTGGGCTTTGAAAAATTGTCTTGCTTTGCTAGCTTCATATTTCAATTCCCAACTGATAAAATCTCTGATTATTTTGTTTGAAAGGTAAGAGTCTTCATAAAATTGAAGCACAAAAGAAATAATAAATATGGTACTACCTAAAAGGGATTTTGTTTGTACTATATAAGTTTCTTAGAAATTCAGAAGGGGATTTTAAAATTGCAAAATCACTCATAAGTTTTTTTATAGTGAATATATTTTCATGAAATGTTTACACCAAGAAATGCCATAAATAAGCATCATATATACTAATTTAGTAATTCTGTAGTTATGCTAATCTGTTCAGCCATATTCAGATACTCCCCAAACACAGAATGCCACTTGCTAAGTGATCAACAGAACCTCAAGAGGTATAAAGTTTTCAGTTCTCCCATGAACATAGCTGTTTAATCAGAACTTTCTCTTCTACCCAGGAAATTATTCTAAAGATACCAAATGAAAAGAGGAGGAAAGCAAACAATTACGATCCTTGCGTGCCTTGTTCCATGATCCTAGTAGATTAATATAATTCCTAGAAGTCAAAACACTTCTAAGGGTTGTGTAAGGAGCTGATTTTGAGCAGAAGAGAAGCCACTCCGGAGCCCAGAGTGAAGTAGGGAGAAATTTTTATGGTTAGAGAACTTGGCATTGGCTGATTTGAGAAAGTGGCAACACAATTATACTTCCTAGAAGAAGGACAAAACTCTGAAGTATAAAGAACCTCTTACTTGCAATATTATGTGTAGGAACTAGGTGAACTGGGGTGATGCAAAAGGCTTCACAGATCAAATCTGGTTTAAAGAAGCCCAACAAGCAGGGTGATGTAGCAAAGTAGCTTAGCCACATTTGCTGAAAGTTTATAACTTCAACAAAGAATCTTTAGATTATAAAATGAAGCACACTCTTTCCAGGCCCTTTGTTACAAGAAACACTTAAAAATATCTTGCTGCCAAGATATAATTTATTCAATGAAAAGTAATCAAAATGAGGTAGCACAGCATCAACTTAAAAGGAAACAAGAAGGTAAAGAGAAATATTCACAAATAGAAACACAGACATACACACACATGCATATAAAATAAAATAGATACAAAGTAGCACCAAATATGTTCCATACAAAGTGGAAAATCCTAAAGCATAATTATTTCTGCAAGGAAGACCATGAATTTAAAAATTTCAACATTCAGAGAGGAGATAGTAAGTTCAGCAGAAGGCCATGGTGAGGAACTGAGGAATTTATTAAAGAAATAAATGGAAGATAATACCATCACAGAAAGTGAGGCAAGTCTGAAAAGCATACAAGATGGAACAAACATAGAAAGAATCGCAGTAAAGACATAAAAGCTATAACAGCTCAAATATGAAAAGGAAATAAAAAGTTTAACATGTTTAGAAAGAAAGTAAACATTTGTACAAAGGAAAGGCTAGCACTCATATAATTTAAATTATTGAAGAAGAAAGCTAAAGTATGAATAAAACAAATATCTAAAATATTTCCCACAATATAAAATTCATGGCCTTTCACATGGGAAGAGCACACAACATATCCGGGAATAGGTAATACCAGTGGAATAGTTACAAACTGAGATACATTCCACAGACATTCATGGTCTTCCCAGTAGAAGAGGAGATTTCTCTGGCAAACACGACAAAAGATTATTCATTTACAAGTGGGAATAAAAGCCAAGCTCATTTCAGGTTTAACCTAAGCGATAGTCAGAGACAGAGAAGAGTGGAGGAACACCTACAAGATCCTTGAGGAAAGAAAATATAAGGCAGAGATTTCATATCCAGCTAAGGTCATGCGTGTATAGAGTTTTGAACATAGAAAAGTCTCTACCATGCATCTTTATTGATGAAAATAAAGAAAGTACACTTACATGAACCAGTGTAACTGGGAAATGAGAGCAAAGAACTGGAGGTGGATAATGCATTGAACATAAATTAGTAGAAAATGAACAGTGCAGGGTGGGGAGTATGTCAGAGTGAGAGAATACGGATCCATATCCTATGCCCTGACCATGTAGACACAATCCAACAGGCAGAAATCGAAAGGAGAAGGAAGATGAAAAGTAGCACAGATGTGCTGATGGCATCAACAGTCATCCCAGGGCTGGAAATCACTTATTTGAAACTGACAGAGCATAGAAGAGAAAGATAAGTCTGTTTACACACACAGAGTAAATGCAAACATAATATTGTTAACTAGAGCTTGGGGAGGGAGGAGAGAAAACATTTGGAGTTGCTCATAGTAAACAGCTCATCTTAACTGTCTAAAGAAACAAAAATATTACTGAAATTATTGAATTAATCTGCATTCTATAATTGTTAAAGTAGACACAGGTTAAGCCAAAATATGTATCATCTAACTATCCTAATTTAAAAGTACACCTGACTCATATTTTTCAGACAGTATAGTAAGACAGAAAATACCTTGCTGGCAGATCATGCATAAAAATAGCAAATGTATTATGTCAGCAAGTAAACATCTGCAAATTCTAAATAATCAATATTCCAAAAACCTTATGTCATAACAATTCAATAAATTGTAGTATTAAATAAAATCGGGAAGCCGGTCCAGGAACGTGGAAATTTATAGTATTCCTAAATACATTCTTATTACTATAAACCTCAGACTGTATAATCTCAGTCTATCCAGAAAATTATAAAAATCAAAGAACATGTGAAAAACAAATTGAGCACAAAGAAAATCTGTATGATTTGTTATCTCAGCAATAAATAGACTTAACATTTTATGGAAGAAGTTAGAAATGTACAACAAAGTGAGGTTAAGGAGAGCAGCTGAGACCAGAAAAATAAATTAAGAATTAAAATTAGAAATTAGTCTTAATAAGAAGTGAAACTAATAATCCCCAAGCTGGTTTTACTAGGTTCTGCACTAATTACTGAGGATTTTCAAAAGAGGATAAAAAATAAAAATAGTGTAAAGGAAAAAATAAAAGTATGAGAAACTAAAGGAATAAAAAAATTATATTACTCAATCTCATGCCGATAGATTGATGGAGTGGAATCTTTCTAAAATTAAATCAATATAATTTACTGCAGAAGAACGTTAAACATATAAAGTTCAATTTCCATAGAAAGAATTATTCTGGAGAAAAACATCACCAGGGGAAGTGGAACAATACTAATCTTTATAGTGTAAATAATTCCAACGTTGTTTAAATTAGCCTATAGTATAGATGAACAGAAAGAATATCCAAGTACTTCTCATGAAACAAGCATTTCATTTTTACCAAAGCTTGATAAAAGCTACCCACAAAGAAAAGTGCATGCTCAATTTTACTTATGACAGTTGTAAAATATTTCATGGGATATTTTATTAAATTTAGCATATCTCATTAACATTAATATTAACATTCATTCCAGTAGTACATTTAAAAATAATGCTTAATGACAAAGTGAAGATTACTTCAGAAATGCAAGGAGAATATAATCTACAAAATCCGTTGATACATTGTTATTAGCTAACTTACTCTGTAATGACAATGATCCAGGCATTGTTCTAAGCACTGTACATGTGTGCTGTTATTTTACCCTCAAAAATTTTCATTTCTTCATTTTATAGATGTGGAAAGGAAGGTATGGAGAGGTTAAATCAGGAGCTCAAATCGACTTACTACTAATGACTGGAGCTGGAATTTAAACCCAAGCAATCTGGATCCAAACACCATAATCTTAATAAATTTTTACTTCTCCAGTACCTAGATAAAGATATTTTTTCCAATATCCTATCACTTACATATAGCACATGAACAGAAATGAATCATCACAGCAGTGCATAAGGGAGGTGGGATGTTGTGTCTGATGGATCTCAGGGACCAGCATGGTGGTGGAAATCCACGCAAAGCCCACAGAATTTGCATGGTCACAACATGTTGGCTCCATCATGGTTGTCATGGAAGTAGGGAGCAGGTGGCAGGTGCCTGATGTGGATGTAACACTTCTGCGTTCCTGGAGTGGTAACATGAACATAGGAGAAATGACTTGAGAAGCACTAAGTGCCAGCCCAAGAGATTTGCTTCACTTTGTGCCAAAGTCTTTATTTCCCCATGTTCAATCAGATTCTCTTCCTTACTCCTCAGAAGAATTCAGTTGGTGTGTTTGTGAAAATGAAGAAATATTCTGCTACATTTTGACAACTCCTCACTAAATGTGTTTTATGCGTTCAGATGTGGATGTATTCTTTTTTTCCTGGAAAAACCAGTGCAATCTGAAAAAGTCAGTGGCTCAGAATAATTAGTGGGAAAACTTAATGCTAAACAACAAACAGAGCAAGTGCCAGTGAGAAAAATGATGGAACTCTGAGTCCCCAAGACTTTCTCAAGAAAAGGCAGCTGCTCTGAAAGCCTAATTTCAAATCTTCTCATTTTCTACAGGTATTGCTAGCAAGATAGAACGAGGAGACCAGATTCCCAAAAGAGAGGCTGTGAATCCTTTGCTCTCATCACCCTCTTGATGTTAATACCAGGAGGTGTCAAGTGCACCCTGCCATTTGTATTCATGTCAGCATTATCATGTTACTGGTTGCTAACAGATTAGGATTCCCAGAGCCTTCCTCGTTGGCAGTATTCCTAAGAGGTAGGGAAGGACGGACAAGCATCTTTACATGCATGAAAAGAAGCTAATTTATGTTCTGCCTCTTGCCTGCAAGTGACAAGTAAGCTCTCTGGAGTGTGTCTGTGATCTACATGGTACTGTGTGATTCCTCAGTAAATAGCAATTAGTGGTGACGACGGATGCTAATACTTTCTTAAAATAAACTTGGAGGGCCAGCCCCACCTGTAGGAAGATGGAAATTCCCTTTTGGTAAGAGACAGAATGATTCGCAGCTTCAGCACACACGGGTTCCAAAGTAGGACTCACGCAGGGAAATAAAGAGCGAAGTACCAATGTTCACTCCAAATACCCTAAGTACAGGTATGAAAGAGGGCTATATATTTTCAAGTTTTGTTTAATAATGAAAATTAAAAACAAAAGGAATTCCTTTAGGGGCTGGCAGTGTAGCTCAGCAGTGTAGATTTTAAGGAAGAGCAAAATCCTGTGAACTGTCTCCAGCACTGGGTAAAAAGCAAAAGAAAGTGAACTCCTTTAGTTTTTAAGTAGCAATCTGCTAACTAGAAACCATTCTTCTTGAATCAGTTGGAAAAGTCAGTATAGGAAAGTGATTAAGCATGTAGCATTTGGAATCGGACTGACACGGTTTTAGCACTTATAAGCTGTGAGGACTTTGTTTGTTTGCCCCTGATCTTCAGCCAGGATCAAGTGAGATGATAGGAAAGATGAGGAGTGCCGGGCAGGTAGTTAGAGCTCATTATTGTCAGCTACGTGGAGGCAGACAACGTATAACCAAAAGGTTACCAGACAATTCTCATCTTTGTGGTTATATGACAGATTATTTCTCATTAAAAATGTTTGCAGTGTCAATTTCCAGAACACCAATAAAGTCAGCATAAGAAACAAGAGAGCCAAAACAGCATTAAAAATCATGGTGGAGTCACCAAGGCGTGGTTAGGGTTGTTGTAGGGCTCAGTGGGGATGCTGGGGAAAGGGGTGTTTGTGACATATAATTTGAGGTTGTCTAGAAATGTGGCCACTTATAATTTTGAACCCTGCTGGAAGTCAAGTGAGCTGGCAGATATTTATATTAGATTCTTTCTAATCAAATCAGACAGATTAGGCACAGTGTTCCTCCCACAGGAAGGAGAAAACAGACATGGATCAGAGCCAGTTCCAGTACCTTCTGTACAGGAAATAAAGTTTCTTTTCAAGTAGGCTCATTGAGGAGCTGAGGGGAATGGAACCAAACAAAGCATAACATAACCTCTCTGTTTTGGGTGGAGCACCAGCTAGGGTTTGACACAGAGAATTTCACCGCTCCTAGGTCCCATGTATCAGCTCAAATCCATCTACCCAGGGCCATGTAAGCCGAAGTTGCTACTCTTTTCTGAAAGCCCTCCCGCCTGGTCCCGGGTGGCCTCATCCCACAGCCTTCTTTTGTCTTGGGCTTTCATCACTTTCTTCAGTGAGAGAAGGGATAATGCCTGTTTTCAGATCTATTGGTGAAATACTGGACTTGGCAGGGAAACCTCCCTGGGGAACCTGATAATTAAGCCAGTTGCCTAATTAGTATGATGATGCTTATGTCTGCAGCCAATGCCAAGCACTATAATTATATTGTGAACTTCAGATGTAGCCCCCGAGTGCTTGAGATTAGCTTTCTAGGTATTTACTCCCATCGTGGGGATGAAAGGGCTTTTGAGTGCTCCCAACACATTTTAAACACCTTGGATGCAAGGGGACGATGGTAGATTTGGAGCTAGGTCGCCTGCCTTTAGCACACCCTTTTGTCACATATGAAAACTGTGATATGTAGCAAGGTACTTAAACTGCCTGAGGTTCCTTTCTCCTTTTTTAAAAAATTAAAGCAAGAAATGATCGTGTGTATATCATAGTATTATTACAAGGATTAAATAAAGTTATATTAATCGAATCCTAAAATAACATTAGGTCATGCTACTTATCTGAAATTTTTATCTGTCCTGCTAATTATTAATACTGGGATTGGTTTGACAGATTTAGTAAATAAAATATTAATAAATAACAAATTTCTTTCAGTGCAAATATGCCTACCTTTTATGTGGGACATGGAACACCGGTCATGGTTACACACAAATTTTTGCTTGTATATTTATAATTCACATTTTACTGGGCATTACTTATTTTATCTGGTGACACCACATTCAAGATATCTTAGTATTCTCTTTTTAGAATAATGTTTCATAGGTTGCTGGGTAAAAATGATCAAAGCTATATTACAACTCTTAAGCTAACCTTTTTGGTTCTATTCAGGGTGCCCTGGCAGAATATAGATTTTACATTTTCCAGTTTCTCACATTCAAAATAGGAAAAAAAATATTCGATACAAAAAGATCTAAAAAGCATGATTGTGAGGGTGATATTATATGGGTTCCAAAGCAGATTTTTTTTTTTTTTAAAAAATAGTCATTTGGGAATTTCTCAAATCTGAGCAAAACTCCTCTGACCTGTTTCAACTTGTCAAGAACCATTTACAATTGTACCTCCTGAGCTCATCATGGAAATAGCAGGTTCTTCTTCTCCCTGCCAAAGCCCCCTTTGCCTTGAATGACCAGATCTGCATCAGTGCAGTGTGTGTGTGTGTGTGTGTGTGTGTGTGTGTGTGTGTGTGTAAACAGAAGTCTTGCTCTTTTCAGCACATTTGGTAAAATGGCTTCAAAACAAACAGCTTCCTGTTGAGGCTTGAGCACATGTTTTCAGGCTTCTTTCTAAACCAATATGCAAAATACAGGTCCTTTTATGGCTAAGGGTCAGAGGAAAAGGAAATGAGAAAATGTGACTGTAATAATGAGGGTCTCATGATGCTGTGGGAATTGAAAAAGATAATGGTTTCTAGCACCTAAACATCATCACTACCAGAAGAGAAGACTTCAAAGGAAGTTGAGGACAGGAAGAGACCAGAGACACTAAGGGACACCAGAAACATACCCAGGACACCTGTTAGGAAGCAAGTTCTGTGAAAGACCACAGGGGCAGATTTTTCTCCACCCTACAAAGTTTTATAACATAGGGTTGAAACACAAAAAGGCATAAAAGGGCAGTTTGTGTACAAACCAAGTATAATGGAGACCTGGAGAAGACAGTGGACTTTTCTAAATTTAACACCTGTCCAAATCCTTATGCTAACCTCAGTCTATGGTCCAAATACATGTTGAATGGCTGAAGGTATAAGTAAAGTCAATTTCTTTATATTTTGAAGAGAAAAAAAATAAAATTTCAAAACAAGATAATAGGAGAGTAGCAATGGTGAGCATATTACATATTGTTATCTTTAGTTACTCAGAGCACAATATATCAGCGTTTAATTGTCCAAACAATATCATAACAAACCATCCTTTCCAACAAAGAGAAATTAGTAGTATAATGATCTTAACTATATGATCACATTTTTTTTACACATTCCTTGGTTGATGGGCATTTGGATTGTTTCCAAGATTTAGCTGTGACAAATTGTGCTGCTATAAACATGGGTGCACATATATAGCTGTGGTACAATGTTTTTAATTCTTCTGGGAAGATACCCAGAAGGGGAATAGCTGGGTTAAATGGGACCTCCAATCCTAGCTTTTTCAGTAGTCTCCACAATGATTTCCACAGTGATTGCACGAATCTACACACCCATCAGCAGTGGGGAAGTCTTCCCTTTTCACCATATCCCCTCTTGCACTGGTTATTGGTTGATTTCTTGATGATAGCCATTTTTTCTGAGTGAGAGGGAATCTTAGTGTTGCTTTAATTTGCATTTCTTGAATGACCAGTGGTGTTGAACATTTTTTCCTATATTTATTTGCTATTTGTATTTCTTCATTTGAGAAGTGCATATTCATTTCAGATGCCCATTTTTGGATTGAGTCTTTAAATTTGAGAGTTCTGATTTTTTTGAGTCCTTTATATGTTCTCAGTGGTATTCCTTTGTCTGAAGAACAGCTGGTAAACATTTTTTCCCACATTGTGAATTGTCTCTTCACTCTGTTGGTGGTTTCTCATGCTGTGAAAAGCTTTTTAATAATATGAGATCCCAGTTGTTGATTCTTTGTGATAGTTCCTGTGCGATCAGAGTTTTATTCATAAAGTCTTTGCTTACACCAATGTCTTCAAGAATTTTACCTGTTTTACCTTCCAGGAGATTTAGTGTTTCTATTTTAATATTTAGATTTTTGATCCATACCAAATTTAGTTTTTTTTTTTTTTTTTTTTTTTTTTTTTTTTT
>NW_004955416.1:21959806-21977829 GCF_000276665.1 Chinchilla lanigera
TTTCTTAATCAGTCTTGGCTTGAAATTCACTTTGTCTGCAAATATAATAGCTACCCCTGCTTTTTTCTGTGTTCCTGTTTCATGGAGTATTGTTTTCCATCCTTTGACTTTCAGGCTATTAATTTCTTTTTGAATTCAATGTATTTCTTGTATGCAGCTATAGTTGGATCTTGCTTCTTGATCCATTTTGCTAGTCTATTTCTATTGATTGGTGAATTGAGACCCTTAACATTGATGGTTATAACTGAAATGTATGGACTTATCCTTGTCATGTTATTTTCCTATTATTGGTTCCCCTTCTTTTCTCCTCCTCTGTATAATTGTTTACCTTGCCCTATGAACTCCTTCTTTTGGGGTTCATGGAGGTGTAGTCCTTGTTATCTCTTTCTAGAATGTTCTTCAAAACATTTTGGAATGTTGGTTTGGTGGTTATAAATTTCCTCAGGTGTTCTTTGTCATGAAAATATCTTATTTCTCACTCAGAGGAGTACATCAATCTGAGTTGAGGGTTGACTTCCTTTAGAACTTGAAATACTTCACTCCAAGTTCTCCTTTACCTGAGGGTTTGTGCTGAGAAGACAGCTGTTATTCTGATGGCATTTCCTTTATAGGTGATTTGTTTCTTTTCCCTAACAGCTTTTAAGATTCTATTCTTATGTTGAATTTCCAGATTCTTGACTCTGACATGCCTGGCTGTAAATTTCTTTGTGGTGGTTAATTGGAGTTCTATATGCCTCACTTATTTGTATGTCAAGTTCTCTTTCTCTACCAAAGAAGCTTTCTGCCATGACATGTGTAAACACTTTTTTTATATATAATTTGTGCTAACTCTTGCTTTTTCATTGACTCCAATGAAGCTTAAGTTATTCTTGTTTGCCTCATCTACCAGCTGTTGGAATTATTTATCATGGTTCCTTGCTATTTTTAAGAAACCTTTCTTTTCATAATCGCTAACAATAAGCCTGTTTTCTATGTCTGAAATCCTGTCCTCACATTGGTTTAATCTACTGTGGATACATTCAATGGAATTTTTATTCTCCTGGACATTTTCTTGTATCTGCCTCATGGATTCCATTTCTTTCCTGTGCTGAGCATTCATGGCTTTCATAAGTTTCTTAAGCTCCTCGACCTTTTGTCTGTATCTGCTCTAGAATCACTAAGCATGGTTTTCATTGTGGACACCATCTCTGAAGTTATCAAGAAATTATTTCTGATTTGATTTTTTTTCTAGAGCCTCATGCAATTTTTTGTTGCTACCACTAGAGAGAGGCCCAGTTGGTGGCTTTCAGATTGTCCCACCTCACTGCCCCCTGGGCTTGCCTTTGGTGAACTAGATGTCTGGGTTTGCATCTTGTTTAAGTGTCTTCTCACTTTCTTTTCTTATTTTAGTTGAATTCCTGTGGTGATGCTTTTAAATTGCTTGTATTTAGAACCCTTAGGAAACGACTAGTTGTCTGAGTTATCTTCCAGGTCTGACTGCTTTTGGGGTTTTGAGTCAGTTTCCAGATCCTACCTCTTCAACTTGTTAGAGATGAGAAGTTGCTGCCTGTTTGGCCCAACCCATGTTTCTCTGGCACTTTGGCACAGTGTTTTCTGTGTCCCTTAGTCAATCTCAGTCTTGGAATATCAGGAAGAACAGTTGTTTAGAACAATTACATCACTTTTGTATATACTGATACCATCAGCAATAATAATAGCATCAAGCACAGCCTAGAAAATGACAAATTGAGGTAGCCATTAATTTGCCACCTCTACCCATATGAACTAGATTTGTGGTTACAGAACAAAATCTAAAACAAACCAGAAAATTATATGCAATATATAAATCTTCAAAATGTCAATTTTCCCCTAGGAGTTAAAATTTAAAATGGGTTAGGGAGAAAATACAAAAGTAGTAGAAGAGGAAGAGATTATAAGTAAGGCTGGAGGACAAAGAGGGATTATGTAACTTTGAGAAACTAGTGCAGAAGACTGGAAGGAAAGAGAGAAGGAAGAGATAAAAAGAAGCACAGAACAGAACTACAGACACAAAGAGGCTAGAAACCACATTCACACTCATAAAAACTAGGTCAAACAATGAAGGAGAAAAAACAAAAAAACAAGAAAACCACAACCACCACAACAAAAAACAAATGAGAGAGAGAGAGAGAGAGAGAGAGAGAGAGAGAGAAAAAACAGTCCACTTTCAGGTTTGTCTCCAGTGTCACTAGTAGATAATGTTTGGGATGGGGTCCAGATCTGTGTTGATTTATCCCAGCAAGCCAGCAGTAACTTTTTGGAGGGGCAGTGGATAATCTTAGCAAGACTGCATCTTCCGGCCGAGACCAGACTCATTCAGCCTGCAGCTATCAGTACACCTTCCATGGGCCTGAGCCAAGCTGGGAGCCACTAGATAGAGCCAGCAGCCACTCTGAGTTCTGAGTTCAGTGGGCCCCTCTCCCAGATGGCTCCAAGAAAGCCAATTGCTTTCTCCCACATGGGAGGACTGAGGACTGAGGCTTCAGCACTCACTGCCAGCTAGTGCAGTCCTTCACGTACATCATTGCTGTGTCTCTCCCTGGAGGCCTCTTCACTGTGTGTCTGCAGGTTTGAATTACTCCTCTCACACAGTGAGTCTCATCTCAGGGAGAAGGTGCCACCAGTTATCTCCTTCTTCTTCACTGAAGTTTCTCTCTTCATTCTATCTGTAGGCTTCAGTTCATGCTTCAGATCATTTCTGGGTCCAGTGAACCTACTTCCCTGCTTTTTATCTTCCTCATGTTGCTATAGTCCAGTGCCTGGATGGTGACTCTCAGAATGGTTCTTTCTCTGCTGTTTACCACTCCATGACCTTGGTGTTCTTAGTAAAGTTAATTTTGATCTATGCAGCCAGTAAAAGCATATTCTTTAAGGATACCTTTTTTTTTGGTACTGGGAATCAAACTCAGGACCTTGTGTTTGCCAGGCAGGCACTGCACTGCTTAGCTATTTCTCTGACCCAAGAATGCATTTTTGAGGAAATATTCACAGTTTTTGCTAAATAAAAAGAAACACTCTATGAAAGTTATTTTATTCTGACACACATAAAGCTAGAAAGGCAAGCATCTATCTGTCTATGTATCATGTATCTATCTATCTATCTATCTATCTATCTATCTATCTATCATCTATCTATCTTCCTAGTGATGTCTTTTAGATGAGTTATGAGTGATTCAATAACTTCTGGGAACTTTTTATATTATAAATTTTCTACATTGAATTTATTTTAATTTTCAAATAGGAAAATATGACATATATGAAAACTATGACACTAAATCCACAGGGAACACCCTTATAATCCACTCCCCAAAATAATTTAAGATTAGTTAAGGATGGAGGACACACTCATATGAAAAACAGTGGACCAAATCTAGGTTATCTCAGGCAGGTACATGATTGAAAGTGAAATAAACTGACTCTAGCCAAATGCTACATATGGAGTGGTGGGGTAGGAAAGGCCAAATACCAGTTCACCTGCGCCTGTTGTTTAGTAGAATTCTCCTTAGTGACCCCTGTGAAATGCAAATGGTTGTATTATAAATGCCACCTTTGGTATAAAACAAAAAATTAGGCAATAACTCCTCATTGCCCTTTTACAAAACACAAGTTAGATTTGTATGCATAAGCACTGATAAATGAATGGTAGTAATTGGATTATAACTATTATAGAGTTATCTCCCTTTATCTATAATTTCATGTGTGCAGGTTCAATTACCTCTGGTCAGCCATGACCCAGAAATATATATGGAAGAATTCGAGGAACAAATTTGTAAGTTTTAATATGCTTACAATTCTGAGTAGTGTGATAAATTTTTCATCATCCTACTCTGCTTCACCATGAATATGAACCATCCCTTTGTCCAGATTATCCATTTTGTATGTGCTACAAGCTTTTAGTCACTTAGAGACTGTCTTGGTTTTCAGATTGACTTGCCATGCTTGTGTTGAAGTGACTCTTATTTTACTTAATAATGGGTCCCAACCATAAGAACAGTGATGCTGGTTATAAGGATCTGACAAAGAGAAGCCAAAAAGTGCATCCTGGGGCTGGGGATTTAGCTCAGCGGCAAAGCGCCTGCCTGGCAAGCACAAGGTCATGAGTTTGGTTCCCAGTACCGGAGAAAAACCAAAAAAAAAAAACAAACCCAAAACAAAAAGTGCATCCTTTCAGTATCATTTCACATCACAAGAACGTAGGTGCACAAAGGACTAGAAAATATTTTGAGACAGATGACATTCATGTAACTTTTTGTTGTACATTACTATAAATATTGTATTTTATTATTAATTATTATTTTTAATCCCTTACTGTGCTCAATTTATAGATAAACTCAGTCATAGGTATGTACATATAGGGAAAAAAACATGGTATACACAAGTATGACTCTTAACCATGATTGTCAACTTGACTAGACTAAAATACACCTAACAGGCTAGCAAAGAGCACTTTTAGGTGTATCTGTGGTTGTTTCCAGAGATGCTTGGCATGTGTAGCCCAGCAAACTGAAAGGGAAAGACCTGCCTGAAGCCTGGATGGAGGGAAAGGAGAAGAAGGAGGGAGTTGGCCTGCACTGGAAAGCCCCCATTCTGCTTTAGCAGGTGTGTCTCTTCCTACTGCCATTGCTTGTGGCCTTGTGTACATAAGACAGCAGCTCTTTCAGCTTTTCAATGTGCACTGGCTCCTGTGACTGTCCAGGAACTTTCAAGGCCTCAGACTGGAACTGGGGTGACAACCTGGTTCCCCTTGTTTTGAGGCTTCCAACCTCCTGGTCTGAGTAGCTACTGGATCCTCTGGTTCAGAGTTTAGAATACACTCTCTACCTATAAATGTGGATTTGGAAAGTTATCTGCAGAGAAGTGATGTTGCAATCTCAGCAATAATAGGGATTGCAGATCGATAGAGTGGAAAAGATAATCCACTTAACTTCTGTACATTCATGTTAAATGATAGAAAAAATACTTTGTAGGTGTTCTTCTAATTATAAACAAAACAATATATGTAGATGTTCCATATCCTTCAAAATGTACTCATATGAATGCCTTTCATTCCCTTGACACAATATGACTAATTTCAAAGGAAACTTCTAGGAAAGTCTTCTATATTTAAAAGAAAACCTACTAAAGATCCCACAAATGTTCCTTTTCTTTTTTTCTTACAAGTGCTAGAAAGGTATGCCTGGTGTGGCAGCACATGTCTGCAATCCCACCAGTAGGGAGGCTGAGGTAGGAGGATCACAATGAACTCAAGGCCAGGCTGGGCCACACAGCCAGCCAAAGGCACCCTGAACCACATATGGAGACCCTGTTACAAAAAAAAAAACCAAAATATTTTATTTGGATGAAAAATGGCATAGCTGTTGGTAAGACGTGTGGCTGACCAGCTGTATTCAGTCTTTCTGCATATTCCCAATGCTCTTCAACTCAAGAAAACTGAGCTCATTATTACTACTTCCTCCCACCTCCTACGCAAATAGACATACAACCACATACAGGAAAAGGCATCACAATCTATCCACTTGTCCAAGAAGGTTTTCTCAATATATCCCTCACCTCCATATCCAACTGACTTGATTTGTTTTGTTTTGCTTTTTAAAAAATTTTTGACACATGGTCTCATCATGCAGTCTAGACTTGTCCTGAACTCACCAAGAATGCTCTTATATAAAGTAACCATCACCCTCCAATCTCTTCTATCTGAGTTAATCACTGGGAGGAGGGTCAGTTATGTGTGTAGAATATGCCACAGTTCTGTGTGTGAAAGGTGACTGGATCCTGGGGTGCTGTGCTCACGAGTGGATTCAACCACTGATGTACCCAAAGCCAACTGCCCTGGTGGAAGGTAGGGCCTTCTGTTGTGTTAGAAGGTAGAGGCACTTTATTAGGGGTGTGGCCTGGAAGGGTTCATCTCCCTCTCTGCCACCTCTGTTTGCGCTCTGCTTCCTGACTGCCATGGGTTGAGCATGGATTTATCTCTGCCATGCTCCTGCTGCCCAGTTTCAGCCTTGGAGGCAATCGACCAGGAACTATAACAATGTGCCAAAGTAAACTCCTTTAAATTGTGAGTGTTAGATATTTTGTCCCAGAAATGAGAAAAACAAAAGATTTGAAACAAAGGATTCTGCTATTCTTTGATGAAGGACCAAGGTCCAGTTTTTGGCTTACTGATTTGCTCCTTAAGACATGGAGAGTTAGCAGTTTGCTTTGTGTCTGTTAGGCTCACAACTTATTGACAGGAAGCAATTCATAGTGATCACTCTTGTGAAAAATCATAAGAGTCTATGTTAACTTGTGCTGGAGGCATAAATTACGATAACTGCCTGGATCATTTGCATGAGAATATGCCTCTTCCAGTGAGGAGGTCAACGAAGGGGATGAAATAACAGATTGGAGACCTGGTTGTTGTACAAAGATCTAGATAAAAGGGAGGATAGATGTGGTTAAGAGAAAACTCCAGATTAGGATTTTTGAGTTAATATCTCACAATATTTACTTTTGAAAAATGGAATAGAGTTCCCCAAATCTAAGCCCTTTCTCTCTCAGCCAAGGCTATTGAAGTGGTGTTAAGAACTGTACTCTATTTTAAAGATTCTCTTCCCTTGACACTCTTTATTAAGAAATTAGCAGGGCTGGGGATTTAGCTCAGTGGCAAAGCGCCTGCCTGGCAAGCACAAGGTCATGAATTCGATTCCTGGTACCAGAAGAAAAAACGAAAAGCAACAATAACAACAACAACAAAAAGAAATTAGCATTACTTTGTTTGCTATTTCACTTGAGCTTTCCTCCCTTGGATTCTGGAAAGGCAATCTTATGCTGTCCCCTAAAACTCAATGACTTCCCACTGAGAGACACTTTGAGGGAAACACCAGTTTCTCTCTCTCTCCATGAAAATGGAATGTCCACTTGGATGAAAAGAGAAATACACTTTGAGTGTCGTGTTACCTAACCTTATAGAAGTCCCTGGGCACATTGATTGATTACTTTAAAAAATGTAGTGCTCCTGCCCTCCACCTAATCCCACATTCTTCACATAAGTGGAGAGGGGCACACACACAGAAAAGCAATGTGTGGGAACAAATTACTGGTGGAGGGATGAAAACCAAAAAAAGAGTTGCATGTAGAATATTTACCTTTCCAACATGTTAGAACACTCATTAATGCAACTCAGAGAAGTCAGACTGCTCTAGCAAGGCTTTCTGATTTAAGAGGGCAAAGGAGACCCAGTTTGTTATGCATTTTAAACTCCAAACAACATTTCATTCAGCAATCTGAATATCTTAAGGGAAATTTAGGTCATGCATTTGGGGAATAAGATTATTAATGCAAATCTTGCTGAGTTAGTCCTGATGGGAGACAGAGCCAGGGCTCTGGAAACCAGCAAGAAAGGAGTGCGTTCTGGGGGCCCTGTGGGGTGGTCAGGAGGGGAGTCACTGCTGGCTTCAAGGAAGACAGAAAGGACCTCTGTGCTGTAGCCTTCCCTTTCACATGGCTTCAATTTGCAAAGCTGCCTTCAAACTTGTTACCTGGCCTCATACTCTAAGGAACAACTTCTCCCGTCTCTGCTCCCCATCCTCTTTCTGATTCCTGAATTCCAAAGTAATAAATACAACCTGTATTTCAATAATTCCTCACTCAATGTGAAGGAAAAGTGGTTTAAATCTTGGTTCTAACATTATGAATTGCATCCTTGTGGGCTTGGGGTAAAACATACTTCTTAGCTTCAATTGTATCATGACTAAAATATGAATAAATTCTCCCATACCTAGCCTACTTTGTTTATTTTAAATCTAACTAATCATTACAGAAGACATTAAATCTTATGTCCACATTGCATTTACTTGAGCACAGAGAATGATGGTTTATATATCTATTTGTTCATTAACAAGAAGCCTATCTGTGTCTCTTTATGTTTTCATTAGTTAATTATTTCGTATACATGTTAACTAATACTTAGTATGCATCAAGTACTTTTATATCATAGGCACTGGATTCTCCTCGGCTTTCCTTACTATTGTTACACGAGCTCCCATTGGGTGGTTCATTCACTCCCATCACATATTAATTGTCCACAAACTTGTTTTTCCAACATGATTTCTCTTCTTAATTCTAATCCAGCTGCTATCTAAGCATTTCTTCCTGACCTCATCATGCCCAAGATGAACAAAGAGAGGCCCAACATTCTACCACCTGCAACATGAGACTGATAAATAAAAAAAACCCTGACATTTAACCTTGACATATGCCCATGTTTTAACTCAAATTCCTAGAATAATTCCAATGAATCATAAAGTGTGTTGAATTCTAATTCCTACATATTTCCTGATTCTATCTCTTCCTGTTCCTGTTACATTGATGCAGGCCACCATGATTTGACCCTGTTTTATTGTAACAGATTCCTAACTGATTTCCCCTGGTTCCACCTTTCCTCCAGTTTAGTCCCTTCTATGCTCATACTTTAAGGTCAAAGCAAGTCACATGGCTGTGCCTAAGTTCAACAAGTGAGAGAAATAAATATGCTTCCAATGATATGAGGTTTCAAAACAGAACAATAGTGGTTGTTATACTACACATTTTGATCTTCAGTGGAGTTTTGAAAACTTTAAGCTTTCCACCCTCCGTGCTCAAGAGGAGCAATGATTCCTTCTGAGGAGCTGCCTTTTTCCCTTGAGGTATAGTATAGTGAAACTTCTCATCAACAATGTTTACCTTTTGTTTTGAGGGACAGGTTCAAGATCAAAACAAAGCCAATGGAGTCTTTTCCTATTGACTTTTAACAGATTGGCAAGGTGACAGACAGTTGCTCATACTAGGAAAGCCCAACTAAGGCACCATTCTACAGTTCCAATGGGCAGCCCTCTTGGCTGTCTTGTTTATTCATCTTTCCCTCATAAGACACTATTATCTTTCTGATAAATTCTGTTGTTTAGATTTTACAGTTTCTATGCTTCCAAAGGGAGAAAGATCAGCTATGAAATATCTGTGTTAAAACATTAATGAAAATGATAAAATCCTCAAGTCCCTTGTACCTGGTATGCATCTTTTGCTTAATGCTGGGGCTATTTTGCCTCTGTTCTTATAGGCAGAAATAGTAGAAGTTTACTTTTGTCTGATGAGAACAGCACTGTTTTCTACTTTCTCATTTCGTAGATGAGTGGTGTGCAGAGATCTTACTGTCCCACAGGACATCATACTTTTACACAACAGGAATGAAATCATTATGCTAATATAGTGAAATTGGAAATAGCATGGGCAGTATGTACCCTTTTGACACATGTTTTTCACCAGAAGCAAGATAGAAATCAAACACACACACACACACACACACACACACACACACACACAAAGAAAGAAAACTAGCTCCATCATCCATCGCTCTTACATGTCTGAGAGTCCTGAGATTTATAGCACATTAGAAAAAACTTCCAGTCAAGTGAAAGACCTACAGATTCACCTTGTATTCCAGAAGAAAGTATATCCCTCAGGTTCTTTATTTGGATTTTACTTGGCAAGACATGAGAATTTGGTGTGCAGCCTGCCAGCTCTGTAGAATCTAGAACAGTCGATTCTGTTTAACTAGTACTGCACTGTAGCATAAGTGATAATGCTAACTAGACATTTGGGTTGAGTCAACACTAGGATAACTAGAATTTCAGTTGCAGTACAGGATGCTCTATTAAGTCTCTAATAAACTGAGGTGAGTTACAGAAGAAATATTTAGTGTTCACTGGAAAAGTCCCTTCACCACTGTGCAGGGTATTATTCTGTCTGCCACATCTCTTTTCTTATTTCTGGGGTCTGCCAAATTCTAGATACTTGAGAATAATCCAGTATGTTGATAATGAATTTATTATTATCTGGTCCTAACATTTGGAGAGGGTCCTTGAGTTACTATGTACAGTAGTGAAGATTTGTAAATCTTCATTCTATGTGAGGAGAATTACCAAGAGAAAAGTTCCTGTATGGATTGAAGTTTTCTGTTTCTGTACTTGGCAAAAAACCCTGTGACCCAGTGAGGTAATGCATAAATATCAAGTGAACATAAGTTGAGTAATGAGAGAGCAGCTGAAGACATAAAGTATATAATATATTCAAATTTTTTCCATTTTCATATTTTGATAAATATTTTAATTGCTTTCTTTCCTCTTTCCCTTATATTTGCGCTACTGTTTTATATTGATAGTATTTGTGGTAAAGTTGGTGTTATTCTAAAATTTCACAATGTTCAAATGAAATATTGACAAAGTTAAAGAAAGATGGAATACCATTTGAAGTAATTCAAGCTTTTTGCCATATTTAAAAATTCATGAGAAATTATATTGTCTCTACAAGTAGAATATATTTTTGAAGACAATTTGTATATAGAAAAAATGTAAGTGTAAAGATTGGTGAAATTTTATGAACTGAATAAGATTTTATAACCAGTATCCAAATCAGGAAACATTGCCAGTAGTCTAGAAGCTCCTTCTGACTTCCAAAAGGATTGAGTTTATTCAAGGTTAGTAAAGACAGGTTGTATGATCTTAGATGGGGAGTACATTAGTCAACTTTCACTGTTGGAACAAAATATCTGACATACACAAGTAAAAGGAGGAAATGATTAATTTTTGGCTCATGGCTTAGGAGGGCTAAGTCCATGGCTGTTTGGCTCCAGTGCAAAAATATCATGGAAGAACAGAATGGCAGAAGAAAGCTGCTCACTTTCTGATGGCTGGATAGTGGAGCGCAGAAGAAAAGGCTGAGAAGAAGGGTCCAGATTTGAAATACTAGTCTAGGAGATATACACATTGTAATAAGTAGACAAAGAGTTTAAATTAGCTATTATAGAAATATTTGTGGAACAAAATGAAATTATATCTAAATAATTAAAGTAAACATTGAGAATAATATATCACTGAAATATGAATTGAGGAGTGTAAAATTAGCTAAATAGCTGGCTGTGGTAGTGAATACCTGTAATCCCAGCATTCTGGGAGATTGTGGTTAGAGGGCTCTAAGTTTCAGTCCAGATTGGATAACATACTGACTTTGTGAAATGTTGTCTCCAAAACAAAAACAAAAAGTGTGATGGGGGAAACTGAAATCAGAGGATATAGCTCAGTGCATAGGTCCAAAAACTTGAAGTGAGAAGTACAATCACCAAAATAAAAAATGAAGCACTCAGCATGTATTTGAATTGGAGACATGTCAACTATGATCATATATTCTGAGAAACAGAATAAATAAAAATGAAAACAAATGAACAGAGACCTTGGGATACAACAAAAGCACCAGAATACATATATTTGGGTTTCCAAAAGAGGAAAAGAGAAAGAGAAATGGGAAGGAAGAATATTTGAAGAAATATAACCAAGATTTTACCAAAGTTGGTTTTTTAAAATGCTTCTTTGCATATGTAAAAAGCTCCATTAATTCTAAATCTGAGAAGCTTTAAGAAAACATTAAATGATCCTTTATCAAAGACAAAAAGAGGCTTCAAAAGAACAGATGAGTGGCTCATCACCCATAATGGATCTTTAATAAGATAACACCTGATTTTTCATTAAAAATTATGGAGGAAATAAAGCAGTGGCATGGCATAGTGCTTTCAACCTACTCAAAGAAAAACTGTGATTTTAATAAATCATCTGCTAAGTATATGGCAGACAAGAAAGAAAGAGAGCTCAAGGGATGTGGGAGAGAGATAAACCTTTCCAGATCACACCCTCAGTGACTTACTTGCTCGGACAAGGCTTCACCTCCCAAAATCACATTGAGCTATAAACTCACTACTATTTTTTTTTTTTTGTTTTTCTCCGGTACCAGGAACCGAACTCACGACCTTGCGCTTGCCAGGCAGGCGCTTTTGCCACTGAGCTAAATCCCCAGCCCCCATTGAGCTATAAACTCAACAGTGATCTAATCTACTGATAAATATCATACCTCCTTCACTTAGTCAAGATGATAAAGTCCCACTTATGAGCATATGAGGCTTTGAAGGAACACCTAGACATAAACCATAACAGGATTCAACCACAGCAATTGAACTAAAGAATCTGAGAAAAGCTACATCATCACTCTGCGACTGTATTTCCTTGGACTTGTTAGGAAATTTTAAATTAAAAATAAAAATGACATGTGCACACATATTGTTAACATGGAAAGATAAAGTAAAAAATAGCATATTGGTACTTAGACACATACACATAAAATTGGACTTAAACTGAGGATACAAATTTTAACAGAGGCCATCTCTTCATGATGATATTATTTTTATACTTAGCTATAGTTTTATATATGTTTGACTTTACATGTTGAAGCTTTATTTCTTTTATAATCATAAAACTACTGATAATGCTATTTGAAGTTTGGAAACAAAAATATTTTATTGGGGAGAGAGGAAAAATGAGGCAGAAAGCCCAGGAAATAAGGCCAGACTGCAAGGCAATTTACGGGATGAAACTCAGTTCTCACGGATTCAGGGTAAAGGAACAGCCGTGGGAGTTCTCACCATTTCTCTTATGTTTCTCTTCTCTGTTTGCTGTGTTTTCCCTTAAACGTAGTGGAGTTAAGATGTAATTTTAACTTCTACTTCATTATTTAATTATTTATTTTATTTCTTCTGAATGCAACAGTGTGATGAATCTGGGCATACATGAAGACAATTCTTAGGTAATATTTTATAGCCTTCTGTCAAAGAATGGGGACCTAAAGCAGAGTTCTTAGCTCCTGCAGAGGATCTCCAGTGTACTGTACATTCCCCCTGTTCACCAGGGTGCTGCCAGCCTGTGCATTAACAAGTAGTCATCCATCTACATAGCTTCAACTCAAGGTAAGAGAAGAACTGTAGCATTTATTGAGAAATGAAATTAGTTTTGGAAACAAGGTAGCTCAGGGACTAGATATTTCAATTTGGAGCTATGAGCTAAAGGACTTGTAAATGTAAAAAAGTTGGCAAATATAATCAATAATTTCTCAGGGAAAATCAGTTTTGTTTGTTGACAAAATTGTATGTTCTTAAAAAAAATCATAGGGGGTTAGGGTGAATGGAGCTACTACTGTGGTATATGAAGCTGAGGGGAGGAGAAATGCTATAGAAGATGTTTTAGAAATTTTGTGTCTTATGAATAATGAAGCCTCTTTCACTGCTTCTATGAGTCCAGTAAGAATGATTAATACTATTTTGTATTCCTTAAGGCTGTTGACCTCCAAAACTTTTTTAAAAAAATGGTGTGTATAAGTCATCTTTTTATTGCTGTGACAAAATACCTGGGCAAGGAGCTGGGGATTTAGCTCAGCGGCACAGTGCCTGCCTGGCAAGCACGAGATCGTGAGTTTGTTCCCCGGTACTGGAAACAAAAGGAAACAAAACAAAACAAAATACCTGGGAAAATTATCCTAAAGGCCAGAAGGTTTATTTTGGTACCTGGTGACAAGTTTCAGTTCTATGGTCAGAAGGCTCCACTGCCTTAGGCTTATGGAAGGCAGAAATATCATGGCAGAAGGGAGAGGTGGAGGAAAACTGCTCACCTCATGGCAGTCACAAAAGAGAGGAATGAGAGCAATTCAGAGAGCCAGAACATGAGAGGAAGGAGCCAGGGGTTTTCATTTCCTCAGTGTTATGCCTCTATGATCCACTACCTTCCAGTAGGCCACATATCTAGTCTCCCTCACTTCCCACTAATACCATCTAATTATGACATTATAAATGGATTATTGCACTATGGAAGTTAGAACCCTCTTGATCCAGTCACTTCCTAAAGTCCATCAGAAACCAAGCCTTCATCACTCTTGTGGGGCAAGCATCAAATCTGTCTTCATTACCTATCTCCTTGCTGAAACAAAATATCGGACACCCACAAATTAAAGGAGGAAGGGTTTATTTCAGCTCACAGCTGCTTGCCGTACACTGCCTTTTGCTTACCTTGCTATGCTGTGGAGTGTTTTTCTTCTGCCCCTCTGCCAAAGCAACCTACCTTGGAGCCAGCTGACTGCAGGCTGAGTCCTCCACAAACTGTGAGCCAAAATAAACCTTTCCTCGTTTAACTTTGGATGTCAGATATTCTGTCTCAGTAACAAGAAAAGTAACCAAATCTATCTCTAGAACTTGTAGTTTTTCTCAGAATGGGTACTCCGTTAATTGCTTTTCAACAAATTTTGGGTGAATTGGAACTGTGATTCCTTTAACTTGGCAATTTCTCAATAACTAGCACAGAATCTAGTATAGTATAGAAACCCAATGATTATTTGTTAAATGCATACTAAGTCCCCAATGAACTGGGACAGGACAGTTATTATATTAAATGATAAAAATTCTCCCTCTCTCTCTCTCTCTCTCTCTGCTACTCTCTCAATGTGATGGAACTAGGGACTGAACTTATAGCCTTCACACTGAGTTAAATCCCCAGCCCTTCTTTTAATTTTTTTTTTTTTTTGAGACAGGGTGTTGCTAAGTCTCTAAATTGCCCAGGCAATACTCAAATTTGTAATCCTCCTGACTCAGCTTGCCAGAGTGCTGGAATTACAGGTATGTTACACCACACCTCAGGGAACCATAGGTTTAATATAAATAAAAAGAAAATAGAGTGATGTGAGTTCTATAATCTGAGCCTTTTATTAAATCCTAGGTTCACCTAGTTCTAGCTGTGAGACATTAGCTAAGTCATACACACCTCTGGCTCAGTTTCTTCCATGCAGATTAAACTTCATTGTGACTGATGAATTAGCATATATATACAAAGCGCTTAGAATACTGTATGGCACCACACTGTGGGTTCCCCCTAAGTGCTATAATTATCATTAGGATTATCATAGGGGGAAACAATTTACAGAAAAGTTAATGTATTGTTTTGTTTTTGTGGCCTGAGGTTGGACACCAGTGTTTGGCATACGTTAAGCAAGTACTCTACCCTCAGCTTTTATGGAAAGCAAAACATTAAAGATGATGTCTTAAAATAATTTTAATAACCTCATTTAAATTGGAAACGTATATGAGATTATATAATATGCAGTATTTACAACGTATGCATATATACAAACATATTGTCTATATAATGGGGAAAGAATATAAATTTCTACATCTGGATGAAAGTTTATTAACTTTTTATAATCGTTATTTCTGGACAGTCAGATGCTTGATGGCTTTTTCCATTAATGCCTTATTAAATTTTTCCACATTTCTATTCTAATCGTGCAGTGCCTCTGTAACCAGTGGAAAGAGTATGTACTATAAAAATTGGCTCTTTATTAGTTTTTAAGGTCTGAACAAAAGTGAAATGCATTTTAGATTTCACTCATCCCAGTATGGCTGCTTTGCTGTCACCCAGGTGAAGACCTGAAGGGAAACCAGAGTCCAGGTGTGACTGACACGAAACCTGCTCCTCAGAGGCGGCCAGCTAAGCTGGTGGATTCAGCCACAGAAGGATTTGGCATTGAGGTGCCGCTTGCTGGTCACACTGGGCAATCATGTTGCTTTTACTGTGCCGAAACCTGAATCTTTGTCCAAACTCAACTACTTGATGAACCTCCATTTAAGTAGAAGTTTACTTTTGAAAGGTTGAGTTTTCCTTCATTCTTTTTCATTTTTACAGCTGTCTTGGCACCGTCTGATTCCAGGCTGGAGAAGTAGTATCTGAGTCAGAGATGAGGTCAAACAGTGTTTCTTGTGATGTTCCCAGCACTCTGAGAAAGACTGTCTCTCCTGGAGCTCCATGCCTGCTTCTGTGAATAGCTTGCAGAGAGCCACAAGGTAAGTGTAACAGGTTTCAGGCAAAGCAGTTGTCTAGCCCACCCTTGGCTGTGTTTGAGAGAATGTTAGCAGTAAGCACGGGTTTTGTCCTCTATAGCATCTTCCACAAATGAACAATTCTCAGAAAGCCTTGCCCATAGGCAAAAGGACAAGTGACTGAGAAGCAAGGGACTGGGTTTGTGCCTAAACAAGAAGCTTGTATTTATGCTGATGCCAGGTAATTTTAAGGACATGTTTAGATAAATAAAACATATTTCCACTCAACTACCATTAAAAAAAGGCAAAACCTAAGTGCAGGACTTCAAAGACATATTTTGCTTATTAATTGAAAAAATACATTAATGTTTCTCCTTTGTATTTTTCTCTTGTTCTTCCTTGCCTTTCTCTTTATTGTTAAGGTAGGAATCATTGGAGCTGTTTACCAGAGATGGTCACACAATTACTCAATCTCTCTCCTCCACAGAAACGAAGTTGGTTTATTTGCTTTTTCTAGACAAAGTGGAGCTAAGTATGTCTGTGATTTAAAGTGGATTTGACACGAGATGAACTCAACGTTTTTAACTCCACACTATGTCTTTAAGTACTTAGACCTGAGTAATCTGTTAGAAATCTGGAAACCACGCCACAGATCTGAGGGCTGGGATTGGGGAAGTATGACCTGGAGAACACAATACTGAATATTCAATTTTGGGGACCAAGATCTAAGTGTCCATTTTGGCACGCCTGAACTATATGATATGGAGCAATGTCCTAGTTTCTCTGAATCTCAGTTTCTTAACTCATAGGAACTTGGGTGGATGTGAGCCTCAGATATACTGAATGAAACTGCTTGCGCATAATAGATACAGTATTTTACCTACACTGAGCACAAATAACTCCTACTACAAATTGCTGTGAATAACAATAATGTAAGTGAAATAAAAATTATCATAGAAATAAGATAATAATTACAGGTAATGTCTAGAGTTCAATCTTGTTTGTGTGATAAAATGACAGCAAGTATTATGCTTAAGTGACCTATATTGCAAATGCTCTAGACAGCACTAAATCAGGCTCTCTCAACTAAAAATGGACTGGGAGCTATATACGTCTGAATCATCCTCAAAATCTTGCTGAAATGTAAATTTCTAGGCCTAGCTAAGACCTCTTTGGTTGTAGGGACCTGCAATCTGCCTACAATGTCTATTCACATTATACTTTAAAACTATAAATTTATTGATATAGAATTTTTAAAACTATTTTGAACAATTAGTATAGCCTTGTCTGAAAGATAATCTAATTTGCTAGAATGTCACAGGTTCTCTGCTGATATTGATGAATGCTTTAAAATCATAACAGTAATTTGTTTTTCATGAAACTTATTGGAATGTCTAAGAAAACTCCTGGGAGCAGATTAGATTAAAGCTCAGATTCTGCTCGGTGCCGAGGCCCGATCTATCATGTGCCAGGTGTGAGACTTTGGAGGCATCTTTCTCATGCACTTCTAGCTGCCCCTTGATTTGATAGTTTCTACCCTACAGGGTTTTGAAAAAATTGAATGGGTTAACATATTTGTAAATTTCATTCTGTTAACCTTAGTTGTTATGAAAAGAAGGTGTGATGGATATATAATTAAGAGGAACTCCTTTGGAAAGATTTAGCAAACATCTTCAAATTTTTTTTTAACTTGGAAAGAGAAACAAATCTGGATGGGCCCATTTTCCTCCCCTTTTAAGCAGAAAGTTGGATGAGCAGACCTGAGTTCAGTCAAAGAAGGATAAGGCTGATACCAGCTTATTGGGTGATAGTCTTCCTCCATAAGAAAAAAAAGTAGTCACTTCCCATAGGGACAAAAGCTTTTGGCTGTCTGTAACTGTCATTCTCCTCACTTGACAAATCAGGTTCTTCAGTCTAAAAGGTGGATTTGACTGGGATATGATCAGACCCACCACGTGATATATGCTAATCATTTTACATTCTGTAGTATAAGTGGGCTAGAAATATTTATCCATTTCATAGATGGAGATAAAAAAAACAATTGATTTTCTTCTCACAGTTTGTCATTAACAAAGGTGGGACTGAAATGTACATTTTCTTGTTTTGAGTTGCTATTTGTAGACCATTGTTTCAAACTGCAGAGATGGATAAAGCCGTAGCTATGACTTCACATGTTCATTGTCTTAGTTACTTTTTTCATTCCTGAGACACAATACCTCATAACAACAAGTTAAAGAAGGAAAAGTACAGCTGGGTGTGGTGGCGCACGCCTGTAATCCCAGTCCTTGAGATGCTGAGGCAGGAGGAT
>NW_004955416.1:21978154-22032860 GCF_000276665.1 Chinchilla lanigera
CAATGGAGCTATCACACACCCTTAATCTCTAATCCAGCATCCCACACCCACAATCCAGTCACCTCACAAAAGTACCACCTATGAGCATATGAGGCTTTGTGGTGACGTCTAGATATGGGCTATAACTTTCTCAAATCTGAGTGCATTGCATTTCAATATATAAGGTGAATTTATTTAAGGAACATTTATAAAGTGCTCTTTTACCTATGAAAGCTGGGAGAGATGTTGATAATGTTAATACAGTTCTTATTGCTCAGGAACTCCTGAATAGTGAAATAGTGAACTCCTGAAATAGGGAAGTAAGTGAGTAAATACTATGACCTTGTCAGACAAGAGCTGAGATTGTATAAATACACAAGCATCAAATGCAACCCGTTTCTCAGCCTCAAGTTATCCAGGTAGTAGTAATAATCTAGGTTTCAAGAAAGGAGAGGAAAAGGGAGAAATAACATGTCCAGTGTTTAGAATTAGCAGAACTTTAAATAATTCAATGTAAGTAAAGAGTATTGCAAAAGTGACTAGAGCGCAAGAGGAGAGAGTGAAAAAATTGGTCAGACACTAGAGCTAAAAGCCTATGGGAGGTTTTCTGAGTGGTTCAGACTTCACTTTGAAGTCAGGCCCTGTCAAATAAGGAATGTCAGCTGTGGGGAGCAAAATGACATTTGAGTTTTAGAAAGGTCACAATGGAAATAAAACAGAGTGGGGTTAGCCTGGAAGTCAATAAACCAAGTAAGAAAATAAAGCAATAATCCAGGTGAGATGTAACAGTAGCTTGGATTTCTGCCATTAGTTAACTTTCATATTGATTTCTACTTTTTATTAGGGTGGAATAATCAGTTTCTCAGCAGAAGGCAGAGAATCAAGAGCTCCTTTGAGGAAATGAAGAAAAATTCCCTATGGGTAGAAGAAATGATGATGGGAAGTGATTAGTTTCAATAATGTTCAGGAACCCTAGCCATGAAGGGTTCCTTGAAAGTACAGAACCCTGCGGTCTGGAAGGGAGAAATGCCAATCAATGCATGCATTTTCTTTTGAGTATGTAAACATGCACCCTATGCAGTGTCATTTCCATGCTTGCAAGGCATGGACTATGGAAAGCCTTAGAGATCTGTCCTCTCCCTTACTGTGTACATATCCCTCCTCACTCAGAGGTCCATCTTACTCCTCTTACATCTAGAGTATTTGGTCTGAACTTCCCAGGTATGAGCCTCCATATGACACAGTATCAACATATACAAGGATGCACTAGCATGTACCAAGTCCCTCAGGTATTCCGTGATTAGCAATTTAGTACACTTTGCCCCTGTGAATCCTCTCAAAAGTACATATACTATAAACATTGTCTTGGTTACTTTTTTGTAACTGAGCAATTTTTCTGTCTCTGAGACAAAATACCTGATGCCCAAAGTTAAAGAAGGAAAGGTTTACTTAGCTTACAGTTTGTGGAGGTTTCAGTCCATATTCAGCTGGCTCCAAGGCAGGGTGGCACATGGCAGAGGGCAACAGTTCATGGCAATAGAAAACAGCCAAAGCAACAAGAGCAAAAGAAGGAGCAGCAGAGACCAAGCCTCTTTCCCTCCCTTACATTGTATCCATGCTATGAGTCCCAGGGCAGGTGGAGCACTCATACCCATAATCCCAACATTGGATCATTAATCAATCACAAACTGTAGAAGTTCACCCATGACTGTGTGAGGCTTTGTGGGGGGGGGATATCTGGCTATAAACCATAACAAACCTGAAGAAACTGGGGCTCAGAAATCATATTAACAGAGCAAGGGATACAGTTCAGTGGCCCAAGTGCCTGCCTGGCAAGTGTAAGGTCCTGAGTTAGAATCCCAGTAATCATATTAACAACAGCCAGTCCATGGCAGAGCGGTGTTCCTGTGTTAGTCTGAAATGATCCCAATGCAACAAGCACCATGGTGATGTTTCAGGGTCAAGACCACACTACTGCCACTGCTGGAGTTAGCTAAATCTGTGTAAACACAGACTCTTCAGTCAGAAGAAGTGGTAGAATTTTTTCAGGACAAATCAGAGCAGCAATAAGCAACTCATTTTATCGTCAGTTAGCAAAGGGGTTAAGAATATGTGTTCTGGAGCTCAACAAGTGTGTTCACATTTAAGGTTGGAAACTTGCTAATTCCTCCAAGCCCTGGAATGATCAGTGTCCATTTCATGGGATTATTTGGGGGGAATTAATGAATTGTGGACCCAAAACATTTGGTAAAATGTCTCAGCTCCATTGTGTTCCCACAGATATGAGATGATAGATATTGTAAATTGAGCTTTCCTTATCTGACATGCTTGGGACCAGAAATATTTTTGATTTTACAGACTTTTTTTTTAAAATTTGGAACATTTGCATAGACTTTCCTGGTTGAGTATTCATAATCAAAAAATCCAAAATCCTAGAGTTCCATAAACATCATATTAGTACTTAAAAAGTTAGAGATTTTAGAGTATCTCACATTTTGGATTTTCAGATTAAGAATGCTAAACCTGTAGAATTTTAACAGTTTTTGATTACCTTCTTTCTACTGTGAAAGAATACCCTCATTTGTATTGTGGGCTTCTGTCAATAATTTTTGGGATTTTTGTGGGTAGCTGAAATCTTTATTTCTTTGTGAAAAATCAGTTGAAAGAAACTTTTACCTGCAATGCCTTTTCTTTTCTTTCCGTAGCTCTTTGTTTCCTGATGGGCATTTTCTTGCTCAGTTTATTTGGACACTGTAATCTTTCTATGTTGCCCAATAAAACTTAAGGATTTTGTCCACATTTTCACTAGAGGCTGTGATGATGAAAAGTGAGACCTGAGTTATAAAGTGATAGAGCAAGACTCTACAGAATTTCTTTAATCTTCCTGAACCTCAATTCCTCTTCAGTTAAATGACACCTATTCTATATATCTCACCACTGTCAGGAGGATCAAAAGATACAACAGCAGTGAAGTATATTCTAAAGTTGCAAATTCTGTAAAATATAAGCTCTTTATTTTATTTCTAGTACACAGTAAAGAAGCCATAGATAAAAATTACTATGGCTGTAATTCTAATTGGTGGCTCCTACAGTAGGGAACCTCTGATCAACGTGATTCATCCAAAAGTGACTCTTCTTTAAAAAAAGAGCAAGAAAATGATTTCTTTGAAATATGTCTATGCTTTGTTAAACTTTATAGAAAAAAAAGCAGAGAAATGATAATGATGTGTCTTTGTGTCATGCAGGACAAAAAGCCCATACACTCTTGATTTGTTTAGATTGTGTATATTTAATTCTATAACCTAAAGAATAACGGATAATCTTGCAGTGGATATGTGTTTCATGAGTCCATCTATTCCCAGGGACCATTATAGAAAACAGCCATGAGACTGCATAGGAAATAGAGGCGATCTAAACAAAAGACAGAGTTAGTGAAAACAAGACCAGGAGCCCCTGGGGTCTAAGCATTTTCGCCTTTTCTATCACATGCTACTCTCTGTGCACACCCTTGGCGTGACAGCAGTTACTCATGCTAATTTCTTACTTGGGTAAGGTAGCCCCTGAGCCTTCGCTGTGTGCTGGGGATTTTAAAATACATTTCTAGACACCAATGTAAGTTTATTATAAATTTTGCTAGTAGAAAAGATATTTAAAATGAATTTTGTAAATAATAATACATACTTCTCTATATTATAAATTTCCCAAATACTATTGTTTATCACAAAATGTTTTCATTGACTTTTGGCAAATTCCTTTACCTATTGGCAATCTACATTCACAGTTGACAAACACATATAGTTTGAAATGTAAATTGGTTGTTTATGTTGAAGTAAGGTGAAGAACAAAAAAAGACATACATGACAGCTTCACTTTTTTGAGGTAACTTTTTCATAGATTTAAGAAATAATATTTGAGTATTCAAAGAATAAGTTGTAAAAATTTTCTGCTATCCATAATCTAATGTCTATGCCAAAACACTAATTTAAGTTTAATCTGCATCATTAACAATTTACCCATAAATAACCTAGATCTAGACAAATAGCAAAATAATAATTTACAACATCATTTCCAATGTTTGCTAATTCTGAAGTGTAAAAACCCCACTGTGGTCTATTTAAGGTGACACCTTGACCCCACTGGATGTAAAGTTAGGAAGTGATACACAATATCCCATGAATGTCATCCTCATAACATACAGTAATAATCATTGTAAGATATCTTAAGAAAATATTAGTAAAATGTAGTAAAATAAGAATTGATGTGTTTTAAGAATTGTGTTTTTCACTATATGCTATTTAAGGTAAGCTGATATTCTTTAGTGTATGTAAATAAAGGCTGTACTTAACAGCTGCATTGAAAAATTCTTGTAAATTAAAAGTCAGATGTTGTGGTCTAATCAAAGTTGACTGCAAGATACCACTGGCCCTTAAGATCACTGATGTGGAAAGAGAATAATTGTATGGCAAAAGAGTTACAGATTCACAGAATATATACAAAGTGCTTGTACAGTGTATTTAGTTTGTAAGTGTCATTATTTCATTAATTCAGTATGCAATCTTGACTCATTAGCATTAACAATCTTCTAGTGAATTTCCTTTTCTACCACCTTGTATGTTGTTGCATTCAAAAGTAGTGTTCTGGATCCTTTCCTGTTGTGATAGAAGTTGAATGTTCAGATGTCACATCTGAGTGGGATGTCCATAGGAAATGATCGATTGTTGCTCAACGGCTAAGTAAATGTGCTTCTTTGCTCTCTGGAACACACATTTCTGCATCCACTGGAAGGATCTGTCCTTAAAGAGCAATCTCAAAAGCAGGCTTTTCCTCCCCGCTTGCCTTATTTCCCTTCCCACATTAGCTGCAGTTTCAAAATTCATTCAGATTACAGTTCTCCTTGGACTGTTTTTCCTTTTCTGCAGACAAGGTCTTTTATTCTCTATAGTCTAAAGCTTTCATATTTGAAATTAGTCTCATAAATTAAAGAAGGACACCCACATGGATGATTATTTTAAAACACAACTAGGTTTATTTTTATTCTTACTCCTTTTCTGCAGGCTGTGGAAGAAAATGGATAAATGTGTAATCAACCCACATAAAATTTGACAGGCAGATATTTTATAATATTGCCTTGAGCGAATCCAAATAGCACAGGCTCTTTATCCTGGAGATTCCATCCAGTTCCCACTGAGGGCGAAGAGCACAGCAAATCTGAGAACCAGCTGCCAGGACCAATTCTGTCCTGCTGCCAATGGCAAAGCTGAAATGCAGATTCCCAGCCTGGGACATGGAGCTTTATGAGTTTGCACCAATGGTGATCTTAATGACAGAGTCTATTTGAATATCTCATGTGCTCAGCTGAAGAAGGAGATATGGCAGTATAGATGTAGCAATTGCCAACTGTCTAAAATCCCTGAGTCACCTGTGTGCTTTGGCAGTCACTGTTCTCAAGCAGTTCTTGGCTAAAAGGGCTTTGAAAAGTCCACTTTGGAGCATTTTAGCATTCAGAGCTCTTTGCTGCTTGTCTGATGAGACATTTGCCAGTAGAGGTCAAAAACCTGGGACAGGGGGAATTTTGGTTAGGTTTTGTGCATTTCCAAATTGAAACAAACCTTTCTTGGTCCAGCTAAGCCCAACCTCAGGAATGAGAATTTTTCCTTTATCCACCAGACTCCTCTTGCTGCTGGTATGAGAAAATAGAAACAAGACTAACAGGCCTGTTTAGCAACAGGTATAAATCTGGATGCAATGAACTCCATCCCAGGGTCACGAGAGAAGAGTCAGGATGACGGTAGCATCTGTAACACAGGGTGACAGGAGAAACAATCAAGAGAGGAAGAGTCGAGTGATTGCAGAAGAAATTACCCTATTTTAAAATGATGGCAACTTTTACATTTGAAAGTCAAGAACCATTCTTGAGATTAGGAACCAGTAAATAATAGTTGAGGTAGTCTCATTAAGATATTTCAGTTGCTATGTTCCAGCAATGCCTTGCAGGTCAAAGTCTGCAGTTACTTCGTTTACTCAATTGGTTTATCTTGGAGTAGGAACACAGACCAGGGAAAACGAAGGTGGACTGGACTGATGCATATTTCTGAGGGTAGCTTTGGGTTGCATAATGCAGGACTGGTCAGCAGAGACCCATGAGGCAGAGCCCAGATTTTTTTAAGGTGCACCTTGGCAACTGAAGGGCGTCTGAGCAAAGCTTCCTAACTCTGTGCTTTTGCGTCCAATGGGGCCTGCCTTTCCTCATTTTCTATCTCATCTCTGACTTCCTGGGCAGAATCTGGACTCCATGCATATTTGGTTCTGCTTTTATTACACTTCCACTAAGATATGATGAGGCACCTAAGCTGTAACAGCACTTAAATCCAATTAGTGTTCGCTTTCATTTCCTCCTGCTTCTGTGTTGGCTCTAATAGCTTGGAAACACTTTGCTACCGTCTACCCCCACCCACTTGCCTCCACCTGTAACAAAAATTATTTTCAGATAAGGAAGTCATTGCTTGAAGAAGTGGGAGGCAAGCTCAGTTACAGGACCCATGTGAAGGTGGAAAGAGAAGGCCTGAGGATCTGTTCTCCACAAGCAAATTGGGTAACCTCAAGAGGCCTGTTTCTACCACTAAAGAAGAAAGTGTCATTGGGCAATGGATTTCAAATGTTTATTCGCCTTCACTCCAGTGGAGTAGGATCTGGGATTCAGTTACATTTTCATGGCTCCCATTGGAGGAGATTGGTTGAAGCCCTGGCAGTCTGCTGCCCCTTCCCTACTTCTGGCCCTCCTTAGTGTCTTTGCAGAGCTCTGGGGCTCCTGAAATACCAGATGAAAAGTGCAGATCAATGTGGTCTCTAGATTTTCTGACATCATGAATATTCATAATTTCATGGAGATCATTGCAGAAGCTGAGACTTCAGCTGTCTTCCTATTGCTCCTCAAGATGTTTTCCTGCATCCAGCCCTGTCCCCACACACACTGTGCGCACAGAGGGAGCGTCTGTACTGAGGTTTAGTTCCGAAATGTCCCGCAAATGTCCTGTGTTTGGACAATGGCTGGATCATGGTGTGCTGTGCTCTTCTGTGAATTCATCCAGTGGTGGGTTCAGCAGCTGAATGTACAGTTAGGTCAGGCCTGGTGGGAGGTGGTCACTGTAGGCGTGAGCTGGAAGGGTGCCTTCATGTCCCCAGCTCCTCCCTTCTCCTTCTACTTCCTGGCTCCCATGGCTTGAGAACCGTTTCCTCCACCATCTCCCTCTGCCATCCTGTTTCTGCCTTGGAGCCAGTTGATCGTAGACAGAACCCATAAGCCAAAGATAAGCTGCTCTTGCTTTAAAGTATGAGTGTTGGGTATTTTATTCCAAGGACATCAGTTAACACCAAATTTTCATTTGTGGAGATCTGTGACTGAATCATAGAACTTACTCTTAGCTTGGGAGTGATGACTACAGCTTTGTGCTCCCAGTCTACATTTACAAATGGAAGCTCAGAGTCATCCATTTTAATGAACCTCGAAAAACTTTTTATCCGAAAAGCTCTATCCACCTCTCCATTTTGTATCATACTCTGTCAGGTTTACTTTTTTGGGGACACTACATGGTTTTCGCTTTCTAAAACAAGAATATGTCTGCATCACAAGGCCTTACATATGCTGTTTTCTCTGCATGGAGCACTCCTCTCTCGAGTCTTCACCAATTAACTTCTACCCAGTCATTCAAAGTTCAGCTTAGATTGTTCTTTCTCTGACCTTTCTGTGCACACTTATTGTTCGTGCTTGTAGTTAAATGCACCCCGATTGAGGGTCTTTAAGCCAATTGCAACTCTATGATTTACAAACCCAATAGAAATTCGTGGCCAAGCTCTTTTCACCAAAGCTTTGCCTGACCTTGCTCAAGACCATTATCCCAATTAAAACAGAGAATGTATCTGTTTTTGTTCATCATTTTATTCACCTGACATAGTTCCTAACATATATTCTAATTTCCATAACTGCATCTGATGATGAGCCAGTGAGTGACACACTATCATCATTAATAACATATAAGGAATGTAGTCAAATTTATATGGCATAATACTTTATTGATATTATAGGAAAGAATGCCCTGTTTCTCTATTTTATTTAAGTCTTTAAAATTTAAAAATGCAAAATGTGCTAGTGAATTTTTAGATTACTCAATAATATTGACACTGGGTTGGAGGGGTGGCTCATGCCTGTAATTCCAGCACTCAGGAGGTTGAGGAAGGAGGATTACTGCAAGTTCCAGGCCAGCCTGGGCCGCAAAATGAGGTCAAGATCAGTCTTAACTATATAGCGAGACCCTGTCTCAAAAAGACACAAAAAGTAATATTGGCATTGGATTGATCAAAATAGCAACTAATTGCAAGGTTATACGTACAGTTGTGTCCAACCATTCAAAGGATTCCTTTCCACACAGGAGCTGATGTCCTCAAATTGCCAACCAACTATTTAGTCTTTTTAAATGAGGCATGGAGCTCACAGATGCTATTTTTTAAATACTATCACAAAACATGAGTTATTCCTGTGTGATTTTAAAATATTTTATCTGTTCCACAAATGGCCTATATAAATATACACATATAACAACCCAATTAAAATATTACTATTCTGTGGGCAGAAGTGAATTTTTCTCCCCTGGATAAAATACTATATGAATCATTTTTTGCAGGCAGTCTATAGCTTTTGACTATAAATTAATATACTGAGTACATATACATATGTACACACAGAAGGTAGAATTTTGCTTCATTTTAAAACTTCACTTTTTTTCCCTTATTAATGGTTTTGTAGGACACGCACAAGGATTTGTGCACAGATTGGGAATGGGGAGGGACCAGGATCCTTTGCAGGTATCGACAGGCTCCTGCTTGGCCACACCCTAGGCTTTCACAGCACCATGCCTGATTGCAATAGAGAGCTGAGTATTTTCTGTATTCAAGGGAGCAGCCTGCCTCCAGAAGAAACGTGGCCCTGCTTTCAAATGGGATGCATGTCATAGATGTGGAAGCCAGTCCTTAGAATGGGAGGCCATGAGATCAGGAAGCAGCTGTCTGGCAGCCCCTGTACCTATTCAGCAGCCGTTCCTCTTACATGACTGTCGCTGCTTAGCAATTTCTCAAGACCGTGATCTTTGGCACATTAGACGGAGCAGTCCTTGTTGGCGTGTCTCCAAGGCAGATCTGTACCTTAGCAGATCTGTGCACAGGCTTATCTCCATTCCAAACCTACTTCTCTGCTCCTGCCCAACTGCCAGCAGCAAGTGACTGGCCTGCTCTGTGGCTGAGGTCCTTCATCAGTGAAGATGGAGGAAATAAGGACACCTGGAAGGAAAATAGCTAGAACAACACTGAACATACAGTAAATGTTCAATAGACTTAAACTCTCATCAGTTTTTAAGAAGAAATTCTGAGACAACCTCCTTCCCTAATAGGAAAGTTTATGAGGATGCATTTCTTTTCCCACAAGTTTGAGCTTTCCATTCATATCTGCGCTAATTCATATTCTCACTGGTAGGCTAATATAACTGTTCAACACAGTGAAGTGATTCCCAAGGAAGGAGCTCTTGGCTTTAGCTTTTCCAAGAACCTCAGTGAGGCTGAACTACTCTCTAACAGAATCCTTGCTCCTCAAACTTTGTTATGGCTCAGCTTTTATGCTACAATGTCACCTTCCCTGATAGTAACAAGAACAATAGAACTAACATTTATTGATAAACACTTCTATGCCAGATGTTGGATTAAGTGACTGCACTTTGATGATTTGATTCCTTTAGTCTTCATGATGGTCTAACAAAGCAGAAGTCTAGTCCTGATCCCTTTCCCTCGGCTTACTAGTTCGTGTTGCATGGGGATCATGAGGTTTTTCATGGATGCTGCCTGTTTTACCATGTCAATGTCTTCTAAGAGGGAAAGGGAAGTTTAGTCTGTCTAGCAACTTGATTGCTGTCTCCAGTTGCTGTGCCAGGTCCTGTGGCTGTTGCATGCATTTCTAAGACAGATATTGACATGTGGATCACTATAGCAATTAAGGTTTCCATTCAGGAGTCAGACTATCCAACGTTGATTTTAATGTCAAATCTTACAACTATCTCTTTGGTCCTTGTTGTCCTGTCTCTTTAACCAAGAGCCATGTTACTTTTCAAGTGGCCTGCTCAGAAGCAGGTTTCTAACAGGAAGGATCTATTTTCACTCTAAGGTCATCTACAGCTTGCCCACAGCTCACCTCTGCATTTAACATCTTAAGAAAAATTCTGGAGGGATAGAAGTAACTCATCTGCTGAAACAGAGAAGTGTAGGGACAAATCCCTGATGCCTCAGGGCTTTGGGTCACCTTTGTACTAGAGCTGACAAGACCTAAAGCAGAGGTGTGTTTAGTTACTTTTCTCTTGTGGCTTAGACAAAATACCAAGCACCCAAAATTAAGGGAGGAAGGGTTTATTTAGCTCACAATTTGTAGAGGTTTCAGTCCATAACCAGCTGGCTGGCTCCAAGGCAGGGTAGCATGGTAGAGAGGAAACAGTTCATGGCAATGGAAGTCAGCAAAAACAACAAGAGAGAGAGAAAGGACAAGTCTCTTTCTGTCCCCTATATTGTATGCAGGTTATCAACACTAGGATAGGTGTAGCACTCATATCCTTAATCCCAGAATTTGATCATGAACCAATCACAAACTCTTGATTAGTTCTCTCCAAAAAGCCTGCCCCCCATGACCCCATGAGACTTTGGGGTAACATCCAGATACAAACCATAACACCAGGTAAACAAAGTTTAGACCCATAAAGCATTGCCTCCCCACAACTTCTACAATCCAACCCACCTTTCACTCCAGAGAAAACATGGCAGTTATGGCAGGTAAAACAGGAATGGAAGTCCACCAGAAATGCCCCAAGCCCCTGTTCCTTCTTTCCTTGCATGCTAGGAAATCTGGAGGACAGAACCCTATTCCCTCTCCTGGACTGGCTTCAGCATAGTTCTTTTAATCCATAAAGACCTGAAAGAGGATGTGGGCCACTCACCACCCTGAATGTAGGCATGGTACTCTTTGGCAGCTTTCTCAAAGGAGTTTCCACCAGTTCATTTACAGAAAGCAAGTAAAACATAGCAAAAACAAAACAAAAACAAATGGTAACCATTTCAGTGTCCCAGGCCCTAATTCTGAGGCTTGAAGAAATGAAAGCAAAACAGAAATATTCCCCAAGGTCAGTGTTTAAGGGTTACTTCTCATTAAGTCAAGTTTGCTGCACCTCATCTCCAATACCTACAGCTGTTGGATTTTTGCTGATTAATCATGGGTGGCTCAGCACCTTCTCCCTGGCAAACCACAGCACTTTTCACAGGTCAGTTCAGGAGGACAACTCCATGTTTCCCTTACATTTTATCCTCCCTGATTTGTGTGATTGCTTTCAGCTTCATTTCTTGATACCTGATAGTTTTTCTCCTTATGCGTTTCTTGTCATTAGCCAGAATCCGGGAACTTTTCCTCACATTGTCCAGGGCAAAGGGGAGCTCATCTCCTTCTTTTCAATTATTGCTATGAATTGAGGATGTTATCTTTTGCCCTTTCCAGAAGCAAAATTTTCTGCAGAAGACAAGACATTTGTAAAAGGATGGCTGGCACAGATAAACAGTCACAGGGGACCAGAATGAAGGGGTAACGTGGTGCGGGTGAGAGTAACAGGACTAAGGCTCATGCTGCCTCCCATGCCAAGATTAATGGGTACCCTCTGAGGACCAGTGAGGTGAACAGCAGCTTGGAGTAATATATTTTCTGTCTCAGCTTGAAAGCAATTTTATTTAACAAACAGCCTAAATATCACCTTTGGCTAAGCTTGCTCATTTCTATCTGATAAAAACAAGAAATATCACATCTCACCTCACTTTATTTTCTTTTAGACTTAAATTGTTCTCTATTTTTTTTCATAACAACAGGCTTGGCTCGCCTGTCTTTTCCCCAGAGGGACTCTTAAAGCAAGTAGGAAATTGTAATGCAGGAATCATCCAATTCTAACTGTAGTTATTTCATTCAGTTTAAATAAAAGACTTTCCATCATTACATGTTATAATTATGTCACCACATGCTATATAATTCAAATTACATGATGATTACATGCCATATATTAACATTAATTGTTTAACTAGACATAACCATATGTTTATATGGGGATTTAATTACCATCTTCAAAAATCCTGTCAAAGAGAAATATATGTGACAAAATTTTAAAGGAGGGAAAGTAGCAAGGAAAAGCACGTTCAAATCACTACATAAAAATTAAACATATGGAGGAAATGTAAATAACTGGAATGGGCTTTAAGTTAGCATTTGTTTGGTTTTTCTGGCCTTGTGCTTAGAATCATATCACAACATCATGAAAGCCCAAAATAATCAGGTGGATCAGTCATAATCCTATCACCACAATGCATTCCTTTGCAGAGCTTTCTTGTGAACAGCTGTGGTTAGGACATTACAGAATATTACTCTTGCATATTTATATAACTTTTTGTAAGAGGTTTTTTTTTTGCATTTTCTCCCTGGAGTTCATTGTGCACAGTCTCAAGAGCACTGTGGTATACTGATAAAAAAATATTGATTTCAGAAAAAAAATTGCCTAGATTTGAAATGCTAGTTCATTAACTCTCTAGCTTTGCAACCTTGATCAGTGGGCTCCATTTGTTTGTGCTTCAGTTTGTTCCTACCTGTAAAATGGTGATAACACCTACCTCATATGCTTACTTTGAAAACTAGACATGTTGTTACATGAAAAGGGCTTAAGAAAATGGCATGTAAAAGAGTTTAGTAAAGGCTAAACTTTGTTGTTACTATTGTTGACACTCTAGCAGATTAAAAACCATAATCTACCTATTTGGTAGCTCTGATGGTTAATCTTGATGGTCAGCTGGACTGGCCTGAGAGATGCCTAGATCTGTAAAGCACACTTGGATGTATTTGAGTAGGTCATTGGAGGTATGACCTTGGACACCATATCTGGTTCTTGGACTTTTCCTCTTGTACTCTTTCCCTGCTCTCTGCTCACCAGATATCATAAATTGAGTAGCTTTTCTCCGCTGTGCCCTTCCAACATGATGTTTCTTCCTTGGAGCCAGTGAACCATGGACTGAAACCTCTGAAACTGTGAGCCGAAATGAAACCTTCCTTCTTTAGTGCTTGTCTGGTCTTTTATTCAGGCAACATAAAACTGACTAATACAACCCCAATATTAATGTCTCCAATTTCTGTTGCTTTCACCAATGCTTAGGTAAATATTTTTGGTCACATAACTTTTTCTTTGGAACTTGAAGGGGAAAATTATCAGTTAAACATTAAAAATGCAAGGAAAATGCAAAGCTCTTTCAACATCCTTATCTTAACACAGTGTGTGGTTTAAGAAAGGCAGTTCAGCATAGAAAACAATGGAGAAAACAAAATTTTCATATACTTTTGGAAAAATATTCCTAATAAGCAAGAAAACCAAGCATCTTCTTTTAATAAGCCTCTGTTTCTCCCTTCTTAGGCACACATGCACACACATACACACACCCTCTCCTCCACTCCTCCACTCCTCCAGTATCTCTCTTTTGTTGGAGCTTCTCTTTATGGCCCAGAAAACTCATTCTAAAGAAGCTTGTGTTATCTTGCTCTCCCTTCAAGCCAAAAATTTTTTAGTATTTCTATGGTTAGCTACACTTTTATTTGCATGTAGCAGGAGCTCAAGACCTGATCTACACAGGCTTCCTAGAGAGGGTCAAAGAAGGGGTGGGCAAGACTGAGGGGGAAAGGGTACCTCTTTGCAATGCAGGAGTAAAAAGGATAAGAGCATTCATCATCCTGTGTATGTATGTATCTATCATCTATCAACCATCTGCAACTATTTATATCCATACCAGCATCTACATTTATATCAGATTATTAATATAGCCTAACTGATGGTTTTATATATCCACATTATTTTTCTAAAGTTGAAGTCACTAAAAGTAATGTCAGTATAATGCAGTTCAGGCCTGCTAAATCAGCATTATTAAGTGATCATCAGAAACTAGGAACAGTTCTTACAAAACTGCTTGAGCATCATAGTGATTTCTATTTTCTGTTCTCTAAGGCAGAGAGTCATATTATTTCTCATTAAGGAGACAGAAAGTGTTTAGAATGGAAAAGTCAACTCACATACTTCTCTAATGAGATATATTGGAGGACCACATATGCATCCACAGAGTGGCTTTGGGAGACACAGAATGGAGACACAGGAATTTTGTAATGCAGATATGCTTAGGAGCAGGTTACGGTGGGACTTAGCCCAAACTGCAGATGAAAAGGGGTGTGGAATGAATATGACAGGAGCTAGGGAAATACCAGCTGTAGAAAACAGCTCTCAAAGTGAACTGAGCTATCCAATGAACATCCTCAAACCATGTATCAAACTTACATATAGTCTGTGAAGCCATCTGTATTAACAATAAAGATTTTGGTAGCAAGGAGCATTGCTCTGTACACTCAAGTTCTATGAGCAAGGGAAATACCTTCCAAAGGATAGGTAGGTGTCAGGTTCTCACCAGCCAGCCACAATTTGGAGTCACTCTCTAGTAATAATACAGAATTAACATTTCTGGCATAGGAATGGTAGGCCTACTGCCTGATTGCACCAATGGGGGTGGGTGGGTACCAGCTATTTCTCTCAGCAGAGAGATTCTTTCCTAAGATTCCGGGGAAGGTCCCATTGCATTGGCAGCCCATCTCAAAACCTGGCTTCTTTCATTTCTTTACTTGCTGACAAGTTCTCAGCATGCACAATAACTTTCTTTTTTCTCCATAGGATCTCAAGGGATCTCAAGTCCTTCATTTATCTTCTCCCTTTCTAAAATGTTCTTCTTCCCTCGAGTTCTTTTCTAGATAACTTAGAACTAAGCTGTTAGCAACTCTTCCACGTTAGTTCATAGGTCCTTAACTTATCTGTCCAGTGGATTCACTGAGTGTCTATTGCGTGTGGGAAAAGTGGTGAGCAAAACAAGCATTTCAGTGGAATAAACAGACATGAGACATACAAATAAACATAAGGGAGTGAAGGCCAATTACAAATGCTGTGAGGTAAATACATCATAAAGATAGGAACGTTTTTACAGAACTTTCTGGCGCCATACGAATGTTCCATATTCATGCATCCTAGTAACCATGAAGGGCAATTGAGCACTTAAAATTTAGCCAACGTTATAGCGTATTGTTTTATCTTAACCTTTAATCTACCTCACTAGTCACAGCTGGCTAGTGATTTCTATACCGGCAGTGCAGCTTCATAGTATTATAGATTTATCTGTCATAGGATTTAATACACACTTCTCATTTTGTATATGTTTACGATTCTTTATTGAAGCCATGCACCATTTATATCTTCATTGTTGTTGATTCCTGAAAATATCACATAGTACCTTATATGTAATAGGTGCTCAATTAAAAATATTAAATAAATGATTAGAAGTTAAAAAACAGGAATCCTAAGTAACATGCCATTTCCTCAATATATGGGTGTGAGAAAAGCTCCACAACTTTGAAGACCATGGGCTAAATTGACTACTAAATTTCCTACCCTTTAAAAATGCAGTGCAAAGACAAAATAGGACTGGGCAATAACTTCTTCTAGGGGAGGTATGAAGAAATCAGTGCCTGGTAATTGTGGAGATGCTATAGTTAAGTCTGGTTAATTGAGGACAAGCTCGGAGAGCACAGGTCTGTACACATATCTTAGGAAAGCAGGTGCTTAGGTTGAAATGTGGTGCCTGCTCTCTATTTTGAGAAATTCCTTTTTCCTCTGACCACCCTTTTATTCTTAAATTCAACTTATAGTTGCCTCATTGGATTGTTCTGGGAGCTTTCAGATCTTCATATTGCTTATCATATAACACACAAGCTCCTAATAGCTTTCAGCTACTATTACTTTTATTTGCTTCTCATAGTGTTCACACTGACATCCATATTTTGAAAGATACCTAAGGGACTAGTTCAAGTTCTTGCCATGCAGATGCCCCACTGGGCTAGATATATCTTTTCACCCAGTCCTAGGCACACTGCGAATCTAGAACATCACCCTGTTACTACTGTACACAACTGCAGTGTTTGTCACAGGCAGACATTTTCTTGCTGATCAATCTTTTCTTTTCCCTTTCCTTTTTTTAATGCTTCACTTTCTATCTTCAATTATCAATATTTAAAGTAATATCATTAATGGTGAAAGTTTAAATATATACAGCCAGGGAAGTCATTTGAGAAGCTTAATTTTTATTCCATGAATGCTCCATTGTTACTTTAAAATAAAAGATATTGCAGAGGATACACACACACACACACACACACACACACACACACACACGTGCATGTGTGCACACATACCCTCATGGTCACTAACCCCAATCAAATGGTGACATTTTATCCAAATATGCTTGTCCTTAGCATTTCCACATTTCCAGTTCAAGTCCCTGTTCTAATCCTATTTTCCACACTGTGACATTCCCATGAAGAGTGAGGCGATACTTTCATAATTGTTCCTGTGTAACATTTGTTTCATTCTTCATCAGGAACTGTTTTGATATTGCTTTAAGCGGGACATTCACTGTCTAGATTAGACACATTAGTGCCACATTTGCTTTGCTACTTCCATTACTTGAATGCCTGGATGTGATTCTGAAGGCAGAGGATTGCTTACTTGCTGGGAATAAAAGGAAATTGCTTTTGGCATTTCATTTGTACTATTGTCAGATCTGATCACATTGGAGCCTGGATTCATTCTTTACTCTTGGAAAATGTGTGACTGTCCCTTGCCTGGTCAGCTCACTGCTCAAAGGTGACCTGTTCAGAAATCACAGACAAGCACATTTGGTGATGCAAGCTCTGCCTGTATTACTTTGCAGACCTGCATGTCTGGACTCTATGGATTGCAGACCTCTCCTAACCAAAGAGTGTATCAGAATGGATGCTGAGGCTCATAGGTGGCTTTCATGGGTGTGTCTGAAAACACTCCCATCATCCTCACATCCTTCTGGAAAGAGGACGAATAGTTTCTTTAGCATCAAAATGTTGAACAGACTTTAGTGAATAAAAAGATTTTCCTGCACATGGCTTTTTCCACCTGTAATAGTTCAGAGGCCATAATGATACCCCATAGGCCCCTACAGAAAACGCCTACAATATGCAGCTTTGCGCTGGGATTAAGACACAGTCTGCAAAGTTGAGCCTGCCTAGGATTGAATCCTGGCTCCACCACTGAATATATGCAAAACCATCAATCAGTTTGTTGAGCCCTACCTGACTCAATTTTCCCATCTGTTAAATAGGGGGAAGTTGAGTATGTGAAGTATTTTATTACAGCAGTGGAAAGCTAACATATCCATCTACATGCTTAAAATGTCTCTTGATTAACAAATCTCAGGATAAGCCCGGTTCATGAGAGGAGAATGCATTCTGCTGTTTGTCTGGAAGAAGTGACAGATCATGTTACCTAAGTGATATGAATATAGAGAAGGGTAGAATAATTGCAGTTGCATTTATAAATAATCTACCAGTACGATGAGATGTGGTGGCATACACCTATGATCTCAGTATTTGGGAGGCAGAAGCAGGCAGATTGCCATGTGTTTGAGGTCATCCCGAACTACAGCAAGATCCTGTCTCAAAAGAAAAGCAGAATAAAACAAAAAAATCTACCAGTACTTCAGGTGGTCCCAAGTCTCCATTACCATCTTCAGGAATACATAGGTAGTGGAAAATGAAAGACATGTCCATAGATCAGTGTATTATTTCTTGCTATTGTTCACACATTCCAACCTTCTCCCTCTTTGCTTGTGCTTTGTAGCCTGGCCCTGCAGGCTGTAGTTCTTCACGTATCTCCAATAACATGTGAGGCTGGGGCCACCTCATCACCGTTTCTAAGTGTGACCGCTAGCTGGAGTCATAGAGAGGTGACTTGCCTAAGCTGGGCTCAGGCAACATTATAGCATTTTCTCTTCAACAAGATTATTTCTTATTCATACTTTTATCTACCCTCTCCTGGAGATTTTTGCAAGCTTAGAATTAATAACAGAAAGGAATAAGGAAACAGAATTAGAAAATGTGCATGTGCAGCAAGTCACACATAGCAGCTAGGCATAGTGGAGTCAATCAGCACTGCTTCTGTGAAACACTCTCCTGGATTTTAGAAACCAAGTGCCGCCTATGCTTTACTGCTCCTTGTGTGTTCCTGCTGTGGTGTCACCACTCAGGCTTTGGTTACCTCATACATCTTACATGGTTGCACAATGACACTGTGTTTAGCCACGTCAGTTTTCACCAGGAACAAGAGGACCTTTGAAGTTAATGATATTAGCATACACAGAGAACTTTTGATCTTCAGACCTCTTTAAAGGTATTAGCAAATTAATTTTCCCAGAGCCCTTTGGAAGTAGGTAATTATTTTTGCATTTGGAGAGTGTGAATCTGACACTGTGTTGACTTGCAAATGCTACCCAGTGAAGCAATGCTGGCTGGAGCTCTGGTCCACCCCTTGTAGCTCCTTGCTCAACATTACACCCATCACAGGGTTCTCAAGTGTCCTCAGATCATTATGACATGGTTTAACTTGACACTTATTAGGAATTTTTATTATGGATTCTATAACACTGTAGGGTTCAACTCAGTGGAGACAGGGAGAGGATGAAGAAGATATGGTTTTGATAATCATCACCTTTAGCCACATAAAACACCCAGATTATTTCTTACTCCCGTAAGGGAATGATGGATTCAGGAGAAGGATGAGGGAGCCTGGAATAGGAAATTAGGGAAATTGGGGTACAGGGAAGTAGGAAATCAGGGTACAGGGCCAGGGATAGAGCTTAATGACACAGTGCCTGCTTGGCAAGCACAAGGTCTTGAGTTTGATTTCTGGTACCAAAATAAAATAAAGTAAAATGAGGCTACTAATCAAATTTCTAAGGGATCCATTCTTATGATCTAACTACCTTCCAAAGATCTCACCTCCTAATGCCATTACTTTGAGAATTAGGATTTCAACAAAGGAATTTGGGATGAACACTAATATTCACATCATAGCAAGTACGTTTGTAGTGAAGGAATTTAGCAGGAATTAACTGAACCAAGTTTGTAAACAAAATAATGAGATAACCTGGCACCATGTACGTTCTGACAGTAATGGAGAAGACACAGCATTATTTACAAGTATGTTGCATAACTTTTACAGCTTTGAAGGAATATAATTTAGATACCATAAAATCCATTTAAGGGCATAATTCAAGAATTTTGCTTCTCTTGGATAGAAAGCTGGGAGAGGGAATTCTGGGTCATATAAATTTATGCTTAACATTTTAGGAGACTTTTTTTCCAAATTGGCTGTATCACTTTATATTCACAGCAACAATGGGTGACGGATCCAGTTTGTCCATATCACACCAACACTTGCTATTTTCCATCTTTCATTGCAGCCTGCTATCACATTGTGGATTTGCTTTTTTTCCTCTGATAGCTGATGGCATTGAACATCTTTTCACATATTTACTAGCCATTTGTATGTATTCTTTGAAGAAATGTCTATTCAAGCTCTTTGTCCACCTTCTACTCATACTTTATGTTTTATTACTGAGTTGTAAAAATTCTTTATTATATCTTCCAGATACAACTTACTTATCAGATATAGGTTTTTAAGGTATTTTTTCCCAACCTATAGATTGTTTTTCCAATTTCTTAATTGTATCTTTTGAAATACAAATGAATTTTTTTATTGTTTTAATAATTTTTATTTGATTAAGCTGATAAATACAAAAGAATTTTTTTGTGAAGCCACTGGCAATATAGTAAACTTTAAAGAATTTATTTCAACTTAACTCAATTCTATTTCTTGGAATGGAAATTATACACATTATTCAGCAATAAATGTTTAATCGTTTAAATTTGCACTTACCCAATTTGCTGAAACTTGAGATTCACTCCAATTAAAGAAAAAAATGTAAAAAAAAATTTGTTTTGCTCTTACAATTAAAAATAACATCTTTACAACAGCAAAAACTTTGAACCAAAACCCCACAATTACACATCCCTAAGTGTAATAAGATAGTCACATTTAATTATCTTAATTAACACTGAAAAAAAATATAGTGACTCCTAAACAAGGCAAATCAGCAGCTGGCAGTGTTTTCCTTTGGGGTACTCAAAACTTTGCCCTAATTATTATTTTTTATGACATCCTCAAGCATGACAATTGCTCCAACTTGAAATAAAGTTCACATGGACTTCTGGCATTGAATATTGGTGATTTTAAATGAACTCTAATATATCAACTTTTGTCTTCTCTGATTTATACTTTTGATAGGATGGCAAAGAACCATAAGCTTTAAATCACAAAACTTCTTTTTTATTTCCCTTAGAAATGTAATGCTGAATTTAATTCTTATTTTTAGAATAACAGTCCATTTTGAATCATTTTTTGGTGTGGAATCAGGTAAGAGTCCAAGTACCCCTCCCCGTTTACCATGCATATGCTGTCATCACAGTACCATTTACTGGGGGGTGGAGGACTACTCTTTGCTCACTGAATTGTTCTGGTTTCTATAAGAGTTTATTTCTTTACTCTTGATTGTGTTCAGCAGATTCTATGCCCGCAATTATGATCATACAACACTGTTCTGATTGCTGTACAATTATGGTGAACTTTGACATCAAGGAATATTAGTCTTTCAATTTTTGTTTTAGACCTAAGTCCCTTGCATTTTCATATGAATTTTAGGGTGAGCTTGTCAATTTCTTTAAAAATGCTTACTGGAATTTTGATAGAGATTGCATTAAAATATAGATTAATTTGGGGAGAATTGTCATCTTAATAAGCTTGAGCCATCTAATCTATGAACAAGGAACATTTGATGCTTTATTTAAATCTTCCTCAACACCTCTCAGCAATATTTTGAGTTTCCAGTGCACAAGTATTGTATTTCTCTTGTTAAACTTATATTAAAGTATTTGAATCTGATGCTATTTTAATTATAATTTTTTCTTAGCTTAATTGCTTTCCATTAATATATAGAAATTAATTTTTTGTTGTTGTTTTTTTTTTTTTTCTGGCACCGGGAATCGAACTCACGACGCTGTGCTGTTGAGCTAAATCTCCAGCCCCAGAAATTGATCTTGTATCCTAAAAGTTTTTTAAATTCATCTATTACTTCTAATAGTTTGTAGTAAATTCCTTAGGATTTAGGATAATGCTTTTTGAATAAAGACAATATTACTTGTTCCTTTTCTACCTGTATGGTTTTAATTTATTTTTGTTGATGTTATTGTCGGTTTGCTTTTTGAGTTCATATTACTTAGGATTTTTGAAGGGGGAATTCTTTTATTCGTAGATTAGTCATTTTCATCAAATTTAAATGGATTTCAGTCATCATTTCTTGAAGAGATTTCCTCTCCTTTTCTTTTAAGAATAATATTGTATATAACATATATAATATAGCATATTATATATATATAACATAACATTTATTATATACCACTTTACCTATATTATGCTACATGCTCTCCTACATAATTTTAAAGCTTCATTTATCTTCATTTTATCTCTGTGTTCTTTAGATCTGGTAATTTTTAATGACCTGTATATCCTAGGTTCTGATTTGTTATTCTTCCATATCAAATATTTTTGTCTGGGTCTTTTTACTAAGTTCGTCATTACCATTATCAAAATATTCATGTAAATTTTGATAAAATATACAAACTTTGTATCATTATAACACTTTTCTATATTCTAATTTGTGTTACTGCTTTAACATGTTATGTCATATGTATGGGTGAATTTATAAATCCAATAATACATACAGTATCTAAATTATTGCTGCATATAACCTTATGTTGCATACTTAATGTTGATTTATATAACCTACATTTCAGTTTATTTTTCATAATATCTTTTCAGTTGAGATTACTTAGATATGAAATAATTGTTATCACGTTTCATTCTTTAAATGCAATTTTCTTTAATCTATTAAACACAAGTATATATTTTGAAGTCTTTGATAAGTTTAATATTTATGAAACTCAATAATCTTCTATATTGGCAGGATTTTTTCCTGAATATGATCAACTATGACTTACTGTCTTTATACATCTCATCATTTTTATTTGAATTTTAGATAGTATAACTAATGTTTGGGATACTGACTTTTTGGATACTGACTTTTTCCTCCAAGATTATTGTGTTGTTTTGTAACTAGCAAAGGCTAAATTCATGAATTCTGTCTCCTTACTCGATGCAGCCATGAATGTCTTTGCTGTATTTAGTTTTGCTAGTTGCTTATTTATTTATTTATACTTTTTTGCTTATTTATTTATTTATACTTTTATTCATTATTTTTGAGCCTAACTTCCTAGTGCAATGTTTATCTTGAGTCAGTGATTGGTCAGAGGTGGAGCCAGCTTTATGTGCAAGCTGGTCAGAACCTCACACTGTGTTGACAGATGCCTGCAGGAGCGTGCAGGAGCTCAGAGCAGAGAACCATGGCCTTTCAAGTAGAGGAAAACCCTTGCAGAAGGAAGAAGACTCCTTACTTGCCTTCAGTGAACTTGCATATGCAGAACTGGGAGACCCAGAAAAGGAAATGGCAAAGTAGAAAAAGTACACAGAAAAAAAAAATGGACCAAATCAGAAGTAAACCTGTGTTTTTAGGATGAAGACAAGATTTACATTTGCAGAGTGTGGGGTAAACATTGAATAAAGCTAGTGGGGAACAGATTTGTGGGTCAAAAATGAAAGAATAATCAAACCAAAGATTTCCTTGTGTTTTCAAATGTGGGTGTTGAATCAAGAGGCCATTTGAGAGTGGGAAAGTAGCAGGAAGAGTCACAAGTTTAATTTATCCAGTGGGAACAGTTCCTGAAAGAGAATTAAATCAGCAATAATGTAATGGTGGTGGAGCTGAAAACACTCATATACGGACAAAAGGGAAAAGTATGCAGCTCTGTAGTTGAAAAGAAAAGGACTGAAAAAAGAAATTGGTTCTATTCTTCCTAGTCTTCCTTTGGTTTATCTTATAAAAAGAGCAGTAATCTCATGGACCCATCAAATGTCCTGTTTTTTTTTTTTAAGAAAGGAAGAAAAATTCATTTGGGGGTAAAAGGATATTTATAACTAAGCAGAGAAATTTGACAAATCTCAATAGAAAATAAACAGCTAGACATTGTGTCCCATGGCTGTCATAAAAATTAGTTTTTCAAAGTAATTTCAGTTTTTATCCTGTTTCATAGGAGGATAATCCATTAACACAAATGTGTGCATGACTTGCCATTTCCGCATTTCATACAGATGGGAATATCACTCAGTTGTGGGCTTATATTACTGTTGCCATTTTTCTGAAAACTTTCCCACATCAATTGAGAAAACCCTTCCTCAGCCCAAGCTTATCAAGGGCACAACAGTTTTTATTCTTTCAGAAGTTACCCCCCGTTGGTCTCCTCCCCATAGATTTTTAGACTGAGTATAATAGAAAGCAGATATAGTCTTATGGACAAATGTAATAATATTTTCAAGATATTTTTAAAAGAATTTGACTTGTACGTATTTTGTACATATTGAGTTTTGAATACTATGTTTTTTTGAACAAATAATTTAGTATGCACACTTTGCCTACAATAAAAAATAATTTACACCACCAAAATAATGGGCTATCTATTTGGTATTAGTAGCATTCCTGCCCTCCATTACTTTCCTTCCTCTATTTAATAAATATAATTCAGATTTTCTTTCTGACTATGGTATGTATGTACTATCACGCAGATCATGGTTTGTCAAGTAAAGATGAAGGCAGAGGTTATTAATAATATATATAACTGTTTTCCTCTTTTTTGCCTATGGTCATGTCTTGATAATTGTAGTTAAACTAAATATGGAGATAACAGTTCCTGGATAGGCATAGAAATGATGTATCTGTTGTTCAAAGGATAATCTATATCTAAGATGATCTCAGTTCCCATTGTGCTTCATTAAACACTCATGAGAATCATCAGTAACACCAGAATCAGGCACAGACAATAGCACATTTTATTTTTCTTCTAACTCACTATACTTCCCTGAAATGATCTCTCTGCTCCTTTTTCTCCCCAAATCTATGAGCTCCAGGTTTATGTTTTAGGCTTAAATATTGACGCTTTATCTAGCCTGTCTCTTTGATCTATTCAGATTTCTCTTCTGACTTATTGACTTTGGTTTTCTACCTGACTCTACTTTGTAAGGATTCTTAAAAAATTGCCCATAGCTATAGGCAAAACTTAGACTCAACTACGATCATATGAATGAAGCATCTGAGAGTCTGGCCACAACCTTTTGTCTATTCTGGCAGTTGAGACAAGGACATTCAGCAAACGATAGTTATGTGAGTGATTTAAATATAGAAGTTCCTTATTGGGAAGCCCCTCTGAAATATATATATATTTTTTGGTTTCTTTCCGGTACCAGGAATCAAACTCACGACCTTGCACTTGCCAGGCAGGCGCTGTGCCGCTGAGCTAAATCCCCAGCCCCTGAAAAATATATTTTAATGCACCAGCACACCAGTCTATAGATCTTGAAATGGTGATGCCATAAAGGAGTTTATATTCTAAATTCCTTCTGTATATGGGTGATGACAATATCATTCACAATTCAAGTTATAAAGATTTTCCACTGGAAGAGCCAGATTCACTTAGACTTTTAAATTTAATGGAATCTGCCTGTCATATCTAGTCAATCTTGCCATATTTGACTTCTAGTAGAAACAATAAATAAATTTGCCTGCTTTTGCTTCATGAATCTAAAATCAATTGGTCATGGAACCCAAGATCTAGTAAAACAAAGCTAGCTGCACTGCTGACATTAAGCATGTAAAGTTGATTCTCATTCTTGAGGCTCTATAAAATTCCTTTTATAAGCTTAATAATTTATTAAGCTCATTTTCTCTGATTATATTTGGTGAGCTATGTCCTCAAACCAGGGAAAGTCATTTTAATTCTAGTAGAACCAGTTCGTTTGGAAAGGGCCATGCCCAGAGTAAGGATTTAGGGTTAGAAGCACATTCTTAGCATAGAGGCCGTTTCCTCAATGCATGCCCAGAGCAAGAAATATTCCTGTTATCAGTTGACAAAATTTTGTGTAATATTCACTGCCTTAGAGAGATATAGGAAAAGATAACCAAGTGGTCCTTTTACTATGAGAAATATTTTCTTTATAATTGTTTACTATATTAAAAACTAATGAATTGTTTAGTCAAGAACAAGGTGTGATAGATAAGAACAGTCATTAATTCTTACAGAATACATAGTGTGAGTCAGAAGATAGTTTGTCTACCTGGACAGGTATTATCTCCTGTAAACATATGGCATCCTATGATGTAAATATAAACATTATCCTCATTTTTAGTTTAGGAATGGACTCATGAAGAACTAAAGATAATAATGGTAGTAATAATAACAACATCTACAAAACATTTGCTACTTTGAAGATACCATGATAATTACCATAAATGAATTGTCTCTAGATTTCAGAGGAGATTTATTAGTTAAGTACTACTGTGGTATCTATTTTATAAATCAGAGAACCTAGATCTAGTGAGGTTAAGTAAACTGTCCAGTGATCAGCTAGACTGTGACCCCCTGGGACCCAGCCAGTCACAATGTAGGTGCCATGCACTTAACCACTACATTATGGTGCTGAAAGTGAAGAATTAGTCTTAATATTAATGAGCTTCCAAACGCAGCTCAAATTTATAAGTGGTAAAAATCAGCTACATATAGTATAAATTATCTGATTAAAATTCATATTCATAGATGTATATAATTCTGTGCATATGCACAGTTCTAATTTATCTATTAGATACTTATTTTGATATTCTAGTCCTGCCTTCTCCATTTATTGAGGATATGTTTATATTAAAGCTCAAATGGTGAACACTTGGGATGAAACATTTGCCAAGTGAAAATGAAACCAGGAGACAGTTAAATACAGGACCAGTGACTCTGAGATATAGGCAAGGCAAAGGCTGGGAACCGGACACAGACAGGGAAGAGCGAATCATCGCTCAGTCTTTGGCGTTTTCACCAAACAAAAGAGTTTCTGGTGCTAACTGAAAACCAGCATTCCTAGCTTCAGTCTGGCTGTGAGGCATCAGGTCCTATCTAATTATTTGGCCTATCTCCTTCCCTCCAGGGCATGTGGATTCAATTTTCCTTATATGAGTTTTCTGAAACCAGAAGCAGAAATCCCAAAGGACTATTCCTAGAACAAAATGAGATTTATTACTTTTAGCTGAGAAGGTATTTGTCATATTAGGATTGGGTATCAGATGAAAGGACAAGTCCTGGCTGTGGCCTGGAAGAATATGCGGCCTCTGTAGACACCTCTTTCTCCTCTCATGGTTTCTCAGTTGCCACAGATCTAATAGCTGACCTCTGGAGTCCAGAGAGGAGAACAAGGGGCTGGGGCTTTGACTGTGCAGTGACAGCTCTACCTGGAGCTCTGATGATGCATTGACAGCTCTACCTAGATTGCCAGAGCCTGGAAAATCCAGCATATTCCTTCCTGGCTCTGAGAGACTGACCCTGTCTCTATTGCTAAGTCTCTATTGCTAAGCCCCTGTTCATTTGCCTGTCTAATCTTTGAGAAAGGAGTGGAGGACTATGAGGTCAACTCTTGGCTGACTGGAAGGTATTACAGAAAGTTTGGGACTGGGTGCTTTGACTTGGGACTGAAGAGTGTTCTTCCCTTGGCACTGAATAAACAAAGAAAGGAGTTACTGTGCTGCCTGGGGTGATGGGTCCTGACCATCAGTAGGAGGTTGAAATGCTACTCCACAACAGAGGCAGGAAAGAGTATGTCCAACCCCCAGTGTACTTTCAGATAGGACTTTCAGGAGGTAATTGAGATGAAGAAAGAGGATAAAAGTAGGATCTGACTCTAGTAGAATTCTTTTCCTTATAAGAGAAAGAGTTTTCTCTCTGCCCCAGGTATACACTTTAAGAAAAGGCCATAAAAGGACACAATAAGCCAGAAAGATGGTCCTCACCAGAATCTGGCAGTGCTGGTGCCTTGTCCTTGAACTTTCAGCTCCAGAAATGTAAGGAAAAATTTTTTCTTGTTTAAGCCACTGTATTGTATTTTCTTATAGCAGCCAAATTTGACTAATGTGAATTTTAGTATCTGGAATTGAAACATGGTTGTTTACTTTCCTCACAAGCAAAAATGGCTGTTGTGTGATTGTAAATTGCCTCATGAAACGTGAACAATGCTTGGCTGGATGGTTGGGAATCTGGAAGAAACATAATAAGGAAAGAAATGACATAGTTTTGGTGAAGGATGTAGATACGGAATTTATGACCCATATGAATGCTCACCAAAGGGTGTACTCAGCAGAACAGGACCTTAATAATCCAGTGGATAGGATGATCTATTCTATGAGTACTATTTGAACTCTTTTCCTACTCAGCCCTGCCAGGTGGCCATGGTTGCCAGTCAAGGTTATGAAAGGGCTCAACAGCATGATTGTCCACTTATTAAGGTTGACATAGCTACTGCCTCTGTTGGAGGGATTGGCATTTGAATTGGTGTCCTGAGTAGAGCACATTGTCCCCACCTAATATATGTGACTCTCCTCTATTCAGTCTAAGGCCTCAATCCTGTGAAAAGTTTAGCCCTACCCAAGTAAGGGGGAATGCTGACTGTCTGAACCTCATGCGGTCACTGAGTTTGTTTTGGAGGTGGCTGAATCAAGAGGGTGTGATTGATTTGTACTGCAATGGTGTGATTAAGGATGCTGACATTAAGGGTGAGCGATTGCTAGATCAGTCCACTGATTGCTAGATCAGTCTACCAGCATGACCCTAAGCCCAGTAGCCTCGATAGAGTATAAAGTGGGCAGAAAGACAATGTTATGGTTGACTGTTGTTTTGCGACATTCTGCCTGCCATGAACTGTTCTGCTCTGCCATGCCACTCTGTTCTGGAGACAGCCAAATATAGACTGAAACTTCCACAAATTGTGAGCTAAATAAACTTTTCCTGTCTTACTTTTGGGCATTGGGTATTTTGTCTCAGGTATGAGAGAAATAACTAAGACATTTTGTTTTCTGCTTTTTATGGAGAACACTGATTAATGCAGCCCCATTGTCACTATAGTAGACATCACCTAGTTCAAATTATCAAAGAAATTGGAGGAATGGGAGTCTTTTCACCACCATTTAAATAAATGTATCTTCCTGTTATTTCTCTGGGCTATGGATCAGGGTGTTTCAATATTACTAAGGTCTATTACTAGAACAAAGTAGACTCAAACCCTTTCCATTTAGAATGCTGAAGTCCAGGCTTTGGGGTTAAGTGCTTGAAGCAGAGCTTATGGGGAGAATGAAAGGGAGGGACATAATAGTAAAAATTATAGAGAAAGAACTGATAGCACTAGCATCAGGGTGGGAGACACAAAGACCCAATTGGATTGGCCATGGAAAACCTCATGGGAATTCACAGTCAAATTCAAGAATGAAGACAGACCAGTATAACAGAAGGATAAAAGATCTTTAAGGAAGTCTGGATGATCCATAGTATTTTCTCCTGGTCTTCCTACTGGAGGGTACACAGACCTCTGTTCCTACCACATGATCTTTAAAAGGACTCATTCAAATCCCTATGTACATTCATCTCTTGTGTAGTGTTGATTGGAGAAAATAAAGCTCTATGAGCATGGTCTGCTAAATATAGATTCATTTTGATGTTGTGTAATGTCAATATGTACCAAAATGAAGGTTTGTTTAGAAAAAGAAAAGAATCACAATAAATTATAAAATGTAAATGCTGGAAAATATTACAAGCATTACAACATTAAAATAATGTAATATTTCCTAATCAATACACTGGCCTCTATATATTTTTTCCTATGTATGTTTGGCTATATGATCTTTTACTGCCTAGTTCCACTAGAACCATATTCTGAAATAAAGAAAATTCATTTTTCCTAATGCATGATTGCTCAACATTTGTTTTTTTTTAAAAGTTTAGAAAAGTTTCAGAAGCGTATATTATTGCTTTTATTTTAACTTCTAGTTAGACTTTATTAAAGATAAAGCAGTTTTAAGATAATTGTAAAATTTAGCAGCAGGTGCCGACTTCCCATATATCTTACACTTCTACACATATGTACATAGGCATAGCCTCCCACAGTACCTACATCTTCCACCAGAGAGGCACATTTGATACAGTTGATAAATCTCTTCTGGCACTCCACAATTAATCAAAGTCCGAAGTTTACAGTGGGGTTCACTCTTGGTGTTGTACATGCTATGGGACTGGGTAAATGTATAATGACATGTGTGCATCATTATCATACAGAATAGTTTGACCTCCCTAAAACATCATTTGTGTTCAACCCATTCATTTCTAGCTGCCCCCAATTCTTATTAAACGTGATTTTAAAAACCATTTCCATAGTTTTACTTTTTTCAGAATTTTATATGGTTGGGATCATATAATACCTAATCTTTTCAGATTGTCTTTATTCACTTTATTGACTTTTCATAACTTGGTAGCTCATGTCTTTTTAGTTCTGAGTAATAGTCCATTATCCGGGTGCACCATGGTTTATTGATCAGTTCAACTATGGCAGGACATCTTGATTGTTTCTGAGTCTTAGCAATTGTGAATAAAGCTGCTCTAAACATGTAGGCTTTTGTGTGAATGTAAGTTTTCATTTCTTTTGGGTGAACAGCAGTTAGCTATTATTTACTTTTCAAGTGAGGCTTTTAGTACTGTTGTCAATTGTTAGAAAATCTACATCAAAATCTTTTCATATGTGCAATTATTTCCTATAATTGGAGTATAGTTACACATGGGAAATAGTGGGGATTGGTTTCAGTGAAAACTTAAGATCTGACCTTCTCTTGATGAGGTTTGTACTTCAGACATCAGAGCTTTTCTTATCCAAGATAGTGACCTTTTGTGCATTGCTTAATTTTTCCCTATCTCAGTTTCTGTACCCTTTCAATGATCAAGGTAATGTCCTTTTCCTTCAACCTAAGGATATAAGGAAAATATATAAAACTGAGTGTGTGTGTGTGTGTCCTTCTCCCTTGCTTCTCCTCTTGTCACTTGAGGGCACCTAGAAAACTAAGAGTATTCAATATTATGTAACAGCCTAAAGAGAATAATATTCTATGTGTATCAGAGACAGAGAAAGAGAGGAGAGAGAGAGAGACAGAGAGAGAGAGAGAGAGAGACAGACAGACAGACAGAGAGAGATAGAGATAGAGATAGAGATAGAGATAGAGATAGAGATAGAGGTAGAGATAGAGATAGAGAAATGGATAGATAGATACACAGACAGAGACTGAGATTGATCTATTCTGGGCAATGTGTCATCTATTTTTGTTCTTACAAATACACTGCAGTGTAGTGTTTTGGAGAGGTTTCTTCTAAGGTCCTTGAACATTCTGCCTTTCTCTATGGAAAAATCCTGCTTGTCAGTTATATTTTATGTTTCTGTAGCGACCATAATCATAGCCTATTTCTATTGCTAGCTGCTAGTCAGAGAGACACTTTTGTTCCCTGTGGGATGTTGTAAACTAAACTCTACATTTTCATAAACAGTTTTATTTTGACATTTATATTTTAGCTCATCTCCAACCTCAGATATGAAAGGTATTTTTCATGGAAGTGAAATCTTGTTAACTTAATGTTTCATTCTACCGAGAATATCCTTTTCTGATCACTGTGTTCGTCTATGAATTCATCTTGACATTCATGTGAAGCATCTTGGAGGAAAGGAAATATATCTTTTCTTTGGCATTAGTTTTAGTATTTATTTTGTATTTGTTTTATTTTAAAAACACTATTATGCTTTTCAGATTCATCCCTAGGCAAATTACCCAGTGCACAGTGATTACGTGTACTTCTGTTTTTTGTTAATGTCAAAAGTAGACAAATAGTGAATAATTCATTGCTTATCGATTCTTCAAAGTTTCATGGCTCCCTGGGGATGTCAACAATATAGGTGCAAGTGAACCGCAAATAACACATGGACATTCCTACCTCAAATATACATATAACAGTAAAAGTATAAAAAATTATGTTAAGGAAGTAATTAATAACTAAAGAGAGATTGTTTGAAATAGAAGAAGAACAAATTTTTAGAGAGAGATCAGCAAAGACCTCTCAAAGGATGTCACTGTAAAAATCAACCTGAGGACTCTCTGGGACTTCTGTGGGTGTACCAGAGGGTACTTGCAGGAGCTGAATGAATGCTGACATTATGATGACATGAAATGGCTGAGACAATAATTCCTAGACAAGCTCCTCACATAGTAGGGGATGAATCAGTGTTGGTTTTTCTTTTTTCCTTTTAGTTATCCAAATAGGAACTCTTTTTTTTTGTTTTTGTTTTTGTTTTTGTTTTTCTCCGGTACCGGGAACTGAACTCACGACCTTGCGCTTGCCAGGCAGGCGCTTTTTGCCGCTGAGCTAAATCCCCAGCCCCCCAAATAGGAACTCTATGTAATTGTTTTAGATTTTCTAAGCCATCTGGTATTTTGTGAAGATAAACATTTCAGGGAAGACAACCAAACAGGTTTGGTGGGCTTTTGACCCACTTGCAGAGATCTCCAAGACTAAGCAGACTTAGAAGAGTAATCTTAATAGACCATTAAACAACAAAGGCTCTGATGCTGTCCCTCCAAAACACTTTGCAAGGTGATTAATTATCAGGGCAGTACAGGAAATACAACGGGAGTACTAGAGACTTCTGGGAAATATGGAGAGAAAGGACCAGAAAACAGCAGAGGTTTGGAAAAGTGCAAATAAACAAAGTGAAGCCATATCCAGTCTAACAAAGATGGTGATCTTGAAGCATTAGAAGACTGACAAGTTTGTAGACCTTGTTTTTTATTTATATAACTTTCTCAATCAGTAAAATAGTCACCTAAATCAAATATCAAAAGAGAAAGAATATGTAGTAATGAGTGGGGTTTAGAGCACCTACCACTCTCTGTCTAGCCTCTGTTATCTTTTAGAGTTTTGTTATACCAATAAAAGCAATTGCATCTACATCTACATCTACAGCTCTATCTATCTATATCTATCTATATCTATATCTATATCTATATCTGTGTACCATGCAATGTTCTAGCCTATAGAATCAAATAATGAAAATAGAAGATTCTGTCCTTGACTTGTCATTCCAAGAGGCGGACAAATGGTAAACAGAAAGCAAACTATACATACTCAGGTGGTATAATAAGTATGGTTTTTTCCTAATGTGGTGATCAGTGGGGCTGTTGGCTAATGATCTAATTTTCCTGATATCACTAACCTGCCCCATTTGAAGCTATATATAGCCAAGAGCTCTGCTGTGAGTAGTGAAATGTCTAAAGTGATGTGTGTCACATATAACAAAACTTTTACAAGCCATATTTCTTTCAGGCTGTTCTGAAAATAGTGAAAGTGCCTGTTGTGACAAAGGGCACATAAAGGGGAACCATGGGGAGCAGAAATCCTTTGGTGATCTGTGTTGGTTTCTGTGATAGTTAATTGTGGGTGCTAACTTGGCTGCCCTAAGATGCTTGGAAAGCCGGTAAAACATTATTTTGGATGTGTCTTGGAGAGGTTAGTGTTTCAATCAGTATGCTAAGAAATAAAATCACCTTTCCACTTATTATATTTCATGTTTGTTTTAGGTGAAAACACCTTCAATAGCAAACTTAAAGCAAAATTAATTGTGGAATAAGATCAAGACAGAATGAGATGAAGGAATTAAAAATGGAAAGTAGAGACAAAGTTTTCAGCTTCATTGTAGAAAAGAGCAAAAGAATGGCAGAATCATGGAAGGGCACTTTTTGTTGTCATTTTTTAAAAATAAAGAAAATGATGAATGTCTTCGCTAGCAGAGGAGGGGAAAATGTGAGAACAACAGCCTCATTTCTGTGATGATTTGGCATTATGCAGGAGTGTGGAAATTTTCCTTGGTAGGAGCAGGAAGGAAAGCTGGGGCAAGACTGAGAGCTGAGATGCCCTATTTTGGAAGTAACCCATGTGCAGAAGTTCCTCTTCCATGCCTCTTCAAGAGGAAACATGAGGCAAGATTATTATTGAGGAAAAAATGCAGGGAGAGGAGTTGGGGTGGAGGGAAGGAAAGAAAGTCAGACATACTTGATGATGCAGGTGGCTGGAAAATGATGAGTAGGGGAACGAGCACTGGGCATCGTTACTGAAAGGTTTGATGACTGGCCCATCTACTTCTTTGAGAACTGGAGATGTCACCAGTAAAGCATTTTTCATTTTCATTTTCATCCAGCCACTTTCAACTGGAAAGCGTACTTGGGAGTCACAAGTTAAAGTGAATTTTACAAACAGTAGGATCCTTTGCAATCATAAATAGAATGACGTGCTTGGTAAGTAGGTGTGATGCATTTGTTGCCTCCCGGGGATTGTAGACTCCACGAATGGTAAGATCTCATTGGGATTCAGGAGAAAGTATGAAGTTTCTTGATATTTTCATCTTATTTAGTCTTCTAAATCTTTTTATTATGTCTAATTTTACTATACTCGTACTATACGAGCACCATCATCCTTGTTTATACTTTTTAAATCCATAACTTTAGACATGTGGGTTTTCTTGCTTAGAATTTTGCTTTTTGGTTGAAGGATTCAAGATACTTAAAGTCTTCTGGTTTTAAAAGAAATTAAAGACTTCTGGAGACACACTGCTTATCAAATCGTTCTTCCACACTTACCTGCAGTATCCTCAAACAGGTCATTTAAACTTTGTTAGTCACCATTATCCATTTATTAGAATGAACAAGATTACCTTATTCATGTAATTGGGGTAAAGCTCAGATTCAGTAATGTATTGAGCAACGGGACATCCATAGCTTCCTTGCAGGAGATTCCTTCCAGTTCTTCCTTCACCTTAAAAATGAGTTAAAATATGGAAAAATCCATTCTATTTTTTTTATTTTAAAGAGAAAAAAATAAAACAATGTTTTAAAACAGGCTAATAGGAGAGTAAGAATAATTAATACATTTCATAACCGTTCTATTTTTTTATTGCTGTAATACTTATGGTAATTCTTTAAAGTAAAATAACTGAATGAAAACAACTTTTAAAAATCTATATTTGTGTCTCCTAGAATTCTCCCCAATAAATGTCCTAACATAACTGTCTGTCCAGAAACAAATAAATATGAGTAAACATATATTCACATCTACACACATTACAATGGCTATTTTCTACTTAATATATATTCTGAAGCAGTTTTTCTTTTTTGCTTTATGCTTTATTTTTGTCATAAAAATTTTCCAAAGCATTTCTCCAATGGATGTTCAGTCTATCAAAAAGATATATATTAATATTCTCAGTAATCCCACAGGGATGTTCTTCTCTATTATTTTCTATTTTCATTTAACTCACATTAAACAAATCTTTCAGCACATCCTCAATTATTTCCTTAGAACAAATTCCACTAAGTGAAAACTGCAAGATAAAAAATGTGCATCTTTATGATATATATATTCTTAAATTGCTCCCCAAATCATATTTAAGTTCCCTGTTCCTATTCCTACATTAGGTATAAATATCATACCTACTAATCCATTGGTTATGCCTAGATTTTTCACAATCTTTCAGTCCATGTGCATATGACATGCATATAACAAAGCCCTAATAAATTGTTCCTTTTACTCTTGAATAAATAGAAAATCTCATTTGTAATTATGCATTTTTACCTTATGCATTTACCTTAATTATGCATTGTTACCTTTGTTAACAACCTTAACAAATAGTTGGAGATATTTTCTATATAAGACACTTCAGTCTTCCAGAAAGACTAGCTCTACAAATACACATGTTTTTATAAACTTTTAATAGTCAACTGTATTAAGGATTGTTTAATATACTGAATTTAACAAGCGAAAGAAAGTATTTCGAGAGATAATGATGCTATAGAGTTCCTGTTACTATTGCTGTTACTTACAAAACTACTGTCAGTTGTCTTTAACCACAAAAATTTTTTCAAGTTGAGAATTTTTGACTTACAATTTTCTCTTTAGAAAATTTTACCCTCACTTCTTTGTTATTTTTCCATGTACAGTCCTCATTTTCTGTTTATAGACATATGATTGCTTTTACATTTCTTTTTAAAGAACTGAGAAATAAATTTAATTCTATTAAATTCTATAATTATGTGTCAGTATATTAAGGAATAATTAATTATTTAGCTATCTATCTCTGAAAATAAAACTAGGTTACTGGGAATATACTAACTTCTCCAGACAGAACTATGTATTCTCACTGTGACCCTGATTACTTTCCTCTGATTGGCTGAAAGGACCACAAGCATCTCTTAGTTTATGATGTTGAATTTCCTTTTGCTCTCTCCTGGGTCTCATTTCTGCCAAACAATTCCTTCAGCTGGGTATCGCTTAGCAAGAGAGACATCATAGATAAGGGGAAGAAGGACAGCAAGGCAGGCTGTCTGCCTCCGCTAAGGAGCCTATGTTTGACCCTCCTGCTTGACTCCAGCAGATGTTCCCCACCTCTTAACATTTATACAGCTATGCCCTAATGAGACCCTGCAACAAATCACGTAAGGCCTGTTTTGTCAGAAACAACAAATACTTGACTTACCAAACAAATCCTCAAAACACATCCAAAAACTCTTAACTTGATGCTATATCCCTCACACATCATTATATTTCTTTCCTTTCTTTTCTGAACCTTAAGCATGTCCCTTATGAAACAAAAGGTCTAAATGGAGATTTCTCCAAGCTTTACACTGTCCATTCTTGCTAGAGGTGAGAACGGCAATCAGTGATGCCTCTTTAGAGTCAAGAGCCTTATACAAATGTAGCGTGATTCCTCCCCTGTTCTTCCTTCTCCCCAGTTAAAGCCAGAAGAGAAAAATTGTCTTTAAAAGTATTAAAGGACATGTTTTAAGAATTAATATAATGGTAACTCAAAGAGGTCTGAAGTGTCAAAGACTTTATTAACTCACTAATTAGTAAATGAACAAGTAAAATGTTGCAATTGGTTTAATAGAGATTTCAAAGACCGTAAGAGGACATAGGCAATTTGGAGCTTTAAGTGGATTTACAGATGGCTGTACAATGGGTCTGTCCATGAGGTGATAGTTGGTTGAATTCTGCCAACATAATTGATTTGCATCACAATGAATAAGAGTAATTTGCAATATCATCACCTTTTTAGAATATAGAGCTCTAAAGTGGTTTAAAGACAATGAAAGACAGAGATAACTTGGATCAGTGAGCTAGACAGGCTATTTAGTTTTTTGTTGTCTTAAGTCTAATTCAGAGTCTCTGGTTTTTTCCTTACTAAACTACACATCCCTAGATAATCTATAAAATGCACATAAGATTACTATCAAAGTCCTTTCTGGAAGATTTTCTACTACTGGTCTTTCACAAAAAGCAATAGATACTGTGGTAGGGTGTTAGCCCTGGGGTGATCACATTTGCTGGCATGTTGAGATTTGGTGGGTGTGCATAGCCATATGAATTTTCATACAAAAAGCAAAGAGGAAGAAGATACGAAATGATGCAAAATTCCAATTCCTCCATTTAAAAATGTGCATTTGTGATCATATCACTATATAACAAATGGGTCATTTATGTTGTACTTTTCAGAAGAAAGGATTTCAGGGATTCTTAACTAAGTCATGCTGGGAAACTATTTGTAGAAGAGAAAGGCTAAAAGAGTGAAGTATTATTTACTATGACTAAGCATCAGCTCTGTGCTAAATGCATCGTGGAATATTTAAATATCAAAGTAAATAATGTATTCATCATTTTCACTTCATAGGCTAAGGAATATTAAATAAATTAAGTTTTAAACTCAGATTCTGATTCCAAAAAGCCATGTTCCTGACAAGCTGTGGAGAAATGGGGGCTAGAGTACCAGGTAAGGGTGAAATAGTTAGGACATAGAATATCAGAGGTATATTAATTTCTTGCACCTAATGGCTTCTTGGGTAGCACACTGGCTAAAGGAAATGAAAGCAGAGAAGCCCTGGAGGAGAAGAGATGCAGAACTGCTGAACTTGTTGAGGCTTCCATTGCTCCTTTGATGATCTCCTTGGAGCCTCTAAAGGTCTTCCCAAATCAGTTTCCATTCCTTGAGCTCATTCAGTCTGATCAAAGCCACATGTGTGCATCAGAAACATATTTTCCAAGTCTAAACCCATTACTCACCCATGCTGTCTCTAGTGAAACGAAGAATAGATATTGAAACAAGGAACTGAGAATGCAGGTGACATGCACAGGTAAGACCAGGTAAGAAAGAAAAAAAGGATGAAGAAAGATGCTGATAGCTTTTCTCTGGTACAATTCCTTTGGAAAGATGGGCCACTTTCTGAAGATAATGGGTGGATTGCCTTTCATTCAGTATCATAAACTGCCTCCAATTTCTCCCTGTTTCATATTTGAGCTACTTTAGAGTTACCCAGAGCCTAAACTTCCCTTTTCAAAAATCTTTGTTTCCATCCCCAAATTCCCCCCTTAAACCTCTAATATTCTGATGTTCTTCTCAGTAAGTCATTTTGGTTGATGAGGGAAACAAGTAAAGGACTTTTGATTTTATTCAAAAATAGATTCAGCTTTGGGGTCAGACAGACCTGGATATGACTCCCAGTCCATTTCTGACCAGCTGGATAACCTTGAACAAATTATTTGTCTTAGCACAAGTTTCTTAACGTGCTCAAAAGCAAAACACCAACTTCCTGATAGGGCTGCCAAGAAGAACAAAAAGGAACATATGTGATACGGATAGTTCAACCTTTGGTTCACAGAAGACCTTCCAGAACTGGTAGCCATTAATATTGGAACTCATTTTTCTAGTTTGAAATGATTGTTTTGGATTCTGCTTCTGCTGAAGCAAAATCTACCCTCGTATCCATTCATAAACACTAGAAGAATAGTGAAATTTTATTTCTTAGTCAATGTCCTCTATTTAAAAAGTCTGATCAAAATTCAGTCACTCTAAGATAGCAATCTCCAATTATCCCTTTTTCTTGGGAATGCTGTCACCCTTGTTGGCTCAAGGTCAGCCTGATTTCTGCACTGGAAGAGCCATGTTTTTGCTTGCAAATGCAACAGCTGCCAGAGCTCCTCAGATGCTGTCTTTACTGCAGATAGCAGTAAACATCTGCAAGGGATGTGTTAATTGGTCTTGATCCTTGTCCCCTTCAGCCTAGTTACTGAGCCAGTGCCAGTTGCCAGCAAACAGACAGCAGCAAGAGGCATCCTGATGCAGGATAATGAGAAGCAATACCCTTGGCTGGCTGCATTCCTGCTCAATCTTATTGACAGACCAAAGATCCCTACACATGTTTCAACTGCTGGGTTAATATATGTATGCACATTACTTCACTGACTTTGTTTATCACCCATCTGCTTAAGAGACAGAAGATGATTTACTGCTTTAAAGAGGTTTATTTTATAACCACTTCAAGGTTTGTAGGGAGTGGCTCTTTGGTACAACACTCTGGCCAGATCTCTAAATATTGGCCCGTGTGGCTGCTCCTCCTGGTTAACAGGTCTCCCCTCATGGAGTGCACAAGCTGCACATGTGATCCATGAATTTATACATAGGCAGATTATGAACTGCTGGGGACCAGGAGAGATGGCAATGTGCCATGGTACCCTCCCCATCACTAATGGGCTTTGTGATCTGCAACAATTCACCTAACCTTGCTGAGCTTCTATGTCCCAGCCCTTAAAAGAGTGGAGATGGAAATAGTGTTTGCTTTGCAGGCAGGTAAGGATTAGGGATTATGCACAGGTATCAGTGGTGAGTATGGACAATGACAGAATTGGGATGATGATGACAGTGACTGTGAGGCTGAGATGGCAGGGGGCCTGAATTCCAGTGTAATAACATGGGAGGTTGACGAAATATGGAGAGCATGTCAGGTCCTTTTAGCAGTAATAACCTCTTGGTTCCTGTCTTGTCCACAGCTGCCCCGTATACTGTGCATCTGTATACTTGTTAGCTCTCCCAACTGAATTTGCACCTTTGACTTGGTCCTATGTGTAGATCTTGAAGCATGAATTCGAGGCTTGCTTTGTTCTATATTTTCAAACAATGAATCCTTGGATCTTGCCACGCTACACGACACTGTGACCATCCAGAGCTATTCCTATGGGCCTCAGTCAGAGCTGTGAGACAAACTCCATTGGAAAAGCCTATGTGGAATTTCCAGGGCTTCTCTAGTGAGAGCTTTGGCCCCTGAAGTCAGCTAGGAGGAGGACCTTGATTCGGCTCTTGTCCAAACCTCACCTGTGTGTGTTGGCCCAGAATGCAGACACACTGAATGCTCCTCAGAGGGGAGCTCAGTCCTTCTCCAAAAGTATTTGAATTACTACTGTAAGATAATAATCTTAGATTTTCACATCTCAAACTACAAACACATTGTTTTTAATCACTCTTGGAACCCAGCCAAAGCCATATTTATGAGATCATTTTCAGAAGACCTGTGAGGAAGTCTGAAACACAGCAGTTACACCGAAGGATTCCTACTTTTCCTAGCTGAAAACGCCTCTCCCTAGTTAATTTCAGATGATTATGAATAGTTTCATAGGTCCAGAGCATATTGTTGACCTCAGCCTTTCTTTCTTAAGCTTATTATTTGCTAATGATTTTCTTGGCCACAGAACTTATAAAATTCCCTTGAGTTAATTTTTGTTTTCTTTTTTTGAAACTCTCAGGCCGTTTGTCCCATTTGTTCAGCATCTGTGCCGGACAACATCTGGAGTCTGAGGAAATTCCTCCGCTCAGAGTCTGACGTGGAAACGAAATTACTTTTTCATGCACTTCAGAAGAGGCTCGAGAGGATCGTTCTGACCATGCCAGCCCTTTTGTTCTCCTCCAGCAAGTGTTTCTCATTAAAAATGTCATCTCCCTAATAAATTGCCTTATTGCCCTTGCAGCTGGGCCTATTGTTTTCATGGTTTTGTGCTCAACCGGATTTTCACAGGGAACAGAAAGCAAGAGAAAAATAGGACTTTTCCTCCATTCTGTCTGCATGAAATGCCTTTCTTTTGCTCTTTGTATTTGAGTGAGAATTCGTCTTTTATTGGAGCCTTTTATTCTCCCGATATTCACTGATTTGGCAAACTGTCGGGAGACAGACCCTCTCAGATGGTCTTTTCCCACCCTGCTACAAGAGTCTGGCCGCTTGCAACTAAGAGAGTGGTGGTGCAGGCTGAAAGGTGGCATTTTGAGGATTACAGCCTAGTGGTTTACATTTAAAAAAAAAAACCCCAAAGTGGCCAGAAGTCTCTGGTAAAATAATATATGGAGCATATATATGATATGAATACATATCAGTTTCAAAGAAATTAAGGGGGAAAGAGATGAACTGAAGAAAAGAGTGGGGGACAGGAGATCTGCATGCCTGTGGGCGTGATCATGGGTTTCCTTTGAAGCCATACACGAGTTAGGACCCCACCCCCCATAAAACCCTATTCAATCCAGGCTAGAAGGAAAGAGTTGAAGCGTGAAAAAAATGTTTGGAGTTTTATATGGTCAGAACTAATCCCAACTGTGAAAAGTTCATCCTTTGTCAAAGTCTTTATCCTCTGACGACTCCTCTTTGCTCAACTCTATAATTGATGTTTTATCAACTAAATCAGTGGAAGTTTTATACTCAGAATTTATTTTCCCCAATTTTTTTTGAGGCTCAATTTCAGGACTTTTGCACTGAGCTTATACCCCAAGCCTTTTAAAAAACATTTATTTTGAGACAGTGTCTCACCAAGTTGTTAAGTTGCTCAGGCTGGGTTCCAACTTGTGATCTTCCCACCTCAGCCTCGCAGAGTCCTGAGGACAAAGGTGTGTGCTATCATGCCTAGCTTCAACCTATTTTCTATACATGATATATAAGGAAAAAGAAGACTGGCCTAACTTGAAGAAAGAGACATTCTTGGCACATAATTTGCTTTGTCCTGAATTCTTCTGGAGATTCTGGCTTCCTTAGAACGTAAAAAAAAAAAAAAAAAAGACACAAGAAGCTGGTGGATAGAATTGGTAGGCTTTTGCAAGCTGGTGCTTGGGCTGATTTTGCATGACATTTCCAGAATTTTCTTTACCAACCGCTACCATAGGCCACTATTAGCATCTGCCTATTGTGATCTTTCTGTAGGAAAAAAGCAGATCCCTGAGGTCAAGACCACTGAGCAATGTGGGCAAGCAGTTCTGTCTTGCGGCAGTCATCCCTCCTGCTGTGTCAATTATTTTTGAGGCAATATATGAATATCATTCACTGCAGCCATATTTAGCAGCCACTACCTGCTGGGGTTTCTACAAATGCTGATACAGGCTATGCCAACTCCATCAAAGTCCTGCCTCTGCCCGACAGAGTTTAGGGTCTTCTTGTGGGACAACTTTTTAAACATTTGCACATGTTTTGATCATTGTATGTCAAAGTCACAAAGATAGCAGAGGCAGAAAGCTCCACTGTAGCTTCAAAATCAAGGGAGGTGTTATGTGGAGTTGCTGATTAAGACAGATTTTGATACATGAATCAGAGTGTCCAGGGAAGACAATCTGGGGGAAGGTTTCCCTAAATTAGAGACTAGTAGGCTGGAGAAAAGGTATCAGCTATGGCTTTATATGTTCCTTCTTTTTTCTTTGTTCTTTTCTTTGGGAAATACTTAGCACATACTAGCAAGCAGGCACCCTTCCAGGGGCTGGTGGTACCATAAGTGTCTACCCAATGTCTTGCCAATAGGGCATACACATTGATAACAGATGACATACAGGTGATAATACACAAGTGCTGCCACCCCCCCACCACAATTAATGGGGTAAAAGTGGCAGGAAAAGGAGACCTGAATATGGTGGCCTCTCATTATCTAAGGGACAGAAGTTTCTGTTGAAGTGTGAATTTGAACAGGTATGGAGACAAGTTCTAGTGACCTTAAGTTCTCAGTCCTTGTTCAAGTGTGAGGTGGCTGGGAGATTGAAGTTCTCAGAACTGTTTAACGAGGCCAATATGGCAAGGAATGTTGGCAGTGCATATGTAGCAGCATTCCTAAGGTAGCACGGGCAAAGTTAGGAGACACTGAGAGATGGCATGCTGAGAAGAGTGGGGTGGAGAGGAAACAAGTATTCATGGAATATCACCCAGTAATCAACATGATAATCTGTTACTTTACAGTAAGGGGAATCTGGATCCAGACACACTAGTTTACAAGCCGCTGTTGTCCTTATTGTTATCATTATCAGAAGAAACAACAGCAGTTATTGCACTACTCTAATGTACAAGTGACTGTTTTAAGCATGCTAGTAGTATTAGCTCTTGCAATTCCTCAGTAGCACTAGAGGAGTCCTCAAAGAACTTGCCCAAGGTATCCTAGCCATACCTGGCTGAGCAGGAACTCTTCCCCAGCAGTCCGCTAAGTTCAGAGACAGAGTCATAATCACTGCACTACACTGACCACTGGCTACAAGGAAGTTCTGGAGAGAAAGGAAAAGACTTTAAGGTGCTATAATTGGAAATCCTTTGTTGATGTCTGTTGATAGTCGTAGAGGAGAGAGTAGACAATGCCTCCAGAAAGTGTTGTTTGGAAAGCTGCGCATACCAAGGTGCCACCCACAGAGCCATGCCCCAGGTGACAAAGGTGCAGCCATGGGGTCTGATGTGTAACACAGGAAAGAGCTAGAGCCTCCCACAGACATAGCATTTGATTAATCGCCCAATGTGTCCAACTGTTGCTTGTTAGAAGAGTCTACATAACAGGGCAGAACAAATCACATCTCTGTACTGCTCAAAATTTCTGGAGAGCTCCTTAATGTATTTCACATTTAGTACGAATTCCTCTCCCTACTTTTGAAGAACAAGGAGGAGCAAGAGGAAAAGAGGAGTAGAAAACAAAAAGAGGAGGAGGAAGAAGAGAAATCCCCAGATAACTCCATGCTGCTCTATTTTCATACTCAAAGCCCTGTATCCAATCAACTGCGGACACAACCAGGCTCCTGGAAGGCACTTGGTCACTTGGACATTGTAAGTGGCATGGACTTTATTGTCAGAGTGACTTAGGTTTGAATGTGGGCCACTGCGCTTAGTCAACTCGTTTGCTTCTCCTTTAGTTCCTTTGCCAGTCCTGGGAATATCTCTGAGCCATCAACTCGTAAGGCGCTCCAAATTATCATAGACAATCAACATGCATTGTGCTAGTTCTGGTGCTTCAGATTTTTCTGAGGCCTCTGGAGTCTGTTTCTTGCTTGATCTGCCAACAACCATGACACAAAGCAGCACTGTACCACTGGGAAAAATGAGGGATGGAGCACTTAAATCTCTTCTGCAGTCACCTTTGCTACATTAGAAATCAGCCTGACCTAAATCCCAGAAGGGATGACTCCATCTTATTATTCACAATGTCACATTGACTGAGTCGGATTGCTCATCAAAGCCCTGGGCATATCACAGCCTCTCCACAAGTAGGCATGGCTGTATTCCAATAAAACTTTATTTACAAAAAAAAAAAGTGGTCAAACGTAACCAGCAGGTTGAGCCCTGGCATACTTTGCAATAAAATGTAGAAAATAATTATGAACTAATACGTTTTCAAGTTTTCACCTTTGTTTTAATATAATGGATTTAACTGTAAGCTTGTATAATTTTATTTTTAACAGTAGCTCCAGTTAACAACTGGCTTATGTAATTTCTGCAAACTTAGCAGTCAGCTTGCATAGATCCATGCAAATCAATTTTCTAGATTCCAATTCCAGGTAAGCCCCGGTTCAGCTGTGCAGCCTGAGGCAAATGATCTCAGTCATCTCACCTGGGAACCAAACGTGCTACGTCCCAGCTGTACTCTGAAAGGGTTGCAGATATTATATATAGAATTGGGCAGGCTAGGTGCCATGACGAGACAGGTGCTGGGTTAGTTATTCATCTCTTTTTCCATGTGGCCTTCAAAACAGTCATTAAAGGAAAAAATAGAAGGAAGGGCAAAGAGCCAAGGAACTACAACCAGCTCATTTTGAGTGTCTCCCAGATGCAAAACACCATAAAATGATTTTAATCCTTTATTTGCTAGATCCTCACAGTCAGCTTTTGGGTATACAGTCTTCCTTTTCTTCACAGGCATGAACCACAGTATTTAAAGAAGTGAAAATTGTTCAAGGTCACTCAGTTGATAGGAGCCAAAGTCAAGTTCAATCCAGTTCTGTCCGAATCAAAAATGCGTTCTTTACTGTGGGGTTAATCAGGGTTTAGAGATGAATTGATGATATCACACTAGTGATAATCAACGTTTCATTCTAGTAAGACTTAGGAATTCAGAATCAAGTTGGAGACCCATTTTATTGAATAGCTTCATCTGTTGGTGTTGCTCATACTGTGCTTTTGCACTAGCAAGAAATGCAGGTGGCGTTCAGTCAGGAGGCAAAGGCTGCACCTGCCGGGTACTGAGACAATATTGGGGATGCTCTGGTCAATGACATAGCACTTTTTTCAGAGGGCTCAAAACCAAGCCAGGGAGACTGAGCTTGGGTTGATTATGTTTACTCCGGCACACTAGTTAACTGTACCAAGATTTAGCTATCTCGTCTGCAAAAAGGAGCAGCATAGAGTTGTTAAGAATTGAACAAAATGGAAAGCATTTAGCATGGAGTCTGGCAGATCAGTGGCATTTGGTCAACACTAATTTCTTTACCCTAAACTCTAGTTAAGATTTTGCTTCCCACCCTTGGATTACTAAAGACAATTTCTAAAGGTACCACTTGTCAATGGTCCTCATCCAAGAGAGGATCTCACAAACCATGATTTGCAGAACTGCGGGTGTAGCATTTTTTGTGTGTGATAGAAATTTTGCTCTGTTCCATATTGCCAGGGCATAATTTCTATTTCCACTTGCTGTATAAGAACTTTTTTACTCTGACCTTTTACTTTTTTATTACACCTGACCTCTGCTGGATACCTCTTTTATTCTTTCAGCTGCTTTCGTGAGCTCATCTCATGCCTGGACCCGAAGTCTAAATGAAGCAAGAGGGTGGAATAGGCCTTATTTCATTGATTCTATGTTTTGTGAGCCACTGGTTTCAACAGCGTGTGGTTATGGGACCAAAACAACGCTTTCCCTAGCTTTCCCTAGGGAAACGTCTGTGGGTCTGGGCGCTCTGGATAGCAGTGCAATGAGAAGGTTTTACTTAATTTAATCTTCTTTGTGGAGCAGTTTTCTTCTCTCTTGACCTCTACCTTAGTGTAATTGGTTAGAGGATTTTCAGTGCTTTGTTTCAGATTTTAAGTCAGGAATATAAGACTTCATAATCAAGGGGGTCATCCAAGAGTCCTGCTCTCTGAAATCACTGTTTTTCTACTTAATTTCTGTATGTATTTTACTTTAAAAAAAAAATCCCAGTTGACATTTTCAGCAATCAAAGTCTTCTAATTAGATGATGTGTTTAGGTCGATAAAGAGGAAAGAGAGGAAACAAGAAAGCAAGCAAAGCTACACACAAAATACAGATGCTCCTCGACTTACGATGTGTTGTATCTCTATAAGCTCATTGTGAATTGAAAACACCCTAAATCAGAAATGCACCTAATCTGCCGACCATCATAACTCAGAAATCCATTGCACTGTGGAGTCTTGGTTGTTCTCCTTTGTGATTATGTGACCGACTCAGCCACCGCTGGCTACTGTTGTCCAGCACCAATGGGAGAAAATCTAACTGTGTACCTGTAGCCTGGCAAAGAGGATAAAAATTCAAACTACACTTTCCACTAAATGCGTATATGTAGTTTTTGCACCACTGCAAAGTAAAAAAAACTGTAAGTCAGACCATTGTAAGTCATAGAGTGTCTGTTCTTTCTAACTCAAGGTCAGAAGAAGGTAGGAAATGTCCCTCAAACTTGATCTTCCTTCTTTGGCAATGAAGGGACACATGAGGGGCTGGGGATTTAGCTCAGCGGGACAGCGCCTGCCTGGCAAGTGCAAGGTTGTGAGTTCGATTCTCAGTACCAGAAGAAAAATGAAGGGATGCATGCATCTTCATGACTGTCAATGTCAGCTGTTGACTTCCTTCTGGCTAGGGGGCCAAAATGTAGATGAGCTAGCCATTGTTTAGATGGTCCAGGTGGAACTGAATTTTTTCATGTGTTTATCTGACTTCATCTAAGGTAATCAGGTCCTGCCCTCATGTAAGAATAATGTGGCTCTGTGCAGGTATTTTAAGCAGGTGACAGACTGGGAGCCTTCCCAAGGTAAGCCAAAAAGAACCAGAAGGGGCAACAAACAGGCTTTGAGAGCATCCAACCGTCCTGTGGGTCTGGGCGCTCTGGATAGCAGTGCAATGAGAAGGTTTTACTTAATTTAATCTTCAACACAGTCCTGTGAAATAAATATCATCACTTACAGGTGAGGAAAAGGAGTCTCAGGAAGCCTAAGTGATTTTCCCAGGGTCACAGAACAAGTCTGGCAGAGAGAGGCCGCAGATCTGGTCTCTCTGCTTGGACTTTAGGGCTCTGGGCACTAAACTCCCTGCCTTCCGCTCACATTATAGCTCTTGGCAGCTGCTGGCTGGTTCCCCCTGGACACCTCTCACTGCAGCCCTTCAAATTCCATTTTTTAAAATGAGGAATCATTTAGTTTTCGACTGAATTTCTAAGTACCTCAATAATCCTAAAAGTAGTTTTTATAAGTCCATGGAGAAGATGTAAGATCTGAAGTCTTTATAGCAGATGAAGCACTTGCTGTGAATGGAACAAAAGGGCTGTTTTTCAATGGCTTTCTCCTCTCTCTCTCTTTCCCCCTCCCATCTGTCTTCACATACGTACCTACACACTTGTGTTCTCAATCTGACATGTGCATGTGACATACTTGCCCTAAATACAGTGGACAACATTTCATATTATTTAATTATAGTTTCTTTTATGAGATGAGAGAGAGAAAGAGAGAAAGAGAGAAAGAGAGAGACACTAAGAGATTTAATCCTTGCTGCTGATTAGCATAACTACAAATACATGTGAGGTAAAGGGATAGCGAATTTTCTGGGCCTACAGTTCAACTTAAACCATGATTTCTAAGATAGATCTCTCCTCTCAATGTTAATGGGAACCAGATGCCTCTTGTTAATAATAATGTATGACGGGTGGAGGGATCAAAATTTTGTTTTTCAAAAACACTGGTGCTGTCTAGCTAGAGACAGTGTATATTTCTAAAATAAATTTATATTGAAAATCCAGCATTATTCATCTAAGATTCACATTATTTACTTTTTACCTCCCTAGATGAAAGTAACATAGGATAGGAAAGATATTTTTTTTTTTAAATAAAAGTGTTCTTTGGTGTGCTTTATTCTTTGTGTGTTGATAAGATTCTCTCTACAATATAGGATACTGCTAATGTTAACATTATAAAGAATTTTCCCAGTTTAAATGGCACTGTTTCAATTTAAATTGTGACACTAACAGATGAGAGTATACATATTATGCTACTATGAAAATCACTTAATTTTTAATTATGCCTATTTATAGACAAAGACATGTGAAATAAGGCCTATTCTGACATAGATAATTCTTTTTGCAGATTTGAGCAAAAGATAACAAGATGCTGTCTGCTTATTTTTCTGTGGCTGTATGTAGTTTTCTCCATTTTTTTCAAACTAAACTAAGTACTATCTGCTATGCCCATGTGTTTGTCAGAACCATACATTCTTGATTAAGACCTATAATAAGATTCAGGGATAAGGCACATCAGCCTAACAGCCCAATTACTCCAGAGTCTTACATATCCATTATGTGCTCCAAAGTGCCTAATCTAAAATAAGGGAAAGTCACACCATGTCCTTCAACAAGTCCCTTGACATGGCTGTGCCTCGGTCTCCTCATCTGTAACATCAGAGAACAATGATTACTCAATACTCTACTGGATAAAAGAGAAAACCTAGAATGTCTTCGGTACATTTTGCCATGTAGGAAAACACTTATGCATGAGAGTGTGGTAATTATGATTACTGTTTCTCACTGGTAGTGTCTGTGTTCCCTGTGTCACAACTGGTCATGGAAAATGTCAACAGAGAGACTGAAGGAGGAAAGAGAAAGAGAAGGTTATATTCTGGACATCATGAGAGGGAGCCAGAGGTACCTGAGCGGCCATCATTTCCCAAATATACCTTCACCGTGCATTAATGATATTTGCTTAATACTGATTCCATATCTGCAGTAAATCAAGTGAATTTGTCACTTGGTTCTAAAGATGTGCATAGCCCTTTCATTGCTTTTTCTGTCTTCTGCCACCATGAACTGTTGCCCCTCTGCTATGTGCCACCCTGACTTGGAGCCAGCTGATCATTGACAGAGACCTCTACAAACTGAGCTAAATAAGCCTTTCCCCCTTTAAAAAAGAAAAAAAAATAAAGATATGTGTAATATAATCCCAGGTCTGAAGAAACATATAATCTAGTAGAAGAAACAATAACAATGAAAGACACAATAACATACATTAAAAACCCATTAAATGATCATGTAAGACAATGATACTAGCAAAGCAATCACAGATTAAATGCTTTAGGGAAGGTTCAGACCATTGGTGTAGTAGAATGTCTGAAGGGAAATAATTTGTCCCTTTGAGATGGTATCATTTGGAACTGTTCCATGCATTGAACAGGAACCTTCAAGGATGAATAGGGTTTAGAGCACTAGAACCAGTACTTCAGACAAATGTGCTGGGAGAGATGGATCCAGGAGATATGCTGATGTTGTGTCCATCTCCTTCATGGAAGCTTGTGTTTATCACTTCATTCTTTCTTTCTGAGTCATGACTCTAACTCCACTATAGCCAATAACAAGTGTAAAAACTTCCCAACTGCTTCCTGGAACTAGCATTGCATGCTTCGGTCCTTCTCTCTAGAAGCAAAGATGGAAATGGCTTGACAATCAAGGCAATGAGCAAGTCACACATGGGCTAGACATTGAGAGCACTGGGGAACCACTGAAGGCTGTTGAGTAGTTAAGTGGCATGCCTTAGAATCAGAATTAAAACAATCTCACAGACACAAAGTCTATCCACTCAAGACTGAAATTTCTTATTCAATTCAGCACCTTGAAAAATGGATCAATCCAAGTCTACTGATTGGTAGGATGGGATATCACTAGCAATAAATTTGTTATTCAGCTTCTTCAAAATTGGAGTCAAAATATGAGAACTAAAGAAAACCCCCAGCCAAAAAATCATAAATCTTTTAACTATCTTATTCTTACACTCTTTGCTCTTCTTTTGCAGGGTGGGGGCTGCGGGAACAGCTTAATCAATAGAGGAAATGATTCATTTTTAGACTCATTCAACTTAGGGCATGCCAGATATGAAAGGCAAGCTGTTGCAAGTTTCTGAGAAGTGAGAATTTGAGGAAAAAGTAATAAATAAAATTTAAAGGGATTTTTTTTACTTCTTTTTAGAAAAAGCAAAATTACTGAAAGATACATATCCTAGCTACTTTGCATATGGGGGTGATTTCTGAACAACTTTCTCAGTTGCTATAGGAGATGACAAAGCAAAACATTAGTTCACCACTGGTCTTTAAAAAGCAGACAGCTGGGCATGGTGGCACATGCCTGTAATCTTAGCACTTGGGAGGCTGAGGCAGAAGGATTGCTGTGAGTTTGAGGCCATCCTGGGCTACAAAGTGAGTTCAAGTCAAGCCTGAACTACATAGTGAAACCCTGTCTCAAAAAGACAAAAAAAAAAAAAAAAAGAAAGAAAGAAAAGCAGACAATAGAGATAAAAAGTTTCCATCATAGAATTAACTGATCCTGTGGGAAACCCATGACCTCTTCCTAGATTCTGAAATTTCTAAAAGTGTACATTATATCGCATAGTTTTGAATACCTAATATGATGTTAGCTTCTTCTCTGTGGAGGAAAGTCGTCTTTCAAAGTCTTCAAGCCAGTGTTAATACATAGTAGCCTACTGCGTTCCCTGGCTACACTTTCCTGTCTCCCCGGCATCCATCAGGTGTTTTGGTGCCACTGCTCTTCTTAAGGCTGTGGGTAATGGAAGAAAGACTGCAGAGCAACAGTCTCTGCTCTTGGTCAGTTGAACTGGTCCATCACAGGTGTGACTAAAGGAAGCAAATAGCTATGAATATCTGCTATGGTTCAAATGTGGTTTGTCCCCACCAAAACTTTAATTGAGGCTTAATTCCCCAATGTAATGAGTGGTAGTGAGGTGGTGGAGCCTTTAGAGAGGTGATTAGGTCTTTAAGATGGATTAATGCTGTCTAGGACTCTACGTCTCTTGAGGCTAGGTTAGTACCTCAGCGAATGGGTTTTTATGAGCATTCTTGGTACCTCCCCTGATTCTCTCTTTGCACAAACTCATTTTCCTTTCTACTATTCCATCATGGTATGACTTACCCAGGAAGTCCCCACTGGATGGTGGCACCAGGCTTTTTGGGCTTTTCAGCCACCAGAATTGCTAGCTAAATAAACTTTATTCCTTATAAAGTATCTAGCTGCAGGTGTTTTATTATAACAGCACAAAGCAGCCCAAGATACCATCTGAAGATGTAGTGAAAAGTAGAAATTTGCTAGCTGAAGGCTTGTTGGCTCTTCTAAATTAAAATATAAAATAAACATTAAAGGCAGAGCAGATCATGAGGACAGAGGGCTGGGAGGTAAGGGCAGTATCCTGGACACGGAATGATAGGAGGGAATCTTTGTAGAATAGAAATAGGGTGTAGCATGCTTAGAGTTCAGAGTTCAATTGAGCTAGACAGGCTAATGTTCCCAGAGGAGAAGGCAGAAAGAATATGACCGCACCACTGGACAGATGAAATGGGTAACGGTACCAAGACATTGAATGTCAGGTCAGATTTTAATTTATTCCAGTATGCACTCGGGGGTCATTTATACCACATGATATGTAGAGTAGCTGGGTCAGAGGTGCAACTTAGAAAAAATTACTTGGTCATAAAATAGCAAGTGAATGAGAAATGGGAAAACCCAGGTATCAAGGAAATCAGCAGTTGTATAGTGTTCCAAGATGAATATGAAACCCAGGTTTTATTTCTAGAAACAGAAACCAGAGATATTAGACAGAGTTACAAAGATTTTGATGTGTGAAAGACAGCTCAAATATGTTGGAGCCTGGAAAAAAAGACATGGCAGAATTCTTAACAGAAATAGGAAGGTTGGGAGGGGATTGGAGATTGGAAATTGGACGCTGGAAGCACTAGATTGCATAATTATACAGCTTAATGTAGATATATTCTGCACTAGGAGAGAAATATAGGTCTGAAACCAAAGGGGAAGTTCAGTCAAGGCTTTCCTATTTGGGTTAATCAGAATGCATTGGCTATTAATGCTGAATCTGTGATATAAAAGTATGTAAAATAAATATCATTTTCAATTTTTGCTATGATTTCAGTTTGCAAATATACATGAACTCTCATGATGCCCTTTTCATCAACTATCATTTTGAAGTAATTCATGTCATTTCGCTAAGGATTGTGGGTCATGATAACATCCATAATTTTGTTTTCTGTTCAAGACAGTGGTCTAAATAATGGTGCCATACTGATTATTATCGATCATGTTGAGTGGTAATTGACTGGTAACAAAAATGACATCTTCAAGATTCTTCCAGTTGTCAGTCCTGGTGATGACAGTCAAATACTGACAACACCTAATCGGATTCATTGGTTACTAGTAGAGGTATGCATTGGTACAACTTTCTGGATATGTATTAAAAAAATTTAAAAAATATCTATGCTTCAGTACATTGAAACTATACGTAGGAAAATGTATCCCAGATAAAAATTATCTGTATGGGTTGTGCAACTTTCTCAAAGTGCTAAAATCTACTGAATCTTACACTTTAAGTCTTTAAATTGTGTAGTAGGAAAATTTTAGTTCAATAAAGATGTTATTTTAAATTTTAAAATTGCATGAATAAAAGTACTAAGAAGCACTAATATGTTCATGTCAGCAATATTCATAATGAGAAAAAATTGGGCAATCACATAAAATGTCCATTTATTGCAGGTAAGTTATAAAATATTAATACATGTGGCTCTTATAATCATTAGCAATCATAAAGTGACATAAATTTACTGATAAGCAAATCTATTTATTTATAGCAATGAAAATGCAGATTACAAGATGATATGCATTATATTCATGTATATATTGTGTTGGAATAGATAACATATTGAACATTTTTAAATGTCATGTATACCTAGACACTGGTGTATATGTTCATGTAAGAAAAATATTTGCAAAAGAATCAGAAACAGTTAGCTTTGAAATGTGGAATTTGGGGGATTCTTTTGTCTATTATTGACGTTTTTTACAATGAACTTGCATTAAGAATTTTTAAAAATCAAACCCGTGCTTTGTAAATTTTTAAGTTACTCTAAGTGATTGTTGCACTGGAAAAGATGGGCTTATCAAGGTGAGAAGAGCCTATCAGAACTCTCCTACGGTAACTGAGACAGAAGGCCAGGCCCCAAATGCTGTAGCAAGAGAACGTGGCAGACTAGAGTGAGGGGTTACAAATGGGGCTCGGGTGAGCCCAGAGTAGCAACACTGTAGGAAGAGTGAGGAGGAAATGTTGAAGATCCCTTCTTCTAAGATTATGTCAGGAGCCAGACTTTGTGCAGAGTCCTTTCTTTTGGAAATTTCCCCTTTAACTTCCCAGAGAACCGAACCACCTCTCTTAACAAGGCCATGTTTTTAATCACAGCTGACAAAATATTTCATCTGTGGAAAGAAGAATGCCTTATGGAAGCAGACACTGAACAATTTAGTATGATAGAGCAAACAGTGGGAAAATATCTTGGGTAAAAATGAGATCATTTCTATTCTTATGGTTGCAACCCATAGCGAAGGCCTAGACAGAGTTTTTCTGAGTGAATAATTCTCTACTCTTTAAAGTAAATGTCCTCAGCAGACTAGTGTTCAGAACAGCAAGAATTTGATGATGGAGACTGACCCCAGGTCATCTTAAAAATGTACTCTCTGGCTTTAGGGAGGAGAAAAATCCTGGTCAGTACTAGCAATTTTTCTGTTTGCTATCAACTTTGGGGGGGTTTTCATGTCATCATCAGTATTATTAAAAACACATGTCAGAAAAATACAACTAATATACATCATCAACTAGTATCCATTAACAGGAAAGGGGTGGACTGGAAATGTTCAAATGTTTTTGATAATTGTCAAAAAAATACATCTGGCTAAACCTCTTCACCTTTTCCCTCCTGCCTTTTTTCCCTTCCTACTCCAAAGGGAGATTGAATGATTATTTGGACAATATGTACAGGGACTATGCAGTGCAGGGCAAGAAGAATTACTAACGGAGGAATGTTGGAAGTGGAGAATGTTACTTACAACTTCTCCAGTGAAGTGGTATAGAGCCGGCCAGGCATCGGAATGGTCCTAGATGGGGAACACATACAGGCAGTGAGGCCAGGCAGATGTTTACTCTTCCTACAGTACTGAACTACTCACACATTTCCCCAAACCTTAATGTCACATTATGCTAAGCATCCGTAAAGGTGGTCCCAGTAGTAAGAGGAAACAAAATAGTTGAAACTACCTACAATATGGAAGGGAATTATGCAAATTAGAAAGGGGTGAGATTGAGTACATTTCAGGCACTTAAAATAAGGGTTCTAGCTCTACTTCTCTATGTATCTCTTAACTCTTCCCACCTACAAGTTTCAACGTCATTCACATATCATACCACTTATAGCAAAACAGGTGTTCTACATCCCCAGCAGAGCTTTTGTGTATTTGATGGACGACCAGTAGCCAGCGATTGTATTGGGCTCTATTCCTATATCATTCACTCATCAGAGAGGACAGCATTGCCCTGATTGGCTCCACCAAGTTGTAAAGTCTATGCAGCCTACTAAACCGTCCATGTATTCCAATATGGGAAATGGGACACAAAAGTTAGAGAACTAACTAATGTTCACATTAGTGAACTAATTGATGCACTTAGTTTTCTCTGGCTAGTGACAGTGGCTGAAAACAGTAAAAGTTAATGGAAGGAATTTTTGGAGTTTCTTTTCCCTAAGTCTTCAAAAATGTTTTACCTAACTGAATCATCACTATACAGAGGGAATTATAAACAGATACAGCTGTGTTCATGGGAACTTATGTCAAGGTACAGTAGATCAGAGCTAATTCATCCTTTGAAGAGTAGAGAAGCACATGAATTTAAGGTGAGATACTCTTATGATTTGTATCTAGATGTGCCCCTAAAGCCTCATGTACTTATAGCCTTTTAGAGGTGCCTGGATTTAGGATGTGTGAATATACATTAAGGGTATATGATAATGAAGTTAGTTCACTGGTTGATTCAGCATAGTTGTGGGTGTGGTTAATGGGAAGGCCCAAACTGACATGAACCAATAGATTTGTAGCCTAAATGGAGTAAAAGGGAAAGGGAGGCTACTACTTCGCTACTGTCTTCCTGTCCTGCCAAAGACTGTTTCTTCTCTGCTAAGCCCCTCTGCCATATTGCCTTGCCTTGGAGCTCACCAGCTATGGACTGAAACTTCTACAAACTGTGAGCCAAAATAAATCTTTCCTCCTTTAACTTTAGATATTGGATATCTTTTCTTAACAATGAGAAGGGTAACTAAAACGGAAAACCATATCTCGTTTTACAGAAGCATCAGCATCAGGTAAAGGAGAGATAGATAAATAGAGGGGGAGAGAGCAAGAATGAGAGAGAGAGTGAG
>NW_004955416.1:22032960-22061819 GCF_000276665.1 Chinchilla lanigera
AGAGAGAGAGAGAGAGAGAGAGAGAGAGAGAGAGAGAGAGAGAGAGAGAGAGAGAAAAGAAGTTGAACCGGTAATTTAGGTAGTAATCCTCTTGCACTGGTCCAATAAATGCCCTGATCATTAATTTGTACATTTCAACCTTCCTTTTTCCCCAGGATGGAAGAGGAGGTAATAGAAGAACTCAGGATCCTCCATTATAGGTTCATAGACTCATAAGCCACCACAAAAAATCCATAATAATATTAAAATTTCAAAAATGGGAGGGAATGAACATAGATTAGTACAGATAGTCTAACTTGCTAACTACCATTGCTTCTCCCCCTCTTCCTTTTCACAATTTATGTATACAATATAAATATTCCCATATAGCAGATGTCTCAGACCTAGAGGACTCCTCAAGAACAGCTCTTCAAGGATCCCAAGTGGTTAGATGGTGCCTGCCAGGTGGTGCACACATAGTGAGTATTGATCGCTGACAGATGCAGATCCCAGGCACTGCATATTTGAACATCAGCAAACATAGCACGTATAACACTCTCTGTTATTTTCCTGCTGCCCCCATCCTTCACATGCCAATATGTGGAGGTTTTGTGCCATAAGCTCCCACCATGTTGTGCTGCCTTACCACAGGCCCCAAAGAAATGAAATCAACCAACCATGGACTGCAACCTCCCACACTGGGAACCAAAATAAACCCTTTTTCTTTATGAGCTGATTCATCTTAGTTATCTACTGTATAGATGATAGGCTAACTCAGTGAGATTAGAAAGAGAAAGAGAGGTTAACTGTGGATATGTAGATTCTCATCTGAGTCATAAGAAGAGAAATTTCCATATCTTTAATTCTTATCAAATTGCTGTTTTCTGTCACTGACAGTAGAAGGCAGGTAGGCTATTTGATCCTCCATGGCTCAAAACAATGCAAAGCTTAGTACCAAAGTACACAGGGGATTTGGATGAATGGCACTCACAGGGAAGGGAGGTCCTGCCGGTTAAAACTTCAGTTTCTAGAAGCACTTTGGAGAGACATCCAGGCTGACCCTGTAAGAAGTGGCAGGACCAGACTGGGGCATTTGCCTTCAACCTGAGGGTTCTTGATTGTCATCCCAAAGAGTGGGAGCAGGGCAGGGCCTCAGCATTGCTCTCTGTACAGTTCACACATAGCAACAGTGCTTTGTGTTTTCTGTTTACTCCTAAAATATGGATGCAAGTGAGCCCCTGTGGTAGGGTGAGGAGAACAGGGACTGTCCATCTCGTTATCTCTATTGCATACAAAATTTGCAAATGAACAAGCCACACATACTGCTGGCAGTTTTCTTGGTCTATTATTAACTAATAGAGTTAGCACAATCCAGTTTTTCTTGTGCAAAGATACAGTAAGAAAAAAATGGATCAAAAGCCTGCCTTTCTTCTCATTTTTCATTAACTAGAACCTTCACCAACTTTTATTACACTCTTGCCTTCAGGCACGCAGAGGTCCTGTAATTGGTTTATTAAGGGGGCTTTCTGTGTCTAATCTCAAGGCACAACACCTATGGTTTTAGGTTTTACTTCTATAGTTTCATCACTAAGTTTCCCAAATTCACCCCACGATATTTAACTGTTAAAATATTGTATGGTTTTTTCTCAGTGGTGCCCAGGTAAGCATTTAATAAACAGCTCTGGAAACATGTACTAATACATGCATGTATATGTTTATTACAAATTTTATCCATATAAAGGATGCATAGAAAATAACTGATAAATAATACTTCAATATGCCATATTCTTTATTGTCAATTTCATATTGCCAATTGAACCTTGTAGAATATTATTATTGACTTTTTCCTGAATTCTTGCATCTACAGCCAACCTAAAACTGCAATTGATAAATCCAGTGCAGTTTCAAAATGAACGATGCTTGATGTTTTATTTTCGTTAAGTAAATGTAAACCATATAATCAAAATTCTTTTTCATTCTTTTGCTAATTTGAGCAATAGTTTTCAAATACCAGGAAGAAATTTCCCCAGTGTGTTGTGCAAGTCATAAGTTAATATTACAGTTATTACATAAGTTAATATTGACATATTTTTGTTTTCTTTTTTTATTAGTGCATGTTTTCAGTACATAATGATTACACTCATTATGGGAAATTGGTACATGTACAGAGCACATCTTAATTCTTTCCCTTCCTCCTCCTTGCTGCCTGTGTCTCTTAATTCCATGTTTCAGGTTTAATCTGCATTGAAAACATGCTCCCCATACCCATTTACTTAAGTCTAGACAATCAGCAAAATGAAAATCCAAGCTTATATTTTTAGATTTTGCCAATTTCATGGAAAAGTCACCATGGCTGACTTTAGTTTATTGTTCTGGTGTCACTAGGAAGATAGAGTAGTAGGAGTTGTGTTGCATTTCCATGAGATAGATAAGATAGCACAAATGACTTAGAGAATATGAACTGGAGTAAGCAGGAAGCAGTGTGTTTTGGATACTAATTACTTTTTAAACCACTTAATCATTAAGTTTGCATGTTCTGCTGTTTAATGATGGCGTTATTTAATAAACAGCTTAGGATATTCCTGAAATTTAGCGTCCTGCTCTCAGAGCCCAAGCACTTACTGTAGTTATTCTCTTTAGGCACAGGCTCTCTCTAGCATTAGCCTTGAAAAGATTTATAAAGTTCTACTTTCATGTTCTTCACCAAAGCCATTTCAGTGTATTACTTTTTGTTATTATTGAGGTTCTGGGCTTATTTCTTAGTTTTTAAACTCTCCTTTCAAATTCAAACAGTTCAAATAGTCACCATTTTTTCCCTGTCCTTCTTACTTTGTACATTTCCTTAGCTTCTGCCAACAAGTGCTAAACATATGAAGGGTCTGTGAGTTGAAAATCATGATTGGATGAATTTGACCAAAAATTAAGCTGTATTGCTTATAATACTTGAGGAAATAAAGTGCTAGAGGGATTCAGGGGGACAGCAAAGTCCGGAATAACATGTTATTTCTGTCTTCCGCTTGGCCTGCAAATCAAATTGATTGAGGCTTTCTAAGGGCACAGAGGCCTGTAGTCACCTTTCTTGTCCTCCATCCTTCCTGGCACAGTGGTCGGTCTTATCCTGGGCATTTAGCATGTGGTGTTGGTAGTGGTGGGGCCAAGGGACTGACTTCTAGACTTTTCTATCTGAACTCCCCTGCTGGATTTGCCTGGCTCTACTAGATTCTTCTTCACTTGCACAGATGTGTTGGGAGCTATTTGAATTGCCTGTCAGACTCTCCCTGCCAGATTTCAATTGCCTAAGGTTGAGGGGACCGTTCCAGGCCTCCTGTTTACGATTCCCAACTCTGCTGACTTTGGCGTGCTGAGGAGGAATCTACACCCAGCTGGAAAGTCTATTGGATGGGGCAGACCTCTCCTGTCCTGTCAACTTTGACCTCAAAGACTGTATCCTGGCACCAGGAATTAATTTCCATTTTAAAACTCAAATTTAAGGCACATTGCAGTTTCTGGTGGAGAAGTTAAGGAATTTATATGCTAAGATTGGGTATTACAGTACCTTGTAAATCCAGGAAACACAAATTAACTAGGAATGTAGCATGTTTAACAGCAATGAGTTCTCACTCTAGTTGCTTTGATCCATGGAGAAGAGCAGTGAGTCCTTTGGAAGTGATAGTGAAATGCCTGTGACAGGCTTTGTAAGCACGTGTTGTTAGCTTCAGTGATGACATTGGGACATGGCCCAGGGATTTGAAGAGAATTAATTTGCTGTTTAAATGTCACTGGCATACCTTGAAATATCTTCACACTATAGAGCTTAAGAATAATGTTCTTTCAAAGCCTGGTTTCTTGGTATAGTGTCTAAGCTTTTCCAAGACTGTAAAGAAGATAAAGAAAGAGTAGCAGAGAGCAGGGACATGGTGCATGTGTCTTGATTCATAAAAGATGCAGTTTAGGCATTGCAATGAATATCAAAATGTAAGTCAAAATGGAGGAGGGGAATAATACACACACAGGTATGAACACAGTATGCAAATTTTATACACAGATGAAACAGGTATTTTCACTCAATTCTAGAACCTAAAACAGATGGAAATTTGGGGCTGGGGATTTAGCTCAGCGGCAAAGCGCCTGCCTGGCAAGCACAAGGTCGTGAGTTTGGTTCCCGGTACCAGAGAAAAACCAAAAAAAAAAAAAAAACAACAGATGGAAATTTATATAACATCAGCCAGAGAGAGAGAGAGAGAGAAACAGAGAGAGAGAGAGACCACTGCAACAGTTCTTTTTGTTTTGGGTTGATTTGTTTATTTTTTTGCTGTACTATGCATTGAATTCAGTACCTTTGCACTGAGCTACATCCCTAGTCCCTTTCAAATTTTTAAACTTTTACTCTTTTTTTAGGGAGGGTTTCCTACGTCACTAAATTGATCAACCTTGGCTTGAACTTGTGATCTTCCTTAGTCTCACAGAGTGATGGAATTAAAAGCATGTATCATCACATCTGGCTTATTTTTTACATATACAACATGCTATAATTCATGAGTATTTGAACTAGGCTATGAACATTATCATCCATGGATGTTATGGACATTGGAGTACAAACTATGTAAAACCTGGATTTCATGATCAGAGAATCATTTAAAAAGTTGATAAGAATAAATGTTCTAAGGCGTAGGCAACTATAATTTACCAAAATTATAGCCATGTTTTATGTGAAGGTAATTACCTAATGTAAAAGGTTAGACACCAATATCATGACTATTGAGATGCCATCTGCATGCCTCTGAAATTTCAGTCAAGAAGGGACTTCCCTGGGTGCACAGTCCCTACCTGGTAACTTTAAAGGATAGGGACAGCAGAGTCCTAAGCACCTCTGTGTCTGTCACTGGTGCCATGACTTGGATAACAGGATGTCTTTGTTGCTTTGGGGATATGAGGCACAGCTGGTCCACAGAGAACATGAGTTAGTGCGGATAACCCAAGGGTCACTAGCGTCTGGAGCCATGGAACTTGGCAGCATACTAAGCTTGAATTTATTGGAGACAGCATTCCTGTTGAGCTAAAACAGAGATCTGTGCACTTCTCACAGATGATCACCGCGGGCTCTCTCTGCCTAGCTGGTGACTCTACGAACAGAGCTGACAAAGTGCATTCTGAGATTTGTCTGTCCAGGTATCAATGCTTCAACTTTTAAGCTGTATATTTTTGTTATGTCTTGTGAACTACCTAAAGCTTTTGCTGGATGCAGTGTTACAGGTATATGAACGAACCCAGAGTTACGCAGAGTCGGACCACTATATGGAAAAACATACAACTCTAACTGCAGAAATAAACCAGAAAAGAGAATCTGGTCTTTAGTTTATTCATATGGAACTTCTCCCACAAAAACAGATTTGATTTCAGGATGGGTGAAAATAAGAAAGGAGGCTTGGCCCCAAAGAATATTTCAATTGTCCAACAGATTTTAGATGGAGTGCATACTGTGATTAAGAGAGGAAACACTGGGTTTTTCAGAGAAATTAAAGAAATCTTCCATCCTTAGAACTAAGATCTGCATGTCAGCTCTTTTCCCAGATAACATGGCTCATTGCTTCCAATTATGTGTTAAAATTACTATTATTTCAATGAAGAGTCAGTTCTACTATCACTACCATTGCTTGATTCTCTCTAAAACATCAACATTTTTGTAAGAAATGGAAACCCATGCCTTCCTTCCACATTGGTTTCAAATACTAATGGTTTTAAGAGATAAGTGCAACAATCCAGAAATCACCAACAATCGATAAAATATTTGACTGTGGAAGAAAAGTATGACAACTGTGTACCGAGGGAAGAAAGCTGTGCTTTTGAGATAAGTTCTTAACAACCAATTAGATAGAATATAAAAAATCATGAGAGAAGCACTATCATGATCTATCCCAACTGTTCATCTAGCTTGATGACAATGTGTACTTTCAATGTTTCAGTCATTGTCTCAGAAAGAAACAGAAGTGATCTAATGTAGGCTGTGTAATCTGCAGCACTGATTTTATGTACTTGTATTGTTCCTTTAATGTTTTTTAGAATTCTCCTGTTTTCCTTCTTAAAAACTAGATTACATGGGTTCTCCTTTCCCATCCCTTGACTCCTACGCTAGTGACATGGCCATTTTGGAAACTCAGATTCCATGTAAATTCCCCCAGTCCTCACTAGGAAAGGATTAAAACTACAAGTGGAATGCATTCATTCACTCAATTGATTCATTTTCATAATATAAGGCATTGTTTATTTCCATATGTCTGATTCAGTTCACTTAGTATTATAATCTCAAGCTTCATCCATTTCCCTACAAATGACTCAAATTTATCCTTTTTTATGGCTGAGTAGTGCTCCAATGTGTATATATACTACATTCTCTTTATCTATTCATCTATGAATGGGTATAGACCACTTCTATAATTTAGCTATTGCAAATTTTGCTGCTGTAACATGAGCATGAAGTATCACTGTAATAGGAAGGCCATAACTCTTTCAGGTAGAAAGGTTAAATGTTACATAGTTTCTCTAATATGAGAGACCCAAAATATAAACAATTTAAAGCACAAAAAAAAGAGGTATGGTAGGAGAAAGACATGTAGACTCTGTAGTGATGGGAAGGAGATCTAGGGAAAGAGAGAGAGGGGAAGGTCAGGAGAAAGGAGAGAAAAAATGACTAAGATTCCATATGTGTATGTACCAGATCCCCAAGATGAATTTTATGATTTTGTATTGCAAACATATACTGATAAAATTTTGAAAACTTTGAAAAAAAACAATATAATGCATTGTGCTTACCTGATAGTTAATGTATAAAAGTAAAGAAGAGGTAATTTTCTTAAGTGCTGAAAAATTTAAAATTTATTTTTAATTACACATTGGTAATCATGTTAACATTGTTATTTTCTTCCATCCATTCTTCTTTGAAGAGTATTCATGGTCTTCCCATGATAAACTTTTGTGACTTTCCACTTGTGTTTTGTTTTGTTTTGTTTTTGTCCTGATTCTTTACATAAAAATGTGAGCATAACTCTTTTTGATACTGGCATTATTTTAAAATATGAATCTTTTAACATTTAGTATTAAAGTTACTATTACATTTCATTGTTTGGACCTGTTCAGAATATGAGATTAGTCTTCATTTTTAGAATAGTATCTTCTCTGTTTTGTTCATGCAAAATATTAATAAATCTTTACTAATAAATAAGAATTATTTTCAAGCATATCACTTAGTCTATTTTTGACTACATCTTATGTCTCTATTCTTAAAAGAAAAAATGTCAGGTCAAAAATTATAAACTTTTTGAAGGTGCTTGCTCTCTATATTACTAAATTATTTTCTAGAAAAGCCATACCAATGTACTCTGGCACCAGGAATGTTTGTACTTTTTATTCACTATTAATTAAGCATTTTTAAATCTAATCTGTCAGCAAAAAATGACAATTTTAAAAAAATGTGTTTCTTTGACAATCACTGATTGGTTTTTGTTGTTATATGTACTAGTTGTATTTCAGCTTTTGTTACTTAGTCAGGAGTTTTGTCATAGTTATACTTATTTTGTATGATTTACTTGATTATTGCCTTTCAGATTTTTTTAACCTTTTAATCTCAAGAACTTCACTGGGGTGTAGAAAATTCTAGAAGATTCCCTCTGGAATACTTGAGCTCAAGCATCACTTCTCTAGCTCTCTTCTTTGGTGTAATAGTTAGAAATGCCTCCTTCTTCCAAGAGCAGGTTCATTTTCACCTCCATTTTCCTCCATTTCTCATTTACGTTCACCTTTTATATTTAACTGTTCATTCTGTCTGGTGGGTTTTAGTTTGTGTTCTGAGGGGAGACAACATTTTGATTCTTCTCAAAAATAAATCAGTTTCCCTAGGAGAATATGCAAAATAATCTTTCCTCTTTTCTAAATTAGTTATGATAATAGGTGTATTGGGTATGAAAGTAATACTTATAAATGCATGCATTGAAAGAGTCTGATTCTATTCTATAAATTCAATTTAACTTTGCTTCTTGGATGTTCCTTTGTTAGGTATAATTTCATTAGTTAGTTATATTGCATTAGTGAGTTGTTCCCACATGAGCCAGTTTTGTAAGCTGACTTGCAGATCTGTTTTCTTTGCCCTTGCCATGATTTTCTTTCCTGAGTGGCCTTTCTCCAATTGTTACCCTTACGGTTGTATTTTAGAGCTGTGTTATCAAACCTTTCCCTTACTATTCTCACTCTTATTAAAAAGAATTGGAACTCTCATGCTATTATACATAAAACTAATTATATAGAACTGATATGCTTACCACTCCTATCTAGTAACAGACAATGATCATTTTTCTGTCTTCCACATATCTTGACAAAGTTATGTGTCTTTCTTTTTGCTACCAGTTCTTGCAGAAGTTATGTCAAGTATCATTTTGTTTTTGCTATTAAGAAAAGAGATTTATTTCTAGTCTATGAAATTCTTAATTGATTCTCTTAGTTCCACTAAATGGATAAGTAAGACACTTGTAACAGATGATTGATTATTATCACTTTTCTTACAATATTTAAAACCTCAAACCACTCACAGCATATTACATTGGGTGGATCTTCCAAAACGAAGGTAATTTACAACAGAGTATTGAGAATGGACGTGCTTGTCACGAGATAAATGAGTTTCCAAGTGTGCTGATGAGATGGGGAAGAAGATTAACTGTAAAACTGTGTATGTGTAACCGCTTGGAAAGGCATATGCAAATTAGCATATGAAAGACTCTGAGAAACTCAGCCAATACAAAATTTTCTCTTTTAAATATTTTAACCTGTCATTTAAAGAACTGTAAGTAGTATTTTCCAAACTCAGTTTTGCATGGAATCATTATTTGTTGTTCACTTATATCACAAATACTGTTATTATAAAAGTTAGAATAATGTTCTATTTGCATTTTAATATGTGATTTTAGAACATAGGAACAGATATAAATTGGTTCAAATGTGTACTTTCACTTGGCATCACATTAAAATATCTAATTGGAGATAAACATCTTTAAAATGTATGCATTTATGGAGCAGGTCACAGCTGCCTATGTTATTTTTTATATTCTGCTAAACTTGATGTATAGATATTTTATTTAATGTTTTGAATTTGTGTTCATTTATAAAATGAGCAAGGCAGTAAGAACTTCCATTTCCCTGCATGCACTTTAGAGTCCGGTGATTCCTTCTCTTCCTACCTCCATCACATGTGACATTTCCCCTTTGAAGATGTGTAGCCAGGGAAGTCTGGATCCAGAGTTTCAGGAACAGTGAGTGTGGTGAGCACATAAAAAGGATGAAAAATTAAAATTATTGGACTATTGGATGAAGGGAAAAATGTCAGTTTGACCCAAGAAAGAGAAACTGTGCTTGATTGCTATTTGTAGTCTGAAAAAACATATGCTTCTGAGAACGTTCTAAACTTTACAACACCTGCTTGCTGAAACCAATAGCATTCTTTCCTGCCCTCGCAAAAATTTTTTCACTGCACCAACCAGGATGTGGTTTGCTCAAGCTTTCTTTGGGTCTGGGCTGTTCAGCGTCTGCCTGTGTGGAGAACAGACTGACAGCCACCGGCCTGGCTAATAAAGGCTCTTAAAATTCCAATTTGGATTCTGGTCTCAGTTCTTCATTCAGGGTAACCCATGACAGTGAGAAGACCAGAAGGGCAGAAGAAGGGGAGAATGAAAGAGAGGGATATGAAGGGCTTCAGCATAGAAGGGGTGGGAGTGTAAAAGTTGGCCAGATGACTTGAATTCTGCCCTACTCTCAGGAGGCCAGGAGGCCAGAATATACTCTAAACAAAGTGATATGAGGGCTGTCATTCATATGTATAAACACATATTTAATTTGTCTATCTGTATATGCTTTAGGCAAATTAAATATATCAGAGATGATTTGCACAAAGAATCACTCCTGCAGTAGGGAGAATCAGAAGAGGTTCAGACAGCCTGCTAGACAATAAAGGCAGTGAGTAATTACATAAAGAAAATACCATGAGAGCACAGAAATACCTTAATGCTGCGCATGTAGGCATTTTCCTTATTCAGATGTGATCTGATCAGCTTGGATTTGGTTGAAGCATGTCTGCTTATGATTGGTCAAGTTCTGTCTTTCTTTTATAAGATAATAGATGCTTTCCATATTCAATGGAGTTATGTGTTGATTAAGCCAAGGGAAAATGTCATCAGTTGAAAATGCACCTAATCTGGTGGACAGCCTAGCAGCACAATGAATGTGGAGTATCTCTGTTTCCCTCGTGGTTGTGTATCTGAAGAGGAGCAATGGCTCACTGCTGCTGTTGGAAGTCATGGAGTGGATCATACTGCATATTACTGGCTAGGGAAAAGATCAAAATTCAAAACCTGAAGTATGTTTTCCACTGAGTCTGTATCTCCTTTGCACCACTGTAAAATCAAAGTATCCTGAGTTGAACCATTATAAACTGGGGAGGTCTCTAACTCCTAAGTTAGGTTTATTTGTTCATATACAAAATTAGCATCCATGCTTTAAAATAGGAACGCATGTTACAGAGACAGCCTCAGGGTTATACCTTGCCTATTTAATTTAACATCTTTTTACCACATCAAGGAAGAAAGACACATCGATAAATTAGGTCCCTGAATGAAAATTATGAAGATGAAATTATCAAATCAGCAGCATTTTTTTTTTTTGGTGCCAGGAATCAAACTCAGGACCTTGCACTTGCCAGACAGGAACTTGTCTACATCCCCAGCCCCAAGAATCAATAGTATAGGACACATTTTAGAACTAAAGAGTATTGCTCTTCAGATGCTCCAGATTGAAGGGCCTATTTGGTATTTAGGGTAATGAATGAAAAATGTATTACAAGACTCGTGTTCATAAAGTTATAGAACGATAATGATTTCTTTCTAACTTTAAACATTTCTAAATGTGGGGCAGGAGGAGTCATTATACAAAAGATAAGAATGAGAAGATTTACCTATTCCTCAAAGCAGCACTGTAAGCATGAAGGGAATAGAGCGATATGTTCAAAACCTTAGGAGAAATGTTTTGACCCAAATTCTATCTTATTAAAATATTAATCAAATGTAGAAAAAGATAAGGGTGTGTTCATACATGTAATATCAAAATTGACATCCACATGCCAGTGTGGAAGTCCGTGGCCACAAATAGCTAGGAAGAACTCTAAATGTAGCCTGACTGTTTTTATCTTCTCTTAACTTTAAGTAATTTAAGTTTAAATAACCATAGGTGGCTGGTAGCTACCCTACTGAGCAGCTTGGTCTGGAGAAGGAAATTATCAAGGTACTAGGTAAGGACTTTCTTTTTGAATTAGCAGACAAGTAGCTATAGGAGATCATGTGGTCCAAGGAACATGTGGTCCCAACAATATCTCCCATTTATTCCACCCAGCCAACCTCCTTACACAGATCACTTTAGCTCCTTGAACACTGAATTAGCTGTTGTAACCTGTGTAATGTTACCCACAAACAGTGCAAGGACCTGAGTGTAAGGAGAATCTTGGAAAAAAGTTGAAGAAGATCATGTTTGCAGCAGACAAGAGGACTGAGGGATTGTTCAGCAAGTGAAAATTATGGTTTTCAGAAGAGCACTGAAACCCAAAAAGATCTTTTTAAAGGGTTAAAAAGTTAAACAAACAAACAAACAAAAAAAACCCACAGAAAATAAAAACCTTCTCCAGGACATTTGGGTTGGAGTAGGAGTTGAAGACGTGATAGCAGGAAAATCTTCTTTTCTCGAGTAGAATTGCAGACTGAGGCTGGTAATTCAGACAGGGTGCCTTCTTGTCTGTATCAATCTCCTGTGAAATTTCAAATACTTAGAGAGCAGCGTTCATTGTTTTATTCTCTGGATCCACAGCATAGAAATCTCTTAAAACTATTTGTTAAACAAAACCAGTAAAATATGTCCATGTATTTATTCTTAGACAATGTTTGCCCTTTTATTTATCATTTCTCACATTCCCCAGTCTTTGAATATACCCACATTGTTCCCAAATGCCACCATGCCATGCCTGGGATGTAGAACACAGAAGTCTAATGCCATGATGAGATATTCCTAGATCTCATCTAACTTTAAAATAGACAGTGAAACAACAATCGTATGTCCTGAAGCTAAACCTTTATAGAATCACATACTCTGCCGTTACTTATAACTCTAAATATCTTCAAGGTGTGGGCCACAGACTACCTGTTCTTTGCTTTCGACATTGCTGCTCCTCAGGCTCCCTGAAAACTTCCTTTCCTGAAGCTATCCGGAGGGCATATTACCAAAACAAATGCACCTTTTTATTCACCATTCCATTAGCTAGCTTTTATAATTGCATAGGAGATACATAAAAGTCCCAAGGCCCTTTCCCAAATCCGGGGATTTGGTGGCTTTAAGAGCTGATCCTCTTCCTGCAGAATGGCCCTGCCAGTGTTATGCAGCACCCTGTGTATTGTGGAGTTGGCATAGATATTTTGAAACTAGACAGACCTTCTGCACTGTTTAGTTTTTGGCAGAATTTATGTTTTTGGCTGATCGCCACTGTGAAATGTGTTTAGCTTTAACTGACAGGTCTGGTCAACACCGCAGGTCATAGGTAAGTCTGGCTAATTCAGATGAAGTGAAGGCAAATCTCAATCCAATTTTCATTTTGCTCACCTTACCTCCTCAGGACAGGTTGATCTCAGCAAAATATTTCTGTCCTCCCACCTGATTTTCTGATAAACACAAGCTGCTTTGTGATGAGATTGTTCTTCAGCAACCAGAAATGCAGAGGATCGTAGAAGCTATTCAGGGAGTGCTAAGAGACAGAATGCTACAGGGTTAGCATTGTAAACAAAGCTCTGGACATGGCATGGGGAAGAGATCTTAGGGGTCTCTTAATCTGGTATTTTATTCCTAAAGCCAGGGCCTGGGCAGATTTTTGAACAATTTAACAGGGTGTTGAGGAGCCCATGGGAGAACAAGAGATCTGCCCCCTTGACGGAGGCTTTGATGCTGGCTCCCTGGTGTCACTGGGGCACAAGGAGCTTTTGTTTTGTTTTCTTCAAGGAGGGATTTGCAACAGGGCATCTTGTGACTTCTTGTTTTATTCAGTTCAATGAAAATGGCTGTACTTTTTCCTACTATCTCAGCTCGAATGTGCATATGTGCTACACTGGGAAGCTGTATAGTTCCCAAATGAGAAGTGTGATCCAACCATTATGAGCTCCAAAGAATCTTTGTGGTGTTGGTCACTTGGTTGTCGGAGGGCATGGATGCTGCTTCTCCCATGACGTAAGACTGGCTCTGTGGAAACTTTAAAAGAGAAGGTCACTCACAGAGTTTATAATTATGATTTAAAAGCTGAGAGAAATCGTAACTATATGACAGGAATACTCATTTGAAAGTTATAAGTATTTGGGATACATTTGTTTTCCTATTTTTCAAAAGAAAATAATAGCAGATAAGTAATATGAAAGTAGAAGTTTTGGTTCATGAAGTAGAGTGCTTTGTATGTATTTTATCGTCCACTGCTAAATAGTGGATTTAGCCTGATACATGGTAAGTGCTCAATACATATACCAAATAAGGGAATTAATGAATTTAAAGTATGTTTTAAAGAGCACTTAACACAAGAAAATATAGCATCTGCCTTGTGTCCAGTAAAACCTGAACTGAATTCTACCAAGCACAATTGTTCATATGAGAAATTTTAGCAGATAAAATGGGGGATTAGAATTTAAGCTCATATTGTGTTAAAGTATAATATAAAGGAGAACACTGAATTTAAATGCATTAATTCAAATTCAAAGTATGCAAAGAAAGATACAGGCCTACATATATACATTACAAAAGTCTATACTTTTTTCTTTATAATTAAGAAGTCAAAAGGAATAGGATTCAGTGACAATCTGGACACACACTCAAACACACACACACACACATACACACACACAAACAGGCAGAAGCAAAAGCTGGAAATGAGCCTTCCTCTTAAAGGGCTTGACTCTGCATATATTTTAGGGGCAAATGAAGCTGTCTATTGGGAAAGAACCTTAACTGTATCAATTTTTTGCTTCATCCCTCTGTCCCGTGCTGAAGTTGGCCATGACTTTCAGCTAACATATGCTGGGCCAATGATGTTATCGATTCTAGGACACATCCCCCAGTTTGTGGGGAGTCTGGGTTCCCTGCACTAATCACCCTTTGGTTTCTGAAGAGGCTGGGGCAGAATGTGGAACTCAGCAATCCTTTCACAGTAGGCCTGTGATTCAGGCATGGCTTGGAAAGGGCCCTGGTGTTGGCAGGCACTACAGGCAAATTTTCCAGCAGCAGTGTGGCTCCATTTGCCTCCTTCAACAGGTCTTTAGTTGGCTATATTAGTTCATCGGCCTCAGACTTTGAATTGGCACAAACGCATTGTGCAGATGGGGCAGTCACATCGCTTGGCCTGGAACTAATTAAAACTGGAATATTTTAGATCAGTAGGAGGAAATGTGGCCAGATTTTCAAGGATGGTGCAAGTGAGCTGAAAGAGCAGATTGACTCAGTCCAAGGAGAGAAATCTGGTGCTGTCTGACCTTAAGTAGCCCCAGCTGGGCCTGGCCAGATCCTACTGTGTGATAGCCCCTGTAAATCTGATGGCTTCTGGGCCATCTCAGTGGTTTAGGAAATATTCGTTAAAAAAAAATCTTGCGTATGGCACCATGTTTTATTAAGAAGAGCAAGATTGCCAAGCTTGTTAGATTCAGGGAAAAGAAATGGCCAATTGAGTGAAGGCCGGAGAAAAGCACTATAATAAGGGAAAATTACTGCCCAGTTGAGTGTGAGGGGTGGTGTTCAGAAGACTGGACATGAGGGGGGCTGGAGGCGCACCCAGCGACCTCCCACCACCCTGGGACACCGTCCAGAGGACTTCCCTCTGCTGTGCTTCCCAGTCTGTCCACATTCACAGTGCCTCCTCTTTACAGCCCCCTGCTGCCTCTTTCTATCCTGTCTTGCATGAGATACACTCACACCGGCTCAAGTTGAGTGTCTTGCCTTGCTAGGGAACTCACTTCAGTTTGTCCCTGTCTGTGATTTCACTCCAGGGGTGGGAAACTCCAAATCTGTTCAAGTTTGGCAAGCTTAGCTCAAGTCAACAGTTGTGAATTTTAAAGAAATTCCATTGCTAGTTTTGGGTGTTACTTATTTACTCATTTATTTTAACACCTGCCTTATTTGGAGGGGGGAGTGTGCTTGTATCAAGCTGGTGCCATGATTTAGCCCTGAGGTAAACCACGTAAAGCAGTATCCCATTTAACTCACTCAACAGCAACAATAAAAATGTAGGAAGAAATTCATATTATTATTCTACTTTTAACTTTAATTTTAAAAGTTATGATGCAGTACTTGTAGCATGACGTTTCTTGGCGGTCTTCAGTGTACAACTCGATAGTCTTAAGTACACTCACAGCTCTGTGCTTCCAACCCCACCACCCATTTCTAGATCTCTTTTCATAGTGCATAACTGAAGCTCTGTACCCACTTAACAATTTCCCATTCTTTCTGCCCACTAGACTCCGGCACCTACCATCATACTTTCGGTTTCTATGAATTTGCTTATATTTAATTAGCAATAATCACACCTTGGATGAACCTCATTGGCTACGCTACTGCCACTCTGCAAAGCTTCCCTCCATCTTCAGACTATTGTGAATAACGCCGCTCTGAATGGGGGTGTAACAATCTCTTCCAGACCTTTATTTTGCTTTATATATGAAGAATCTGATGTACAGGAACATTAAGCAATTTACCTGAGATCAGATGACAGTTAAGCGATGGAACCAGGATTGAGATCCCAGGGATTTGCGCTCCAGAAAACGGTGTTTTCCTCTCTCTCCTCTGCAGCCCATCCAAAGAGTAGCTGTCTGCCCCAAAGCTATGGGCTGTGCTTTGTGAAGTTGAGGCATGAATTAAAAGAGCACCAAGATTTACATTAATTGAATATTTATCATCCTAGTATTGAATTTTCCAAATTGGATTCTTCACACTACATTATACATCATTCCAAAACTGTCAGGAGTAGATAAGCATAACAATAACCATAATTTAAAAAGGAGCCAATAATTTGAGGCTTCATATATATGTGATTGCCCTGCACACCTAAAAATATTGCTTCTGCCAAAAAGTACTACAAATCTTTAGGCATTTTATTCTGCTATGGACTAATCCCAGTCACTATGAAAATATCTGTTCATCACTAGTATTAAAATAGACCCTTTATATATTTTACCCCCCCAAAAATACATACTAGTGCTCTCATTTCACATATGAGAAATCCAGAACTCACAAGAAAATAGCACAATATCCATTTGCCATTCTTCTGGCCCCCAAACTCAAAAGATTTTTTTTTTCTTTACTACTTCTTATGTCCTGAGCATTACTTACATAGAGCATGCTGTTGGACTTTGGTGAATCAGATACAAGCAAAATATTTGGACATAGATGTTCTGAATTTTAGATACAGTGGTACCTCAATACCTGAACTTAATTTGTTTTATGAGTTTGGCAGTATTGTGTTTGTGTGGGGAAGGTGGCCGCAGTTGTGTTTGTCATGTGATGTGGAGTTTGTGAACAGAAGCAATATTACTGAATACTTTCATTTGGAAACCAAATTGTTCACAAAAAGAGGCATTCATGCCCCAAAGTAGTACTGTGTATGGCTTTTGAGACAATCTGGAATGACCCCTGAACAGGAACAATTTGTAAATGTCTTTGAAGGACAAGGGCATGTGAGAATGGATTAGTGAGTGACTTATTGGCAAAATTAATGTATATTTAATATCTGGGAAGATGTCATACATGCCACCAGAGCCTGCAAGTCCCAGCAGCTACTTCTAACAACTCCGCTTTCAGGGAAAGTTGTGGTCTGGAATCTTGTTCAGCAATCCTTTGCTCAGGGCTGCCTGGCTCCATTTCAAAATGTTTCCTATGGCTCAGCCTCCAACTCAACTCTTCATCCTGGAAAAGTCTGTGTCTCCTTCCAGCTTAGTGCTGTGATTTATTTTTGGTGGTAAAGGGAAGAATTAGTCATACCTTCTCTTCTGTTGGAGTCTAATGGGAGCATTGTGACTGGTGGTAAAGATGGTAGTTTATCAGGCTGGTGACTTGTAGGTTTATGACATGGGTCTCCTTGCTTGTCTGAATTTCTTTTCCCCTGTGAGTCACTCTACAATAATAATGAAGAGGTGAGGTCCAGTGTCTAACAGTGGACCTCCTTGTACTCAGCTTTCACGTTGCAATAATTCCGTATTGTGAAGGAGAGATGATGTCACTCCCTTGGCAGTTAGAAACAAAGGAGGCAAATAAAAATGACCGGGACCACCCAAAGAACTGCCAGTCAATACTATTGACAATGAAGGGGAAATCTTTCTTTCTCTCAGTCATAAAGTATGACTAAGCTAAGCAGCATTGACCTTAGGGTAAAGGATGGCTGCGGATTTAATGAGTGGTCATGGACCTCTGGTCAAACTGGTTATTAAGTGCATGAAAGTGTCTGACCCTGGAAACCATAATTGCTGCTACAAATACAAAGCATATAGAGAGCCCACGTCTGGGTTCGACAATGCTCTTTTGTAAGTAAGCTCCATTGTTGACCACCATGCTGACCTCACAGAGTAGCCCTAGTGTCCCCTTCACAGAGCTACATAGCATTCTCAGAGGACATCATTTCACAAAGATTCAACGCTAGGAATAAACTCCAGAAATAAAAATGTATGGTGCTTACCATTCTTACCAGATAGGATATCATACTCCAAAGACACTTAAAAACGGAGGATTACAGTGGCCAGTGCTATCCACCAGAAATATACAGTGAGCCATAGATATAACCTACAATCTACTTTTAGCCACATTCAAAAGATGACTGAATCTCACTACATTATTTCACTTAGTGTAATAGATACAAAATGTTATCATTTTTGCATGTATTTTTCAACAGAAAAATTCATGAAATATCTTCATTCATTTTTATGTAGTTTTCAAACACCAATGTGTGTTTCACACAGGCAATACATCTCAGTTCAGATGAGACACATGTCAAATGCCCAAAAGGCACTTGGCTGGTGGCTGTCATTCTGGACAGTGCCAGCGCAAGAAACTCTTTAGGTTGAGAAATGCATTTGAATATTCAAGTGGGTTAAATGGCTGAGACAGAGAGGTGCATTTTCCCATAATGATCGGCAAGGAGCTAACTTATAGGGAAATACTGCATCAGGGTTTGGGGAGAAGTGGCAGGTAAATATAATGCCGAATCTAGTTCAAAATATATTCACTCATTCACTGGTTCATTTGCTCAAAAGCTGTGTATGACTCTGGACCTGGGGAAATGGTCTTGGGCAAATAGCAGAGTCAACGTTTCCGCAGAATTTATATTTTTATGCAGAGATATGCAATATACAGTGATAAATACATACAGAAACAGTAGGTTTGTATCAGACACTTAAATTTCTACAGAGAAATTTAGAGGGCGATAAGCTCCTACTGAGAGAATTGGGGCATGGTGGGCTGGGTTAGGATGTGCTTACTGTGTTTATGAAAAGGTAAAACATATCCAGTCTTGAGTAGCCATGCAAATATAGCAGATCTCCTTTTCTACCTTGGGAAATTTACATAATTCTGCCAACAGGCATCTGTCTCTATCTGTCTTTCTCTTGCTCTCTCTCTCTCTGTCAGTATTAAGGATCAAAACCAGGGCCTTGCACATGCTAGGCAAGCAGGCAATTCCCAGCACTCAGTCTCATCCTGAGTACTGAAGACCGGTGTCAAACAGGCAAGCATTGACAGCTAATGTCAAAGGCTCTTGTGAGGATGCCATGGATGCTATTGCACACCCCTGCAGATCACAGGGTGCGCAACAGGGTTCCCTGACATAAAATGCCTTTTTAGAGCCAGATTTCTTGCTTATCATAGCCATAGAGTGCAATTTTGGCTCCCTTACTTCCCTTTTCCAAGTTTTCACCTGACCGTCTTTCTTGTTCTCTTAGTCTCTCTCCAAAGAGGGTAAAAGGCCATTGATTAGGACATTCCAAAATATTACCCTGACTTTCCGATGTCATAACCAAGATAACTGAGGAACTGTTTGAGGAGTTCCCAAACTCTTTTTCTCTGTCGTTGTTACAAAAGAAAAATAATTAGTTCACTCCTACATATAGTAATTCATACAACTCAGTTTGGTTAATAATTTAGATCTCTTTAGATTCTCAAAAACAACTTTCTTTTCTTGTAGTGCTGGGGTTTGAACCCATGACCTACACACATGATACGCAAGACCCCTACCCCTGAGCTACACTTTCTGCCCGTGTTCTCTTAATTTTTTTTTTGTCTTCATGTTGCTTGTGTGAACCACCAGGTAGCGTGCAATGTTATTCTTGAAGTATGACGTATTGATTACATTCTGGGTGGGAATGAATAGTACAGGAAGGGCTCAATAATCATATCCTCATTGTGTGTACACCACACTTACATGCTTTCTACCTGTGCAAGAGAAAAACCTATTGCTGTTTCTGACTGAAAAATTCGGTAAAGAGCACCTACATTTGAAGGTCTCACCCAAGGGGACCAGTTCTTTGTCTCTCCCACATAGGTTAAGCCTAGCGCTTTTGTTTCAGGCTTATTTTTAGAATTGTTTTTGCTACCAAAATTTGTCATTAAACAACACTTGCTCAGACTTGTTTCATTTTGCAAGACTCCACACACCTAGTTTATTACACTGTGGGTTCACAAGCATCAGCTCAAATCCGGCAGCCAAGACTGACTTCACATTCTGGTGTTACCAGTAATCCTGTCTTTACATAAATTGCTACACTCATAGATAACATCTGAGGATGCAGATGAGAAATAATAAATTATGGGCCACACTAACTCATGATATGATTATCATTTATCAAATTTTTGTTAAGATTCAGACACAATGCTATACTTTTTGCTATATATTACCCCCCTGAGATTTCACAGTAATCCTGTGGGAACTTTAACATTGTCTTTATCTCACAGAAGTGAACAAAAAGCCTCTTCACACTCGTACAATTCATAAGTGACAGAGCCAAAGTTAAGGCTCAGGACTGTCAAACTCTAGTGTTTATGTTCTCACTAATATCAAAAGCCAGGCCATAAATCAGCATTGGCAGAGTCAGTAGCTTCTGCAGAAATTGATGGTTAGAGGTAAGCCAATAAAAATGGATCTGTAGTAGAAGAAATTTGAAAATTTAGCAAATCGTTTCTTAAAAAAACTAATGGGAGATAAGGAAGAATATTGTGATAAACCACACAAAATTCAGAAGGCAGAGAAGGGAATGGAAGGTCTTGAGACCATCTGGAGAAGAAAACAGAATGAGAGGGAGAGAGAGACAGAGACAGAGACAGAGAGACAGAGAGAGAGAGGGAAAGAGAGAGAAGTGAGAGACAGAGAGAGAGAGGGAGAGAGAGAAACAGACAGACAGAGACAAAAACAGACACAGAAAGACAGAGAAAGAAAGAAAGAAAGAAAGAAAGAAAGAAAGAAAGAAAGAAAGGAAGGAAGGAAGGAAGGAAGGAAGAAAGAAAGAAAGAAAGAAAGAAAGAGAAAGAAAGAAAGAAAGAAAGAAAGAAAGAAAGAAAGAAAGAAAGAAAGAAGGAAAGAAGGAAAGAAAGAAAAAGGACCCATTGTGCTCAGGCTAAGAAAACAGGAGGGACATTTTGCACTTTGTCAAATGGTTCCAGCACACCATAGCTTACATTACCTCCAGCATGATTTAAAGGCAACCTATGCTTTGAAGTCATTTTGGTGGCAAGCCTATAATCTGCTCAGTGTCCAACAAGTCTCTCTCCAGCTACCAAATAAACAATCCCAATGCATAGAAGTGATGGTTAATTTTATGTCACAGGGAATTTACTTTAACCTGCTTTTACTTCATGGGTGCTTTCCAAGTTTTGCGTGTTAACAAGGAAGGGACAAATGTTTCTCCTCAGACCGGGAGGAGAAGAGATGGGGCATAAACAGAATCCGGACTGAAAATATAAAAACCATCTCTGGAGATAAAATATTTATAATTCACACATTTAGAAAAAACCCACACTCCTTGGTCTGGGAAATGAGTCCTGATAATTACTGCAGATGAGAGAGAGAAGGCATATGCCCCTTGGGCTGTACTTCATTCTTTAGCCATGTATTTACAGAAGTCATGGATACAGCAACTAGCTATGTGCAGATATAACTTATTAGTGGTTTCTCTCAGCTCCACCTTGTAGCTCTCATTTTTATGCCCAGGATTACTTTGCAGGCACTGCCTAGATGGGCTGTTAGGACCTGTTCAGCCATTCTAACTTTTACGCATACCTGGAAGCACGAGAAAGCAATTGCCATTGGGTAACTATCAACCAATGAAGGGAGCAGGCAGCTGGATACATGGTTCCTAGGCTGCCTAGCTAACTTACGGGTTTGAAGTGCTTTTAATGACTGGGTCATCTCTCCTGGGACCCAGGTCCAGCTGCCTCTACTTCCAGTCAGCTTGGTAGCATCCCCTTGGACTGGATTTTCCTTTGCCTGGCTCCCTTCTCTTCCTCTGAGTTCATGTCTAACAATAAAGCTCTTGCACCCAAGTGCTTGTCCTGGCTTCACTTCTTAGAGAAATCTAGGCTAAGGAAAGTTATTACTCTATTTTATCATTAAAATGCCCTGTGTCATTGCTTCTTAAAGTGTTGGACAATGCATAGTTTAAGTAAGGTTTTAAAATTTATTTTTATTGGAAATGTACTCAAACTACTTGCTAACCTCATTCAAGTTAATTTTCCTCAGGGCATGATAAAATCACATTTGGCAATCACTAGTCTAGCAATAAAGGCATAAACATTTGGTTTGCCTATAATTTTGTATTTTACATATCCACTATTTCACGGATTATAAAATTTCTTGGTGGTGTATTCAACATATTTATTCTTGCTTACTACTTAGTTTACTTCTGAGATGTTCATAAAAAGTGATATTTTAAAAATTCAACAAATTCATCCAAATTTCTTGATTTGACAGATGGTATCTCCTAAAATAGATTACATAAAATCTTATCAGAATGCCTTGATAAAAACATTGCATTATCTTTCTTCAAACATTCCCAAGAAGATCAAAGATTGTAGACCACTGATTTTTAACTTTATTTCTTATTTTAAAAAAATCTCGTAAGGAGTTAGTTGCAGTAGCAGATTCTATAGCCAATCCTCCGAGTCAGCAGGTTCAAAGTGATTTCAGAAATAGGCATCTTAAATCAACTTTTTTGAGAATTCTGAAGGGGATGACCCTTGAATCACACTTTAGGATCCTTGAATTTAAAAAATAGAAGTCTGTCTTTTTTATTATTTTAAAGATAAAAGAATAAAAACATATAAACAAACACACATACATTTAGAAAATAGCACAAAACAATACAAGCAATACAGAATTTCAGACAAGGTGATAGGAAATTAACAATGGTTGCTGTATTACATATTGATATCTTCAAATTGGATACTCAGATAAATAAATATAGACATGTAAGATTGATCAAACACTTAAACATTGTTTCTTTCAATAGAGCAATAAAAGCAAGTAGCACAACTATGTTAGCTATCTTGTATATACATATATACATATTTTCCCCTTCTTTCTTTCTTTCTTTCTTCTTTTCCTTCATCCCAGTTCTTTCCTTTTGAGCAGTTTCCTTTCATTTCACAATGTCTATTGTGCCTCCAAGATTTTATTCACTCTTTCATGTTCCTACACCAGTGAGACAATATGACATTTACACATATGGGTCTGATTTATTCCACTTATGTGTATGGTCTCTAGTTGTGTCAATTTACCTATAAAAGACTTGAAATGGCTTTTTAGGTAGAATATCTAGCCAAATAGAATCTGAATTATTCATGCCTTCCACCATGCCTGTCTTTTATACCTTATATCTTTCTTTATAGCTGAGTAATATTTCATTATGTAAAAATACCACAACTTTTATACCCATTCCTCAGTTGATGGGCATTTGGGTTGCTTCCATGATTTAGCTATTACAAATTGCACTGCTATAAACATCGGTGCACATATATCGCTGTGGTATGATGTTATCAGTTTTCTGGGAAAATACCCAGAAGGGGAATAGCTGGGTTGAATGGGACATCTAGTTCTAGTTTACTGAGGAATCTCCAAACTGATTTCCACAGTTCTTTCACCAATTTACAGTAGTTAAATGTGTTAGCTCTGAGTTAGGTTCCACCTTCTGAACTCCTCGCTCTGCTCTACTCTGGGAACTGTGGATAAAATGTGTGCATCTCAGGACCAGGGTGTGAACACAGGAATAAAGCGCCCTTGAGGATTTCGTGTTCCAGAGTCAGTTTCTTCACTAGTAATGAGAATGATGTTCCTCATGTGATTGTCAGGATTAAATGGCTTAATCTGTGCAGGGCACTCAGGACACTGCCTGGCACATCCTAAGATCTGACTACATGCTGGCCTATGTTCACCATGCTACTTCATGTTTCAGATCCTTCCAGGAGTCACTGCTGCTTAAGAGCAAATTCCACACTGCTCAGCAAAGCCGCTCTGTGTCTGGCTCCTGGTTTTGCATCGTACAGCCTCTCCTACCCACTCCTTCCCCTCTAGCCAGATAGAATCTGAATTATTCATGCCTTCCACCATGCCTGTCTTTTATACCTTATCCACTGATACACCCTGTCCCCGCTACACTCCATCATCTCCTTTGTGAGAGTATTGTGTTCATCAAGAATTAGCTCAAACCAGGTACTGCAGCACAAGGTGAAACTCTAGAAAACTGAGGCAGGGAGATCAAAAACTTGAGCTCAGCTTTGGCAATGTAGTGATTTAGTGAGACTCTGCTGCTAAAAAAAATATTCTGGGCATATAGGTCAGTGTGAACACCTTATATTCAAACCCCAGCACTGAAGAAAAAGGAAATAGCTCAAACAGCATCCTCTGTTTCATCAGTAAAGACGTTTACTCTATAGAGACTATCACCCTGGATGCTCTGTGCATATCCATGATGCTAGTCACGTGGACCTTTTGTCCACAGAGCATTCCTATTAGACTCCAGTGACGCTTCTCATATGTATTTCAATTAAGTCGCCTGCATCTCCTCCAGTGCCATAATGTGTTACAGTGGCTCACAAGACAGTGTCACCCTGTGGAACAAGTGTCCTGGCTTCTAGAAATGGGAAGAAATTGAAAAAGATAAAACCTCAACAGAACAGGGATTTTCAGTGGTGGTTAGTTAGGTTGATGTACTATCTTCCCATCCTTCCTAAATTGTCACATAAATGGTAGTATAGATGATAGGAAATGTATAATGAACACTTGTGCTAAAAAGTTAAATGGGTGCTACTAGTGTCAGAAATTTTTGGATTTTGATGAAGGGAGAAAATAGAATCTACTGAATAGGAGGGAAGTAAAAGTTCAGGATTCTGCACTGTCAAAGTCCTCTGCAGAGAGAAGAGCCTTTGTCCCCAGCAAAGGTCTGAGGACCCCAAGCTGGGGTTACGAAGCACGCACAGCAGATGTGAGCTGTAGGCAACTGTCTAGATTGAAGGTTAAAGGGCCATGCAGGGTCAGCTGGGTGAGGTCATTCTTCTTTACTGCTGACATGCAGAGAACATGTGTTCACTAAATGAAACCCAATAAAGTCTATTTTAAACAACTAGAAATCTCTTGAAGAGGAATATTACAAATGCTGAGCTCTGAGAGAAGAATAGAAAGGGCTTGACACATTAAAGGGGGATCCAGATGAAATTAGAATAAGATCTGGACATCCAGGAGAGATATGCTAAATGTTCTTCCATTCGAGTCAGTCTTTATTACCTAGAAAACTGTTTGTTCTGATTCTACCAGGCTTTCTCTGCCCATGTATGAAACAGGAAGCTTGTGTCCCTGGCATGCAACTGAACTCTCCAAAGATCACAGTTGTTTCTTCTGTTCAGAGAAGGAGTTCATTTAGGGTGGAGCCATATAATGAAAAAAAAATACATATATATGGCTACACAGTATAGTAATCAAGCTAGTTCTTTTTTATAACTGTACTCAAAGAATCCAAAGTCACAAAGCATTTAAGAAAAACAAGAAATGTGGCACAAGTGGTTTTAGTAACTTAAAAAAAAATGGCTCTTAGAGAAATACTAAACATCAACAACAAAAATCTAATCAATACTCAAAGGATACTTTAAGAAGCTATCTAACCCATAAGATAAGAATAGAAAGTTTTAAAAAGAGGGCTAGGAAAGAAGGAAAAGCTACCAGGACTATAATAAAGTATTATGATACAAGTAACAAAGTAACAAAATTATAAAATAGAAATTTCTGGAAATCAAATTATTTAACACAAAGTCAGGGAATCAGTCAAAATAAATTAGCATGAAAACACACACCAAATGCTAGCATGAAAAAAAATGATATGGGAGAATATAGAACTTATCATATCTGTATAACAAGCTTTAGGAAAGGCTCTAGACTTGTAGGAAAGGAAACAATCACAAAAATGACAGAAAATAATTCCTAAGTGTGGAAGAAAACATTTGATTTTTCTCATATAACTGTTCAGGATGAATAGATAGAGTAGGAAATAATGTGAGCGTTCTTTTCTTTTTCAGTACTTCAGTTTGAATCCAAGGCCTTCACACTAGGCTACACCCCCACCATCTCTTGTCCTTTTAAAATTTCTTTATCGTGAAACAGGATGTCTTAAAATTACCCAGGTCCGCTTTAAACTCGAGATGCTCCTGCCTCAGCCCTCTGAGTAGCTGAGTTTTATCAGCTGGGTGTTCCTCAGAGTGGTCATGAGGGACCTCCTTTATGAAGAGGTGACTCTGAAGTTGAGGTGTAGAAGAAGAGCAAGAGGAAAACATTTCATGCAGAGGAGGGAACTTCTGCAAGCTCAAGGTCAGAAATCACAGGGTCAACCCAAGGAATGGGAAGATCAGAGTGAGTCAAGATAAGGTGAAGATAAATCATCCACCATGGTGGAGGCAATGGAAAATACTTTGGAATAAGAATAAGAACTCATTGGAATACTTAAAAAGTAGACTAGCATGGTTCAATTCACTTCTAAGAAGGTCATGTCCATTCCTGGGAAATGTGTGAAAATGTAGGGGAGAGGCCAATTGTAGAATTCCATCCCAAGCTGATGACTCCTTTTCTGATGGCGCAGGGGATGGGAGGGCATAGACAGATGTGCCTCGCATTTGTTCTGCAGGCAGAATCAATATGTGCTTGATAACTGGCGATAAGGAGAGAAAGGTCGAATCTGGAGTGAGCATTGGGTTTCTGGTTTGGGTAACGGTAAATGGCAGAAATAAATAGGTATTGTAACAGCTGGTTGTGTTTGAGACATTTGAGAACCACTTAAGTGTGGAGAGTATGAGGAAGACAGTGAGGTATTTGCATATCTGAAATTGAGAGAGAATTCTGGATTGTGAATATACATTTAGATTATTTCAATACCATTTTTTATTATCTGTAGCAATTATAACTTCATTTTGTTTCTATTATTTTGGTATCTTCTTTTAATTTCATTTAAAAATTTTTATTTTTAGTTGACAGGCAGTTGTACATATTTGTAGGGCACAACAGGATATTTTGACACATACACACACTGCGCAACAATCAAATTAAGGGTCATTAGCATCTCCTTCACCTCAAACATTAGTTATTTCTTTGCGCCAGGAATATTCAACATTCTCTCTTCTAGCTATTCTTAAATATACACTATTGTTAAGTATAATTACTTTCCTCTTCCACAAAAAAACACTAGAATGTAACCCTCTTCTCTAACTATATTCTTATTTTATTAATATATGTTTATAATACTCAATGACTACTTTCCTTGTGGCTATTTGGTACATGCATATGACACATTTTAATTGTTTTTTATGGCTTCTTCCCCTTCCAGTCTTTCCACCCCTCCTTCTCTCTCTGGGTCCCCCTCCCATCTGCAGCAGATCTGTTTCACTGTTTCCTTTTATCTATCTTTTATTTTGCTCTTTACTTTGTTTATCCTTAGGGTTTCCCATATGACAGAAACCACATGGTATTTAAGCTTCTGTGTTCAATTTATCTCACTTAACATTATGTTTTCAGCATACATCCATTTTCCTACAAATGACTCAAATTTATCCTTCATCATAGAAGAATAGTATTGCATTGTGTATAAATGCCACAGTGTCTTTATCCATTCATCTGTTGATGGACATTTAGCTTGCTGCCAAGACTTAGCTACAGTAAATTATGCTGTTATAAATATGAATATGTTTGTATCCTTGTAATTCTTTCAGGAAAATACCTAGTAGGGGAGCGGCTGAGTTGAATGGAGTATCTATTTTTAGTGTTCTGAATAAACTATTTTCTTTCTGTTTCCCCTCTGTCCTTCCAAGCCTTTAGTAATCAACATTCTACTTTCTAGTCTATGAGATCGACTGTTTTAGCTCTCAACTATGACTGAGGACACATGGCATTTGTCATTTTGTGTCTGACTCATTTCATTAAACATAATGTCTTCCAGGTTCACCAATGTGGCCCCAAAGGATAGAATTTCATTCTTTTCATGGCTAAATACTACTCCATTCTGTAAGCCCATCTTATTCACCTATTGACGTAGCTATGGACTGTACGGCTGATTCCATACCTTGACTATTTTGAATAGTGGAACAGTACATTTCAGTAAACATGGGTGAACATATATCTTTTTTTGTTCTGTTTGTTTTTGGAGACAGGGTCCTGAAGTGTACTTTAGGCCAGACTTGAACTCACTATGAAGCTCGGGTTGGCCTTGGACTCACTGTGATTTTTGGCCTCACTCTTGGAGTGCTGGGGTTACAGGCATGTGCCGCTTTGCCAGGCTTCCAGATGTCTCCTTGACATACACATTTTCCCTGGATCCCAGCAGGGGGATTGCTGAATCATAAGGCAGTTACATTATGTACCCACCAAACACTGTGTTTAACCCCAGGAGAAGCGTGAAACCACCAGGGAAAAGTACAACAAAAAAGGCCAATGACTCCGTCTCAGGAATAGGTATTTGGAGTCACATAGTGGTGTAGACTCCATCAAAGAGGGACGGTAAGGAAAAGAGAAGATAACCAGAAATCATTGGTGATGCATGGCGAAGAGAGTTTTAAGAGGAAGAGAGGGAGTAAATAGATACCCTGCCCCTTGGAGGTAAAGTAAGGTGGAAACAAGAAGGAGCCTATTGGTTTGCCACAGAAAGGAAGTTGTTTCCCTAGCAGGCATGATTTAGCCAATTGTTTAAATTTTGAGTCTCTATTGCTTGGTAGGACTAAGCTTTGAACTGCACAGCAGGGAGGTGTGGCTGTGGCTGAGAACGTAGAAACTGTACAGAGTCAGTTCCTTCCAGAAGGGTGGCCCAGGAGAGAAGCAGAAAGCTGGCGAGGAGCGAGAGAGTTACAGGTGATCAGGGAGGATATTTATTCTTTTAAAGACATAACTTTGTGCTCCAGGGCACATGGAACAATTATAAAATTGTACCCTAAATGGAGATAGTTCAAGGTGCACCATCAATATATCTTTTAATGAATCTAATGACAGGTTTGCTAGAAACTTTCTTCATCACAACTCTGAATGTCAGCAACTGGTATGAGACCAAGAATGAATATTCAGGGTTGGGATTCAGTGTATTATTGTAATGATGGAGTCTGCACTGCTCATTCTCTGATGATTGGGCTCAAATCAAGAATACGTTTCAAAAGGTATTAGGAGCCATACACTGTGTGTTGTTAATTTTTTTTTATTTTAAAAATAAAAGGAGGAAAACATTAACAGACAGACAACATTTTACAAAATAGCAAAAGAACAGTACAGACAATACAGAGTTACA